>NC_088231.1:27913770-27943770 GCF_036934945.1 Oncorhynchus masou masou
CTTCATAAATGGTTATGGTTTTATAAAGGGTAATGACTTCATAAATGGTTATGGTTTCATAAAGGGTAATGTCCAGTATGGGTTATGGTTTTATAAAGGGTTATGGCTTCATAAATGGTTATGGTTTTATAAAGGGTCATGGCTTTATAAAGGGTTAATGTCCAGTAAGGGTTATGGTTTTATAAAGGGTTAATGTCCAGTATGGGTTATGGTTTTATAAAGGGTCATGGCTTCATAAATGGTTATGGTTTTATAAAGGGTCATGGCTTCATAAATGGTTATGGTTTTATAAAGGGGTAATGGCTTCATAAATGGTTATGGTTTTATAAAGGGTAATGTCCAGTAAGGGTTATGGTTTTATAAAGGGTTATGGTTTTATAAATGGTTATGGTTTTATAAAGGGTCATGGCCTTATTAAGGGTTAATGTCCAGTAAGGGTTATGGTTTTATAAAGGGTTAATGTCCAGTATGGGTTATGGTTTTATAAAGGGTCATGGCTTCATAAATGGATATGGTTTTATAAAGGGTAATGGCTTAATAAATGGTTATGGTTTTATAAAGGGTAATGTCCAGTATGGGTTATGGTTTTATAAAGGGTTAATTTCCAGTATGGGTTATGGTTTTATAAAGGGGTAATGTCCAGTATGGGTTATGGTTTTATAAAGGGGTAATGTCCAGTATGGGTTATGGTTTTATAAAGGGTCATGGCTTCATAAATGGATATGGTTTTATAAAGGGTCATGGCTTCATAAATGGTTATGGTTTTATAAAGGGTAATATCCAGTATGGGTTATGGTTTTATAAAGGGGTAATGTCCAGTAAGGGTTATGGTTTTATAAAGGGTAATGTCCAGTATGGGTTATGGTTTTATAAAGGGGTAATGTCCAGTATGGGTTATGGTTTTATAAAGGGTTAAAGTCCAGTATGGGTTATGGTTTTATAAAGGGGTAATGTCCAGTAAGGGTTATGGTTTCATAAAGGGTTAATTTCCAGTATGGGTTATGGTTTTATAAAGGGGTAATGTCCAGTAAGGGTTATGGTTTTATAAAGGGTTAATGTCCAGTATGGGTTATGGTTTTATAAAGGGGTAATGTCCAGTATGGGTTATGGTTTTATAAAGGGGTAATGTCCAGTATGGGTTATGGTTTTATAAAGGGGTAATGTCCAGTATGGGTTATGGTTTTATAAAGGAGTAATGTCCAGTATGGGTTATGGGTTGTGATGAACGTTAGACCAGTTACCTTCAGCTTGTCGTGTGGGGGTTATGGTTGTGTTGAAGGTTAGATGAAGGTTATACCAGCGACCTTCAGCTTGTGTTGTGGGTGTATGGGGTTATGGGTTGTGTTGAATGGTTTTAAATGGTTATGGTTTTATAAAGGGTAATGTCCAGTATGGGTTATGGTTTTATAAAGGGTTATGGCTTCATAAATGGTTATGGTTTTATAAAGGATCATGGCTTTATAAAGGGTTAATGTCCAGTAAGGGTTATGGTTTTATAAAGGGTTATGGCTTCATAAATGGTTATGGTTTTATAAAGGATCATGGCTTTATAAAGGGTTAATGTCCAGTAAGGGTTATGGTTTTATAAAGGGTTAATGTCCAGTAAGGGTTATGGTTTTATAAAGGGTTAATGTCCAGTATGGGTTATGGTTTTATAAAGGGTAATGGCTTCATAAATGGTTATGGTTTTATAAAGGGTAATGTCCAGTATGGGTTATGGTTTTATAAAGGGTTAATTTCCAGTATGGGTTATGGTTTTATAAAGGGGTAATGTCCAGTAAGGGTTATGGTTTTATAAAGGGGTAATGTCCAGTATGGGTTATGGTTTTATAAAGGGGTAATGTCCAGTATGGGTTATGGTTTTATAAAGGGTCATGGCTTCATAAATGGTTATGGTTTTATAAAGGGTAATATCCAGTATGGGTTATGGTTTTATAAAGGGGTAATGTCCAGTAAGGGTTATGGTTTTATAAAGGGTTAATGTCCAGTATGGGTTATGGTTTTATAAAGGGGTAATGTCCAGTATGGGTTATGGTTTTATAAAGGGGTAATGTCCAGTAAGGGTTATGGTTTTATAAAGGGGTAATGTCCAGTAAGGGTTATGGTTTTATAAAGGGTAATGTCCAGTATGGGTTATGGTTTTATAAAGGGGTAATGTCCAGTATGGGTTATGGTTGTGTTGAAGGTTAGACCAGTTACCTTCAGCTTGCCGTGTGGGGGTTATGGTTGTGTTGAAGGTTAGATGAAGGTTATACCAGCGACCTTCAGCTTGTGTTGTGGGTGTATGGGGTTATGGGTTGTGTTGAACGTTAGACCAGTTACCTTCAGCTTGTCGTGTGAGGTGTAAGGGGCCTCAGGGGCGTAGATCCTGAAGATGTCAGCCAGGCAGCAGGCCACCAGGAGGCGCACGTCCTTGTTAGGGTTCCTCAAGAAGAACTCTGAGGCCAGATGGAGAGCCAGGTTCAGATACTGCTGCTTCTCCTCCTCGCTGTCCTGGTCCATGTCCATGTAGGTCTTCACCACCATCTACAGAGAGAGATGATTGGTTAAGGTCTGGTCCTTCACTACCATCTACAGAGAGAGATGATTGGTTAAGGTCTGGTCCTTCACTACCATCTACAGAGAGAGATGATTGGTTAAGGTCTGGTCCATGTCGGTCTTCACCACCATCTACAGAGAGAGATGATTGGTTAAGGTCTGGTCTTTCACTACCATCTACAGAGAGAGATGATTGGTTAAGGTCTGGTCTTTCACTTTCATCTACAGAGAGAGATGATTGGTTAAGGTCTGGTCCTTCACTACCATCTACAGAGAGAGATGATGATTGGTTAAGGTCTGGTCCATATAGGTCAACTAGAATAAAACCAGCTCCCATTACTAATGTACCACTGGAATAAAACCAGCTCCCATTACTAATGTACAAGTGGAATAAAACCAGCTCCCTTTACTAATGTACAACTGGAATAAAACCAGCTCCCTTTACTAATGTACAAGTGGAATAAAACCAGCTCCCAGTACTAATGTACAACTGGAATAAAACCAGCTCCCAATACTAATGTACAACTGGAATAAAACCAGCTCCCATTACTAATGTACAAGTGGAATAAAACCAGCTCCCATTACTGATGTATGATTAGAATAGAACTAGATGAAACATAACATCAATCAATTTACGAGTTGTAAACTCTCATTCTCTCTCCCGGTCAACAGAGAGACTCAACTCCACTCGAAGAATGCCCCTAGCACGAGGACCCAGAAGAACGCCCCCTAGCACTAGGACCCAGCAGAACGCCCCTAGCACTAAGACCCAGCAGAACGCCCCTAGCACGAGGACCCAGCAGAACGCCCCTAGCACTAGGACCCAGCAGAACGCCCCTAGCACTAGGACCCAGCAGAACGCCCCTAGCACGAGGACCCAGCAGAACGCCCCTAGCACGAGGACCCAGCAGAACGCCCCTAGCACTAGGACCCAGCAGAACGCCACTAGCACGAGGACCCAGCAGAACGCCCCTAGCACTAGGACCCAGCAGAACGCCCCTAGCACGAGGACCCAGCAGAACGCCCCTAGCACGAGGACCCAGCAGAACGCCCCTAGCACTAGGACCCAGCAGAACGCCCCTAGGACCCAGCAGAACGCCACTAGGACCCAGCAGAACGCCCCCTAGCACTAGGACCCAGCAGAACGCCCCTAGCACTAGGACCCAGCAGAACGCCCCTAGCACTAGGACCCAGCAGAACGCCCCTAGCACTAGGACCCAGCAGAACGCCCCTAGCACTAGGACCCAGCAGAACGCCCCTAGCACTAGGACCCAGCAGAACGCCCCTAGCACTAGGACCCAGCAGAACGCCCCTAGCACGAGGACCCAGCAGAACGCCCCTAGCACGAGGACCCAGCAGAACGCCCCTAGCACTAGGACCCAGCAGAACGCCACTAGCACGAGGACCCAGCAGAACGCCCCTAGCACTAGGACCCAGCAGAACGCCCCTAGCACGAGGACCCAGCAGAACGCCCCTAGCACGAGGACCCAGCAGAACGCCCCTAGCACTAGGACCCAGCAGAACGCCCCTAGGACCCAGCAGAACGCCACTAGGACCCAGCAGAACGCCCCCTAGCACTAGGACCCAGCAGAACGCCCCTAGCACTAGGACCCAGCAGAACGCCCCTAGCACTAGGACCCAGCAGAACGCCCCTAGCACTAGGACCCAGCAGAACGCCCCTAGCACTAGGACCCAGCAGAACGCCCCTAGCACTAGGACCCAGCAGAACGCCCCTAGCACTAGGACCCAGCAGAACGCCCCTAGCACGAGGACCCAGCAGAACGCCCCTAGCACGAGGACCCAGCAGAACGCCCCTAGCACTAGGACCCAGCAGAACGCCCCTAGCACTAGGACCCAGCAGAACGCCCCTAGCACTAGGACCCAGCAGAACGCCCCTAGCACGAGGACCCAGCAGAACGCCCCTAGCACTAGGACCCAGCAGAACGCCCCTAGCACTCGAACCCAGCAGAACGCCCCTAGCACTTGAACCCAGCAGAACGCCCCTAGCACTAGGACCCAGCAGAACGCCCCTAGCACTAGGACCCAGCAGAACGCCCCTAGCACTAGGACCCAGCAGAACGCCGCTAGCACTAGGACCCAGCAGAACGCCCCTAGCACTAGGACCCAGCAGAACGCCCCTAGCACTAGGACCCAGCAGAACGCCACTAGGACCCAGCAGAACGCCCCCTAGCACTAGGACCCAGCAGAACGCCCCTAGCACTAGGACCCAGCAGAACGCCCCTAGCACTAGGACCCAGCAGAACGCCCCTAGCACTAGGACCCAGCAGAACGCCCCTAGCACTAGGACCCAGCAGAACGCCCCTAGCACTAGGACCCAGCAGAACGCCCCTAGCACTAGGACCCAGCAGAACGCCCCTAGCACTAGGACCCAGCAGAACGCCCCTAGCACGAGGACCCAGCAGAACGCCCCTAGCACGAGGACCCAGCAGAACGCCCCTAGCACTAGGACCCAGCAGAACGCCCCTAGCACTAGGACCCAGCAGAACGCCCCTAGCACTAGGACCCAGCAGAACGCCCCTAGCACTAGGACCCAGCAGAACGCCCCTAGCACGAGGACCCAGCAGAACGCCCCTAGCACTAGGACCCAGCAGAACGCCCCTAGCACTCGAACCCAGCAGAACGCCCCTAGCACTCGAACCCAGCAGAACGCCCCTAGCACTAGGACCCAGCAGAACGCCCCTAGCACTAGGACCCAGCAGAACGCCCCTAGCACTAGGACCCAGCAGAACGCCCCTAGCACTAGGACCCAGCAGAACGCCCCTAGCACTAGGACCCAGCAGAACGCCCCTAGCACTAGGACCCAGCAGAACACCCCTAGCAATAGGACCCAGCAGAACGCCCCTAGCACGAGGACCCAGCAGAACGCCCCTAGCACTAGGACCCAGCAGAACGCCCCTAGCACTAGGACCCAGCAGAACGCCCCTAGCACTAGGACCCAGCAGAACGCCACTAGGACCCAGCAGAACGCCCCCTAGCACTAGGACCCAGCAGAACGCCCCTAGCACTAGGACCCAGCAGAACACCCCTAGTACTAGGACCCAGCAGAACGCCCCCAGCACGAGGACCCAGCAGAACGCCCCCAGCACTAGGACCCAGCAGAACGCCCCTAGCACTAGGACCCAGCAGAACGCCCCTAGCACTAGGACCCAGCAGAACGCCCCTAGCACTAGGACCCAGCAGAACGCCCCTAGCACTAGGACCCAGCAGAACGCCCCTAGCACTAGGACCCAGCAGAACGCCCCTAGCACGAGGACCCAGCAGAACGCCCCTAGCACGAGGACCCAGCAGAACGCCCCTAGCACGAGGACCAAGCAGAACGCCCCTAGCACGAGGACCCAGCAGAACGCCCCTAGCACTAGGACCCAGCAGAACGCCCCTAGCACTAGGACCCAGCAGAACGCCCCTAGCACTAGGACCCTGCAGACACCACTTCTACCTCCGTGTTTCTCCAAGGCACAGAGCAGCAGTAACCAAGCTGCAGACAGGAGTGGAGGGGGGGATGGGTGCTGAAACACAGACAGGAGAATGAGCTCTGCTTCTGCCTCTCTCTCTGTCTCTCTCTGTCTCTCTCTGCCTCTCTCTGCCTCTCTCTGCCTCTCTCTGCCTCTCTCTGCCTCTCTCTGCCTCTCTCTGCCTCTCTCTGCCTCTCTCTGCCTCTCTCTGCCTCTCTCTGCCTCTCTCTGCCTCTCTTTCTCTTTCTGCCTCTCTCTCTTTCTGTCCCTCTCTGGCTCAATCTACCGAACAATCAATCTCCCGAACGGCCTCCGGAGGCTGTGAAATCCTGTGTTACACATGATAACAGGTCCTATGTAGCAGCCGGGCTACCACAGGGCTACCACAGTTTAACAGGGCTACCACAGTACCACAGGGCTACCACAGGGCTACCACAGTTTAACAGGGCTACCACAGGGCTACCACAGTACCACAGGGCTACCACAGGGCTACCACAGTACCACAGGGCTACCACAGGGCTACCACAGTACCACAGGGCTACCACAGGGCTACCACAGGGCTACCACAGTACCACAGGGCTACCACAGTACCACAGGGCTACCACAGTACCACAGGGCTACCACAGTACCAAGGGCTACCACAGTACCACAGGGCTACCACAGTACCACAGGGCTACCACAGTACCACAGGGCTACCACAGTACCACAGGGCTACCACAGTTTAACAGGGCTACCACAGTTTAACAGGGCTACCACAGTACCACAGGGCTACCACAGTTGAACAGCTCTATTTCATAACAGAGAAAGACAAGGCGTCCCTTCTCCAATGGTAATATGAAGTACCTGCATTCTTTTAACAATATAAAGCAAATGGTGGAAAAGTACTTCAATATAAATTAAAATACTTTAAAGTACTACTTAAGTAGTTTTTTTGGGGGGTTATCTGTACTTTAAGACTTAAATTTGACAACTTTTACTTCACTACATTTCTAAAGAAAATAATTTTACTTCCTACATTTTCTCTGATAACCTAAAGTACTTGTTACATTTTGAATGCTTAGCAGGACAGGGTTTGGGGGGGGTGGGGGATTGTGAAATTCACCTGGTCATCCCTACTGCCTCTGATCTGGTGGACTCACTAAACAGAGAACATCCCTGGTCGTCCCTACTGCCTCTGATCTGGAGGACTCACTAAACAGAGAACATCCCTGGTCATCTACTGTCTCTGATCTGGAGGACTCACTAAACAGAGAACATCCCTGGTCATCCCTACTGCCTCTGATCTGAAGGACTCACTAAACAGAGAACATCCCTGGTCATCCCTACTGCCTCTGATCTGGAGGACTCACTAAACATCCCTACTGCCTCTGATCTGGAGGACTCACTAAACAGAGAACATCCCTGGTCATCTCTACTGCCTCTGATCTGGAGGACTCACTAAACAGAGAACATCCCTGGTCATCCCTACTGCCTCTGATCTGGAGGACTCACTAAACAGAGAACATCCCTGGTCATCTACTGTCTCTGATCTGGAGGACTCACTAAACAGAGAACATCCCTGGTCGTCCCTACTGCCTCTGATCTGGAGGACTCACTAAACAGAGAACATCCCTGGTCATCTACTGTCTCTGATCTGGAGGACTCACTAAACAGAGAACATCCCTGGTCATCCCTACTGCCTCTGATCTGGAGGACTCACTAAACAGAGGAGGAGGCCCAATCAGAAGCCATCACTAGGTCTTTGCAGGAGGCCCAATCAGAAGCCATCACTAGGTCTTTGCAGGAGGCCCAATCAGGAGGCCCAATCAGAAGCCATCACTAGGTCTTTGTAGGAGGCCCAATCAGAAGCCATCACTAGGTCTTTGCAGGAGGCCCAATCAGAAGCCATCACTAGGTCTTTGCAGGAGGCCCAATCAGAAGCCATCACTAGGTCTTTGCAGGAGGCCCAATCAGAAGCCATCACTAGGTCTTTGCAGGAGGCCCAATCAGAAGCCATCACTAGGTCTTTGCAGGAGGCCCAAACAGAAGCCATTACTAGGTCTTTGTAGGAGGCCCAATCAGAAGCCATCACTAGGTCTTTGTAGGAGGCCCAATCAGAAGCCATCACTAGGTCTTTGTAGGAGGCCCAATCAGAAGCCATCACTAGGTCTTTGTAGGAGGCCCATCAGAAGCCATCACTGGGTCTTTGTAGGAGGCCCAATCAGAAGCCATCACTGGGTCTAGGAGTCAGCTCATTGGACAAACAGACTGAAATGGCGATCCACATGACAAAGCTGACCGTGCATGTTGAGGTCTAGGCTGGTAGGAATATAGTCAGAACCCATACCCAGCGCTAACTAGCTAGCTGTGTTTTTATATAGTCAGAACCCATACCCAGCGCTAACTAGCTAGCTGTGTTTTTATATAGTCAGAACCCATACCCAGCGCTAACTAGCTAGCTGTGTTTTTATATAGTCAGAACCCATACCCAGCGCTAACTAGCTAGCTGTGTTTTTATATAGTCAGAACCCATACCCAGCGCTAACTAGCTAGCTGTGTTTTTATATAGTCAGAACCCATACCCAGCGCTAACTAGCTAGCTGTGTTTTTATATAGTCAGAACCCATACCCAGCGCTAACTAGCTAGCTGTGTTTTTATATAGTCAGAACCCATACCCAGCGCTAACTAGCTAGCTGTGTTTTTATATAGTCAGAACCCATACCCAGCGCTAACTAGCTAGCTGTGTTTTTATATAGTCAGAACCCATACCCAGCGCTAACTAGCTAGCTGTGTTTTTATATAGTCAGAACCCATACCCAGCGCTAACTAGCTAGCTGTGTTTTTATATAGTCAGAACCCATACCCAGCGCTAACTAGCTAGCTGTGTTTTTATATAGTCAGAACCCATACCCAGCGCTAGCCAGCTAGCTGTGTTTTTATATAGTCAGAACCCATACCCAGCGCTAACTAGCTAGCTGTGTTTTTATATAGTCAGAACCCATACCCAGCGCTAGCCAGCTAGCTGTGTTTTTATATAGTCAGAACCCATACCCAGCGCTAACTAGCTAGCTGTGTTTTTATATAGTCAGAACCCATACCCAGCGCTAACTAGCTAGCTGTGTTTTTATATTGTCAGAACCCATACCCAGCGCTAACTAGCTAGCTGTGTTTTTATATAGTCAGAACCCATACCCAGCGCTAACTAGCTAGCTGTGTTTTTATATAGTCAGAACCCATACCCAGCGCTAACTAGCTGGCCAACTGGGTTAATATATAGTCAGAACCCATACCCAGCGCTAACTAGCTAGCTAGCTGTTTTTTTTATATAGTCAGAACCCATACCCAGCGCTAACTAGCTAGCTAGCTGTTTTTTTATATAGTCAGAACCCATACCCAGCGCTAACTAGCTAGCTAGCAGTGTTTTTATATAGTCAGAACCCATACCCAGCACTAACTCGCTGGCCAACTGGGTTAATATATAGTCAGAACCCATACCCAGCGCTAGCTAGCTGTGTTTTTATATAGTCAGAACCCATACCCTGCCGATATAGGGAATAGGGCTCTGGTCTATAGTAGTACCACTATATAGGGAATAGGGCTCTGGTCTAAAGTAGTGTACTATATAGGGAATAGGGCTCTGGTCTATAGTAGTGTACTATATAGGGAATAGGGCTCTGGTCTATAGTAGTGTACTATATAGGGAATAGGGTGCTATTTGACCTCGCTCCAGGAAGAAGAGGCTGCAGCTGTGCGTGTGTGCAGTACCTGGTTCACAGTCCGGTTGCCATAGTGACAGGACGGGGCTTGAACATTGTAGATGACCTGGCATCGCTCGTCATGGACGGCTGTTCTCGTGCTCTATGTATCTATTCTTCTACAAAACAGGATATTATCTATTTTCATTTAACGAGGCATTTAAGAACAAATTCTTATTTAGAATGATGGCTTACCAAAAGTGCTCCTTGTGGAGATGGGGGCTGGGATTAAACATTAAAAATAAAATATAAATATAGGACAAAAAACATACATCACAGCAAGAGACACCACAACATTACATAAAGAGACCGAAGACACCAACAACACAACATTACATAAAGAGACCGAAGACAACAACAACAACATTAAATAAAGAGACCGAAGACAACAACAACAACACTACATAAAGAGACCGAAGACGACAACAACACTACATAAAGAGACCGAAGACGACAACAACACTACATAAAGAGACCGAAGACGACAACAACACAAAGAGACCGAAGACGACAACAACACAAAGAGACCGAAGACGACAACAACACAAAGAGACCGAAGACGACAACAACACAAAGAGACCGAAGACGACAACAACACAAAGAGACCGAAGACGACAACAACACAAAGAGACCGAAGACGACAACAACACAAAGAGACCGAAGACGACAACAACACAAAGAGACCGAAGACGACAACAACACAAAGAGACCGAAGACGACAACAACACAAAGAGACCGAAGACGACAACAACACAAAGAGACCGAAGACGACAACAACACAAAGAGACCGAAGACGACAACAACACAAAGAGACCGAAGACGACAACAACACAAAGAGACCGAAGACGACAACAACACAAAGAGACCGAAGACGACAACAACACAAAGAGACCGAAGACGACAACAACACAAAGAGACCGAAGACGACAACAACACAAAGAGACCGAAGACGACAACAACACAAAGAGACCGAAGACGACAACAACACAAAGAGACCGAAGACGACAACAACACAAAGAGACCGAAGACGACAACAACACAAAGAGACCGAAGACGACAACAACACAAAGAGACCGAAGACGACAACATTACATAAAGAGACCGAAGACGACAACATTACATAAAGAGACCGAAGACAACACAACATTACATAAAGAGACCGAAGACAACACAACATTACATAAAGAGACCGAAGACAACAACACAACATTACATAAAGAGACTGAAGACAACACACCATTACATAAAGAGACCGAAGACAACAACACAACAATACATAAAGAGACCGAAGACAACAACATTACATAAAGAGACCGAAGACAACACAACATTACATAAAGAGACCGAAGACAACACAACATTACATAAAGAGACCGAAGACAACACAACATTACATAAAGAGACCGAAGACAACACAACATTACATAAAGAGAGACCGAAGACAACACAACATTACATAAAGAGAGACCGAAGACAACACAACATTACATAAAGAGAGACCGAAGACAACACAACATTACATAAAGAGAGACCGAAGACAACACAACATTACATAAAGAGACCCAAGACAACAACACAACATTACATAAAGAGACCCAAGACAACAACACAACATTACATAAAGAGACCCAAGACAACAACACAACATTATATAAAGAGACCGAAGACAACAACACAACATTACATAAAGAGACCCAAGACAACAACAAAACATTACATAAAGAGACCGAAGACAACACCACATAAAGAGACCGAAGACAACAACACAACATTACATAAAGAGACCGAAGACAACACAACATTACATAAAGAGACCGAAGACAACAACACAACATTACATAAAGAGACCGAAGACAACAACACAACATTACATAAAGAGACCCAAGACAACAACACAACATTACATAAAGAGACCGAAGACAACAACATTACATAAAGAGACCGAAGACAACACAACACAAAGAGAGACTGAAAACAACAACATTACATAAAGAGACCGAAGACAACACAACTTTACATAAAGAGACCGAAGACAACAACACAACTTTACATAAAGAGAGATCGAAGACGACAACATAGCAAGGCAGCAACACATGACAACAACATGGTAGCAACACAACATGACATCAACACGGTGGCAACACAACATGGTAGCAACACAGCTTGACAACATGGTTGCAACACAGCTTGACAACAACATGGTAGCAACACAGCTTGACAACAACATGGTAGCAACACAACATGACAACAACATGGTAGCAACACATGACAACATCAACAAGGTAGCAACACAGCATGGCAGCAACACAACACAGGGAACAAACATTATTGGGCCCAGACAACAGCACAAAGGGCAAAGAAGGTAGAGACGACAATACATCACGCGAAGCAGCCACAACTGTCACTAAGACTGTCCAAACGGCTCCCTTACACAGACACAGCTCGGTGTAAGGGAGTTACTATAGTTGAGCTCAGTGCTTGGACTTGGACTGAAATAAGTTCTGTTGATGTTTAGGTGCTGGCCCAGTTGGGTTTATATTTAGTTGCAGGACCTCCACTTTGGAGCTAATATTGTATACGAGGGACAGGAACTCAAGCAGCAGAACATGTGAGGTGACTCAGTTCCGATGAGCTTCTGCCCAAGTCAGGGTAGAAGCATTTTTAAACTGCCTGTCTGTCGGCCCTCCGCGTGCCTGCCTGTCTGCCTGTCGGCCCTCTGCGCGCCTGACTGTCTGCCTGTCGGCCCTCTGCGCGCCTGCCTGTCTGCCTGTCGGCCCTCTGCGCGCCTGCCTGCCGGCCCTCTGCGCGCCTGCCTGCCTGCCTGCCTGTCGGCCCTCTGCGCGCCTGCCTGCCTGCCTGTCGGCCCTCTGCGCGCCTGCCTGCCTGCCTGTCGGCCCTCTGCGCGCCTGCCTGCCTGCCTGTCGCGCGCCTGCCTGCCTGTCTGTCGGCCCTCTGCGCGCCTGCCTGCCTGCCGGCCGGCCCTCTGCGCGCCTGCCTGCCGGCCGGCCCTCTGCGCGCGCCTGCCTGCCGGCCGGCCCTCTGCGCGCCTGCCTGCCGGCCGGCCCTCTGCGCGCCTGCCTGCCGGCCGGCCCTCTGCGCGCCTGCCTGCCGGCCTGCCTGTCGGCCCTCTGCGCGCCTGCCTGACTGTCTGCCTGTCGGCCCTCTGCGCGCCTGCCTGTCTGCCTGTCGGCCCTCTGCGCGCCTGCCTGCCGGCCCTCTGCGCGCCTGCCTGCCTGCCTGCCTGTCGGCCCTCTGCGCGCCTGCCTGCCGGCCCTCTGCGCGCCTGCCTGCCTGCCTGCCTGCCGGCCCTCTGCGCGCCTGCCTGCCTGCCTGCCTGTCGGCCCTCTGCGCGCCTGCCTGCCTGCCTGTCGGCCCTCTGCGCGCCTGCCTGCCTGCCTGTCGGCCCTCTGCGCGCCTGCCTGCCTGCCTGTCGGCCCTCTGCGCGCCTGCCTGCCTGCCTGTCGGCCCTCTGCGCGCCTGCCTGCCTGCCGGCCGGCCCTCTGCGCGCCTGCCTGCCGGCCGGCCCTCTGCGCGCCTGCCTGCCGGCCGGCCCTCTGCGCGCCTGCCTGCCGGCCGGCCCTCTGCGCGCCTGCCTGCCGGCCGGCCCTCTGCGCGCCTGCCTGCCGGCCGGCCCTCTGCGCGCCTGCCTGCCGGCCTGCCCTCTGCGCGCCTGCCTGCCGGCCTGCCTGTCGGCCCTCTGCGCGCCTGCCTGCCGGCCTGCCTGTCGGCCCTCTGCGCGCCGGCCTGCCTGTCGGCCCTCTGCGCGCCGGCCTGCCTGTCGGCCCTCTGCGCGCCGGCCTGCCTGTCGGCCCTCTGCGCGCCTGCCTGCCTGTCGGCCCTCTGCGCGCCTGCCTGCCTGTCGGCCCTCTGCGCGCCTGCCTGCCTGTCGGCCCTCTGCGCGCCTGCCTGCCTGCCTGTCGGCCCTCTGCGTGCCTGCCTGTCGGCCCTCTGCGTGCCTGCCTGTCGGCCCTCTGCGTGCCTGCCTGCCTGTCGGCCCTCTGCGTGCCTGCCTGCCTGCCTGTCGGCCCTCTGCGTGCCTGCCTGCCTGCCTGTCGGCCCTCTGCGTTCCTGCCTGCCTGCCTGTCGGCCCTCTGCGTTCCTGCCTGCCTGCCTGTCGGCCCTCTGCGTGCCTGCCTGCCTGCCTGTCGGCCCTCTGCGTTCCTGCCTGCCTGCCTGTCGGCCCTCTGCGTGCCTGCCTGCCTGTCGGCCCTCTGCGTGCCTGCCTGCCTGTCGGCCCTCTGCGTGCCTGCCTGCCTGTCGGCCCTCTGCGTGCCTGCCTGCCTGTCGGCCCTCTGCGTGCCTGCGTGCCTGCCTGCCTGCCTGCCTGCCTGTCGGCCCTCTGCGTGCCTGCCTGCCTGTCGGCCCTCCGCCCGCCTGCCTGTCGGCCCTCTGCGCGCCTGCCTGCCTGCCTGTCGGCCCTCTGCGCGCCTGCCTGCCTGCCTGTCGGCCCTCTGCGCGCCTGCCTGCCTGCCTGTCGGCCCTCTGCGTGCCTGCCTGTCGGCCCTCTGCGTGCCTGCCTGTCGGCCCTCTGCGTGCCTGCCTGTCGGCCCTCTGCGTGCCTGCCTGTCGGCCCTCTGCGTGCCTGCCTGCCTGCCTGTCGGCCCTCTGCGTGCCTGCCTGCCTGTCGGCCCTCTGCGTGCCTGCCTGCCTGCCTGTCGGCCCTCTGCGTTCCTGCCTGCCTGCCTGTCGGCCCTCTGCGTTCCTGCCTGCCTGCCTGTCGGCCCTCTGCGTGCCTGCCTGCCTGTCGGCCCTCTGCGTGCCTGCCTGCCTGTCGGCCCTCTGCGCGCCTGCCTGCCTGTCGGCCCTCTGCGCGCCTGCCTGCCTGCCTGTCGGCCCTCTGCGCGCCTGCCTGCCTGCCTGTCGGCCCTCTGCGTGCCTGCCTGTCGGCCCTCTGCGTGCCTGCCTGTCGGCCCTCTGCGTGCCTGCCTGCCTGTCGGCCCTCTGCGTGCCTGCCTGCCTGCCTGTCGGCCCTCTGCGTGCCTGCCTGCCTGCCTGTCGGCCCTCTGCGTGCCTGCCTGCCTGCCTGTCGGCCCTCTGCGTGCCTGCCTGCCTGCCTGTCGGCCCTCTGCGTTCCTGCCTGCCTGCCTGTCGGCCCTCTGCGTTCCTGCCTGCCTGCCTGTCGGCCCTCTGCGTGCCTGCCTGCCTGTCGGCCCTCTGCGTGCCTGCCTGCCTGTCGGCCCTCTGCGTGCCTGCCTGCCTGTCGGCCCTCTGCGTGCCTGCCTGCCTGTCGGCCCTCTGCGTGCCTGCCTGCCTGTCGGCCCTCTGCGTGCCTGCCTGCCTGTCGGCCCTCTGCGTGCCTGCCTGCCTGCCTGCCTGCCTGTCGGCCCTCTGCGTGCCTGCCTGCCTGTCGGCCCTCTGCGCGCCTGCCTGTCGGCCCTCTGCGCGCCTGCCTGCCTGCCTGTCGGCCCTCTGCGCGCCTGCCTGCCTGCCTGTCGGCCCTCTGCGCGCCTGCCTGCCTGTCGGCCCTCTGCGCGCCTGCCTGCCTGCCTGTCGGCCCTCTGCGTGCCTGCCTGTCGGCCCTCTGCGTGCCTGCCTGTCGGCCCTCTGCGTGCCTGCCTGTCGGCCCTCTGCGTGCCTGCCTGCCTGCCTGTCGGCCCTCTGCGTGCCTGCCTGCCTGTCGGCCCTCTGCGTGCCTGCCTGCCTGCCTGTCGGCCCTCTGCGTTCCTGCCTGCCTGCCTGTCGGCCCTCTGCGTTCCTGCCTGCCTGTCGGCCCTCTGCGTGCCTGCCTGCCTGTCGGCCCTCTGCGTGCCTGCCTGCCTGTCGGCCCTCTGCGTGCCTGCCTGCCTGCCTGTCGGCCCTCTGCGTGCCTGCCTGCCTGTCGGCCCTCTGCGTGCCTGCCTGTCTATCCTCCGCAGAACAAAAAACAGCAACAGCATCACAGAGAGGTTTCCATAGAGGTGGTTGGTCCCCCCACCCCTTCTATTCATGACATCATACCTCAGGTACACAAGGCAGACCTCCCACTAGTGCATGACGTCATACACAACGACGTCATAAAGAACGCCGGCGTCACGGTGTTCTAGATCTATGACCGTGGTACGGTACCATGACAACGTCACCTATAACACCTCTGGCTTCCCAGCAGAGTAGCAACTTTATTGGAAGAAAAATTTAAAAAAATCCTCTGACCATAGATAGCTACTGTCTCTGAAAAAGCTGTTTGCTTTTACCTCCATCTCAGTCTCTCTCTCTCTCTCCCTGCCTATACTAGTGCACGACAGGTGTCTTTCATGTTTAGAGAGTTTGGGCGTTATTGGTAATCGGCCAGTGTGCTGGACATTGATGTAGTGAGTCTGAAGAGATAGCTACAGTATGTTTACAGTGAGAACCCCCTCCCCAAGCTCACTAGGTCTCTGCAAACCACCTGAACACATCTTAGCTCAGTCAGTCTTGACAGATGGCCATGGGGGGGTTGGTTTTAACCGACTAACCTTCAGCCGTTTCACCACCTCATCGTTGCTTATCTTCTCCGTGATTTCCTTCACTCCAGGCGGGTAGGTGATCTTGCTGTCCCCCGCCGGTTTCTGCTGCTGCGGGAACTCCATGCTTGTCGTCGTTTTAATCCACACAGTCCTCTACTGGCCTCTATAGGCCAGAAAACAAAACACAAATCAACACAACCATTCTACCGCACTTCTCTAAAAATATCGTTTTAAAACACTGTTTTGTGCTTCTGATTATTATTTATGCGATAGACTGCGAGGGGAATAGGCACGCGTCAGTCGTCTAGGGGGAAATGTCTCCCTGAATTAAGTTGTTTTTTTGTATAATTAAAAATAAAAAAATCCTGGCTGTGCTAGTTAGCATGTTAGCTAACCAGCGCGATATCCGCTCTGCAAATCGCATGTTCTTACATAAAGATTAACGTTAAATGTTTTGTAGCCACCTGTTTGGTTTGCGTTTTCAAATACAATATATATACCATTACACCTGTGTGTATGTTGAACGAGTCCGACAAAATCAAATTAATATCTATAAAAATACTACTATTGCAGGATGAGCTGCGATGCTAGCTAGCTAGCTATAGTAGTTGGTTCACAAGACCCGCACTGTGTATGCTAAGCTAAGCTAACCAACTAGCATTTTTAGCAATGTTAGCGTTGTTAGCATCGTTAGCATCGTTAGCATTGTTAGCCTAGGCCTCAAACTACTCACAGAGAACACCATCACATTTGCACATCACTGTTGTTACCAAAAGAGACAGAAATTAAATTCACGAATAATAGTTATTCTCAAGACCTCTTTCTGCGAACGACTTCCTATCATGTTTAGCGTTTAGAAGTAAAAAACAACTTTATTTGTCCAGGAAAATAAAGATAAATCAACTTCGTTATGTTTGTTTCAACTTCAAGCTCTCTCTGTCTCTGTCTCTCTCTTCACATCGTTTCCTTACAGTGGCGCTTACTTCTCTTGGTTGTAAAAAATGCAATCGTCGCCCTCCCTCTCCAACATCACAATTATCACAAAAGAAAGCTTTTTGTACACATACAACTATGAGCCAAAAATATCTGCAAACAGTAGCCGCGGTCCACCAAAAATAAACCCAACATGTAATTCCTGTATCATATTTACCTCACCAATGAGCGGTTTTAATTCATGAGGTTGTGTGTGTTTTTAGTTTCGGCACAAAGCTCCGTGTCTCCAGTCTCAGCAGCCAGTCTCAGCAGTTTGAATGTCCCCTCTGTGGACGCTGGGTGGACGGCGCCGTCCTCGGTCTGACCGGGGTACTGCAACACACCTCATCAAGCGGGACTCGGTAAAACCAAACTCCAACTTCCCCCTTCTTTTTTTTGATGCAGGAACATAAAAACCCGACAAGAGATGCTGATCCCAGGTCAGTATTTAGAAGTTCCCTGAATGGATAGGGGTTGAAGTTGTGGGGGGAGGGGAAAATAGATTCTTGGTTTGTGCATGGCCGGAATATAATTTATGAGGTTTGGAAGGAGTTTTCAATACTGTACCAAATAAATTAGAATAGCAGACAAAGCACCTATATTATGCCAATGTACCAAAGTTGCAGATATTAATACATGTAAAAGAGAAGTATTTAACACCATTGTAAATGCAACCGATATTTATGCTTATTTATTTTCCCTTTTGTACTTCAACCATTTATACATTGTTACAACACTGTATATATATGTAATGTGACATTTTAAATGTCTTTATTCTTTTGGAACTTCTGTGAGTGTGATGTTTACTGTTAGTTTTTATTGTTTATTTCACTTTTGTTTATTATCTACCTCACTTACTTTTGGCAATGTTTAACATGTGTTTCCCATGCCAATAAAGCCCCTTGAATTGAAATGGATTTAAATGAACAACAACCTAACGACAACATCTATTTGGGAACTACAAAAGTTGATTTGGCAGCTTTTCAGCTTGGTCTTATATCTGTCCAGGATGAACTGTAGTTGACCAACCCAGCCGCTTGGTGCGCTGCTGTTGTTTCAGCCCAGCTTCCTCAAACCAGCTTCTTCCGTTGTTTTTAACATGGGCACAACACCACGCTAGTGAGATACTTCCCTAAGACAACTGTTTTTAAACATTAGCACACCGAGAATGCCAAGGAAAAAGAAAAACGGCCAAAGCCCGGCCAGAGTACCCGGGTTGTCAAACGACAACTACTACCGAATACCGGGAACGAGTGACGGCGCGCCGCTGTCGAGAAGTGAATTCAACACCGGGACTAACTCTCACGACTACGGTAGTACTAATATGCTCGTTTCGACAAACTCAGGAGGCATCTCGGCTACTTCTCAGGACAAGGACGAGATCGTGAAGACCATGAAGGAGATGTTTTGCCACCTGGATCCGGAAGTTCTTTACATTGTGTTGGCCGAGTGTGACTTCAAAGGTAAATTACTCTTGACTGACAATGTGGCAAGTTGAACGTAGATAGTTGTGACAAAGTTTTTAGTTATCGTGATCGATATTAAGTATGTACCTAACGTGATTGGTTGGTTGGTTGCGTTGTTGCAACAGCAATGCTGGTCCCTTTTACCGATACATCCCATATTGATCATATGGTTGATTATGTTGATCAACGTTATGTCAGACGTTGTGTGACGTCACCTCTCTCGCACATCCCTGCTCCTCCACTTACACCCGACACTCAATCTAAACCACAACATGTTTTTTTTTTTTTTTTTACATAAGATGAATAACTACAGTCAAAAAAAAGCATCCAGGCTAACAATTTACTTTCCTATTTTGTGAATAGGATAACTCCGCGTTAGTGTGTATTTCAATGGCATGTGTGCTGACTGTGTGATCATATTGTTGCATAATTCCCTGGTGTCATGAGGTTACTGTAGCTCAACAGTACATATTGGGACTGTAGTTCACCAGTACATATTGGGACTGTAGTTCAACAGTACATATTGGGACTGTAGTTCAACAGTACATATTGGGACTGTAGTTCAACAGTACATATTGGGACTGTAGTTCAACAGTACATATTGGGACTGTAGTTCAACAGTACATATTGGGACTGTAGTTCAACAGTACATATTGGGACTGTAGTTCAACAGTACATATTGGGACTGTAGTTCAACAGTACATATTGGGACTGTAGTTCAACAGTACATATTGGGACTGTAGTTCAACAGTACATATTGGGACTGTAGTTCAACAGTACATATTGGGACTGTAGTTCAACAGTACATATTGGGACTGTAGTTCAACAGTACATATTGGGACTGTAGTTCAACAGTACATATTGGGACTGTAGTTCAACAGTACATATTGGGACTGTAGTTCAACAGTACATATTGGGACTGTAGTTCAACAGTACATATTGGGACTGTAGTTCAACAGTACATATTGGGACTGTAGTTCAACAGTACATATTGGGACTGTAGTTCAACAGTACATATTGGGACTGTAGTTCAACAGTACATATTGGGACTGTAGTTCAACAGTACATATTGGGACTGTAGTTCAACAGTACATATTGGGACTGTAGTTCAACAGTACATATTGGGACTGTAGTTCAACAGTACATATTGGGACTGTAGTTCAACAGTACATATTGGGACTGTAGTTCAACAGTACATATTGGGACTGTAGTTCAACAGTACATATTGGGACTGTAGTTCAACAGTACATATTGGGACTGTAGTTCAACAGTACATATTGGGACTGTAGTTCAACAGTACATATTGGGACTGTAGTTCAACAGTACATATTGGGACTGTAGTTCAACAGTACATATTGGGACTGTAGTTCAACAGTACATATTGGGACTGTAGTTCAACAGTACATATTGGGACTGTAGTTCAACAGTACATATTGGGACTGTAGTTCAACAGTACATATTGGGACTGTAGTTCAACAGTACATATTGGGACTGTAGTTCAACAGTACATATTGGGACTGTAGTTCAACAGTACATATAGTTCAACAGTACATATTGGGACTGTAGTTCAACAGTACATATTGGGACTGTAGTTCAACAGTACATATTGGGACTGTAGTTCAACAGTACATATTGGGACTGTAGTTCAACAGTACATATTGGGACTGTAGTTCAACAGTACATATTGGGACTGTAGTTCAACAGTACATATTGGGACTGTAGTTCAACAGTACATATTGGGACTGTAGTTCAACAGTACATATTGGGACTACAGTTCAACAGTACATATTGGGACCACAATTCAACAGTACATATTGGGACTACAATTCAACAGTACATATTGGGACTACAATTCAACAGTACATATTGGGACTACAATTCAACAGTACATATTGGGACTGTAGTTCAACAGTACATATTGGGACTGTAGTTCAACAGTACATATTGGGACTGTAGTTCAACAGTACATATTGGGACTGTAGTTCAACAGTACATATTGGGACTGTAGTTCAACAGTACATATTGGGACTGTAGTTCAACAGTACATATTGGGACTGTAGTTCAACAGTACATATTGGGACTGTAGTTCAACAGTACATATTGGGACTGTAGTTCAACAGTACATATTGGGACTGTAGTTCAACAGTACATATTGGGACTGTAGTTCAACAGTACATATTGGGACTGTAGTTCAACAGTACATATTGGGACTGTAGTTCAACAGTACATATTGGGACTGTAGTTCAACAGTACATATTGGGACTACAGTTCAACAGTACATATTGGGACTGTAGTTCAACAGTACATATTGGGACTGTAGTTCAACAGTACATATTGGGACTAGTTCAACAGTACATATTGGGACTAGTTCAACAGTACATATTGGGACTGTAGTTCAACAGTACATATTGGGACTGTAGTTCAACAGTACATATTGGGACTGTAGTTCAACAGTACATATTGGGACTGTAGTTCAACAGTACATATTGGGACTGTAGTTCAACAGTACATATTGGGACTGTAGTTCAACAGTACATATTGGGACTGTAGTTCAACAGTACATATTGGGACTGTAGTTCAAAAGTACATATTGGGACTGTAGTTCAACAGTACATATTGGGACTGTAGTTCAACAGTACATATTGGGACTGTAGTTCAACAGTACATATTGGGACTACAGTACATATTGGGACTGTAGTTCAACAGTACATACTGGGACTACAGTTCAACAGTACATATTGGGACTACAGTTCAACAGTACATATTGGGACTACAGTTCAACAGTACATATTGGGACCACAGTTCAACAGTACATATTGGGACCACAGTTCAACAGTACATATTGGGACTGTAGTTCAACAGTACATATTGGGACTACAATTCAACAGTACATATTGGGACTGTAGTTCAACAGTACATATTGGGACTACAGTTCAACAGTACATATATTGTTCAACAGTACATATTGGGACTGTAGTTCAACAGTACATATTGGGACTGTAGTTCAACAGTACATATTGGGACTGTAGTTCAACAGTACATATTGGGACTGTAGTTCAACAGTACATATTGGGACTGTAGTTCAACAGTACATATTGGGACTACAGTTCAACAGTACATATTGGGACTACAGTTCAACAGTACATATTGGGACTGTAGTTCAACAGTACATATTGGGACTACAGTTCAACAGTACATATTGGGACTACAATTCAACAGTACATATTGGGACTGTAGTTCAACAGTACATATTGGGACTGTAGTTCAACAGTACATATTGGGACTACAATTCAACAGTACATATTGGGACTGTAGTTCAACAGTACATATTGGGACTGTAGTTCAACAGTACATATTGGGACTGTAGTTCAACAGTACATATTGGGACTGTAGTTCAACAGTACATATTGGGACTGTAGTTCAACAGTACATATTGGGACTGTAGTTCAACAGTACATATTGGGACTGTAGTTCAACAGTACATATTGGGACTGTAGTTCAACAGTACATATTGGGACTGTAGTTCAACAGTACATATTGGGACTGTAGTTCAACAGTACATATTGGGACTGTAGTTCAACAGTACATATTGGGATAGTTTACATATTGGGACTGTAGTTCAACAGTACATATTGGGACTGTAGTTACAGTACATATTGGGACTACAGTTCAACAGTACATATTGGGACTACAGTACATATTGGGACTACAGTTCAACAGTACATATTGGGACTACAGTACAACAGTACATATTGGGAGTACAGTTGGGACTACAGTACATATTGGACTACAGTTCAACAGTACATATTGGGACTACAGTACAACAGTACATATTGAGACTACAGTACATATTGGGACTGTAGTTCAACAGTACATATTGAGACTACAGTACATATTGGGACTGTAGTTCAACAGTACATATTGGGACTACAGTTCAACAGTACATATTGAGACTACAGTTCAACAGTACATATTGGGACTGTAGTTCAACAATACATATTGGGACTTTAGTTCAACAATACATATTGGGACTGTAGTTCAACAGTACATATTGGGACTGTAGTTCAACAGTACATATTGGGACTGTAGTTCAACAGTACATATTGGGACTGTAGTTCAACAGTACATATTGGGACTGTAGTTCAACAGTACATATTGGGACTGTAGTTCAACAGTACATATTGGGACTGTAGTTCAACAGTACATATTGGGACTGTAGTTCAACAGTACATATTGGGACTGTAGTTCAACAGTACATATTGGGACTGTAGTTCAACAGTACATATTGGGACTGTAGTTCAACAGTACATATTGGGACTGTAGTTCAACAGTACATATTGGGACTGTAGTTCAACAGTACATATTGGGACTGTAGTTCAACAGTACATATTGGGACTGTAGTTCAACAGTACATATTGGGACTGTAGTTCAACAGTACATATTGGGACTGTAGTTCAACAGTACATATTGGGACTGTAGTTCAACAGTACATATTGGGACTGTAGTTCAACAGTACATATTGGGACTGTAGTTCAACAGTACATATTGGGACTGCAGTTCAACAGTACATATTGGGACTACAGTTCAACAGTACATATTGAGACTACAGTTCAACAGTACATATTGGGACTGTAGTTCAACAGTACATATTGGGACTACAGTTCAACAGTACATATTGAGACTACAATTCAACAGTACGTATTGAGACTACAATTCAACAGTATGTATTGGGACTGTAGTTCAACAGTACGTATTGGGACTGTAGTTCAACAGTACATATTGGGACTGTAGTTCAACAGTACATATTGGGACTGTAGTTCAACAGTACATATTGGGACTACAATTCAACAGTACATATTGGGACTGTAGTTCAACAGTACATATTGGGACTGTAGTTCAACAGTACATATTGGGACTGTAGTTCAACAGTACATATTGGGACTGTAGTTCAACAGTACATATTGGGACTGTAGTTCAACAGTACATATTGGGACTGTAGTTCAACAGTACATATTGGGACTGTAGTTCAACAGTACATATTGGGACTGTAGTTCAACAGTACATATTGGGACTGTAGTTCACCAGTACATATTGGGACTACAGTTCACCAGTACATATTGGGACTGTAGTTCAACAGTACATATTGGGACTGTAGTTCAACAGTACATATTGGGACTGTAGTTCAACAGTACATATTGGGACTACAGTACATATTGGGACTACAGTTCAACAGTACATATTGGGACTACAGTACATATTGGGACTACAGTTCAACAGTACATATTGGGACTACAGTACAACAGTACATATTGAGACTACAGTACATATTGGGACTGTAGTTCAACAGTACATATTGAGACTACAGTACATATTGGGACTGTAGTTCAACAGTACATATTGGGACTACAGTTCAACAGTACATATTGAGACTACAGTTCAACAGTACATATTGGGACTGTAGTTCAACAATACATATTGGGACTTTAGTTCAACAGTTCATATTGGGACTGTAGTTCAACATACATATTGGGACTGTAGTTCAACAGTACATATTGGGACTGTAGTTCAACAGTACATATTGGGACTGTAGTTCAACAGTACATATTGGGACTGTAGTTCAACAGTACATATTGGGACTGTAGTTCAACAGTACATATTGGGACTGTAGTTCAACAGTACATATTGGGACTGTAGTTCAACAGTACATATTGGGACTGTAGTTCAACAGTACATATTGGGACTGTAGTTCAACAGTACATATTGGGACTGTAGTTCAACAGTACATATTGGGACTGTAGTTCAACAGTACATATTGGGACTGTAGTTCAACAGTACATATTGGGACTGTAGTTCAACAGTACATATTGGGACTGTAGTTCAACAGTACATATTGGGACTGTAGTTCAACAGTACATATTGGGACTGTAGTTCAACAGTACATATTGGGACTGTAGTTCAACAGTACATATTGGGACTGTAGTTCAACAGTACATATTGGGACTGTAGTTCAACAGTACATATTGGGACTGTAGTTCAACAGTACATATTGGGACTGCAGTTCAACAGTACATATTGGGACTACAGTTCAACAGTACATATTGAGACTACAGTTCAACAGTACATATTGGGACTGTAGTTCAACAGTACGTATTGGGACTACAGTTCAACAGTACATATTGAGACTACAATTCAACAGTACGTATTGAGACTACAATTCAACAGTACGTATTGGGACTGTAGTTCAACAGTACGTATTGGGACTGTAGTTCAACAGTACATATTGGGACTGTAGTTCAACAGTACATATTGGGACTGTAGTTCAACAGTACATATTGAGACTACAATTCAACAGTACATATTGGGACTGTAGTTCAACAGTACATATTGGGACTACAGTTCAACAGTACATATTGAGACTACAATTCAACAGTACATATTGAGACTACAATTCAACAGTACGTATTGGGACTGTAGTTCAACAGTACATATTGGGACTGTAGTTCAACAGTACATATTGGGACTGTAGTTCAACAGTACATATTGGGACTACAATTCAACAGTACATATTGGGACTGTAGTTCAACAGTACATATTGGGACTGTAGTTCAACAGTACATATTGGGACTGTAGTTCAACAGTACATATTGGGACTGTAGTTCAACAGTACATATTGGGACTGTAGTTCAACAGTACATATTGGGACTACAATTCAACAGTACATATTGGGACTGTAGTTCAACAGTCATCATTGCTTTGCACAAAAAGGGCATCACAGGCAAGGATATTGCTGCCAGTAAGATTGCACCTAAATCAACCATTTATCGGATCATCAAGAACTTCAAGGAGAGTGGTTCAATTGTTGTGAAGAAGGCTTCAGGGTGCCCAAAAAAGTCCAGCAAGCGCCAGGACCGTCTCCTCAACCTGATTCAGCTGCGGGATCGGGGCACCACCAGTACAGAGCTGCTCAGGAATGGCAGCAGGCAGGTGTGAGTGCATCTGGACGCACAGTGAGGTGAAGACTTTTGGAGGATGGCCTGGTGTCAAGAAGGGCAGCAAAGAAGCCACTTCTCTCCAGGAAAAACATCAGGGACAGACTGATATTCTGCAACAGTTGCAGGGATTGGACTCCACCTTGCCATAAGTCAAAAGTGATAACTAAGTGGCTCGGTGAACAAAACATCGATATTTTGGGTCCATGGCCAGGAAACCCCCCCCCAGACCTTAATCCCATTGAGAACTTGTGGTCAATCCTCAAGAGGCGGGTGGACAAACAAAAACGCACAAATTCTGACAAACTCCAAGCATTGATTATGTAAGAATGGGCTGCCATCAGTCAGGATGTGGCCCAGAAGTTAATTGACAGCATGCCAGGGTGGATTGCAGAGGTCTTGAAAAAGAAGGGTCAACACTGCTAAATGACTTAAATGTAATGTAAATGTAACACTGCAAATATTGACTCTTTGCATCAACTTCATGTAATTGTCAATAAAAGCCTTTGACACTTATGAAATGCTTGTAATTATACTTCAGTATCCATGGTAACATCTGACAAAAATATCGAGAGACACTGAGGCAGGAGACTTTGGAAATTTTTATTTGTGTCATTCTCAAAACTTTTGGTCACGACTGTACATGTCACACACGGCTAAAGAGTTAATTTAACCAAATGTTCCCTTTCTCTCTCTCTCTCTCTCTCCTACCACCTCTCTCTCTCTCTCTCCTCTCTCTCTCCACTACCATCTCCCCCCTCTATCTCCTACCATCTCTCTCTTTCTTTCTCTTTCTCTCCCTCTTTCTCTCTCTTTCTCTTTCTCTCTCTTTCTCTCCCTCCCTCTCTCTCTCTCTCTCTCTCTCTCTCTCTCTCTCTCTCTCTCTCTCTCTCTCCTCTTCCATGTCTCTTCCTGTAGTTGAGAATGCGATGGATTCTCTCCTGGAGCTGTCTGTAGCAGCTGAGCATGTTGGCCCCCTCCCTCCCCTCCTCTCCGGGTTTGAGCTTACCGCAGCTCTCCTCAGCCCCCAACACAACTCCTCCAAACCAGACCTTCACCCCCACCTTCCTACGGGGGAGTCCGCTGTCCCCCTCTCCCCTCCCCGACGGGCCCTTCCTCTCCGCAGCGAAGATAACCAGGACCTAACCACTGACTTGACAGAAGAGTTTGATGTTCTGATCGACCGTGAGCTGGAGAATCTTACCATACAGCAGGAAGCTGAAGAGAGGGACCACGGTGATCTTCACTCCTCCTCCTCTTCCTCATCCGTCTCTTCCCTCTCCTTCCTCGTTCAGCCCGCGGACGCCCAGCAGCAGGCCCTACCCCAGACGCTTCAGTCCAGCCCAAGAGCCTCCAGGAGGGGGCTCCCAGGGGACCAGCCATGCCCAGACAGGGTGTTCTCAGCTGGACAGGCTCGCGGACCTCACTCCCCTGTCTCTGACCTGAGCCTCAACTTCTCTGGAGGAGCAGCCGGTTACCGGCGGCAACGGTTATTACTGGACTTCAGCCATCTGACTTCGTCGCCGTCCGGGACGGACAGAACTAAACCCAGCCTGCCGTTGGACCCAGGGGCCTCCGATCGCCCCTCTGCATTCCAGGCATACAGGAAACTGGACCAGTTCACGGTTCGTCCAGAGGGCGAGCGGACCGTACCACCAGGCGGCGTAGCAGAGGGGGCGAGGACGAAGACGAGCGTCGCAGGGGAAGAAGAGGTACTCAACAACCCGTCGTTCTGGAACACTCGAGCGCCTGAGTTCCAACCACATGGAAATCGGGCAACGGGGCCGGCATTTATCGTCCCTGTGGCGCTAAGCCCCTCCTCCTGGCACACCCGGGCCACACCCGCCTCCCACTGGTTGGCCCAGGGCCCTGTCGGTCAAGTCCCGACCGTCCCCAGGTCTTGGACAGGGGGTGTGTCTGCTGGCCCCAGAGCACCCCTCCTCTCTGGGCAACATGGTAGGCTCCGGCTGGAGGGGCGTGTCCTAGTGCTGCTACGGGGAGCTCCTGGGTCGGGCAAGTCCACCCTGGCCCGGTAAGGGGGCGTGTTAGGTGTGTGTGTGTGTATAGGGGGTGGGCGGGGTGTTGGATGGGTGTGTGTGTGTTTTTACAATAATGTTAACCACACTCACCAATAATCGTGTGTGTGTGTGTGTGTAGGGCCATGCTGGAACAGAACCCACATGGGGTGGTGTTGAGCACCGATGATTATTTCTGTCGTCATGGGGACTATCGCTATGACCCCTCAGCTTTAGGGGAGGCCCACGAATGGAACCACGCTAGAGGTATACACCCTAACCCCTACACCCTAACCAACCCCTACACCCTAACTAACCCCTACACCCTAACTAACCCCTACACCCTAACTAACCCCTACACCCTAACTAACCCCTACACCCTAACTAACCCCTACACCCTAACTAACCCCTACACCCTGACTAACCCCTACACCCTGACTAACCCCTACACCCTAACTAACCCCTACACCCTAACTAACCCCTACACACTAACCCATACACCCTAACTAACCCCTACACCCTGACCCCTACACCCACCCTAACCCCTCTACACCCTGCTGACCCCTGCACCCTAACCCCTACAGCCTAACACCCTAACCCCTACACCCTAACCCCTACACCCTAACCCCTACACCCTAACCCCTACACCCTAACCGCTACACCCTGACTAACCCCTACACCCTGACTAACCCCTACACCCTGACTAACCCCTACACCCAAACTAACCCCTACACCCTGACTAACCCCTACACCCTGACTAACCCCTACACCCTGACTAACCCCTACACCCTGACTAACCCCTACACCCTGACTAACCCCTACACCCTGACTAACCCCTACACCCTGACTAACCCCAACACCCTGACTAACCCCTACACCCTGACTAACCCCTACACCCTGACTAACCCCTACACCCTAACTAACCCCTACACCCTAACTAACCCCTACACCCTAACTAACCCCTACACCCTAACTAACCCCTACACCCTAACTAACCCCTACACCCTAACTAACCCCTACACCCGAACTAACCCCTACACCCGAACTAACCCCTACACCCTGACCCCTACACCCTAACCCCTCTACACCCTGCTGACCCTTACACCCTGACCCCTACACCCTGACCCCTACACCCTGACCCCTACACCCTAACCCCTCTACACCCTAACCATGTAAATGGTCTCTGTTTCCCATTGAATAACACAGTGTTTATGTCCTCAGCCCAGGAAGTGATGGAGGCCTCTTTCTCTCCTGTTATTATTGACAACACCAACATATACTATCCCCTAACCCCTACACCCTGACCCCTACACCCTAACCCCTACACCCTAACCATGTAAATGGTCTCTGTTTCCCATTGAATAACACAGTGTTTATGTCCTCAGCCCAGGAAGTGATGGAGGCCTCTTTCTCTCCTGTTATTATTGACAACACCAACATATACTATCCCCTAACCCCTACACCCTAACCCCTCTACACCCTGACCCCTACACCCTAACCCCTCTACACCCTAACCATGTAAATGGTCTCTGTTTCCCATTGAATAACACAGTGTTTATGTCCTCAGCCCAGGAAGTGATGGAGGCCTCTTTCTCTCCTGTTATTATTGACAACACCAACATATACTATCCCCTGACCCCTACACCCTAACCCCTCTACACCCTGACCCCTACACCCTAACCCCTCTACACCCTGCTGACCCCTACACCCTGCTGACCCCTACACCCTGACCCCTACACCCTAACCCCTCTACACCCTAACCATGTAAATGGTCTCTGTTTCCCATTGAATAACACAGTGTTTATGTCCTCAGCCCAGGAAGTGATGGAGGCCTCTTTCTCTCCTGTTATTATTGACAACACCAACATGCAGGTCTGGGAGATGAAACCCTACGTAACTATGGTCCGTCTCTCTCAAACACACACACCTACACACACACATCTACACACCTACACACACACCTACACACACACATGTAACTATGGTCCGTCTCTCTCAAACACACACACCTACACACACACATGTAACTATGGTCCGTCTCTCTCAAACACACACACACACACACACACACACACACACACACACACACACACACGCGTAACTATGGTCCGTCTCTCTCAAACACACACACACACACACGTAACTATGGTCCGTCTCTCTCAAACACACACACACACGTAACTATGGTCCGTCTCTCTCAAACACACACACCTACACACACACATGTAACTATGGTCCGTCTCTCTCAAACACACACACACACACACACGTAACTATGGTCCGTCTCTCTCAAACACACACACACACACGTAACTATGGTCCGTCTCTCTCAAACACACACACACACACACGTAACTATGGTCCGTCTCTCTCTCTTTTCTTTCTTTAAT
>NC_088231.1:27948770-28011270 GCF_036934945.1 Oncorhynchus masou masou
CTTGTTGGAGGTAGGAGGAAGCCATCTTGGTAAGGTCAGTCAGTGTACTGATAGTGACAGCCATGTTGGTGAGGTCAGTCAGTGTACTGACGCTAGTGAGACCAGGATGGAAGGTGAAGTCGGCCATCTTGGTCGGGGCAGTCAGTGTACTGATAGTGACAGCTATATTGTTGAGTACAGTGTGGAAGCTGGTGAAGGCAGCCATGTTGGTGAGGTCAGTCAGTGTACTGACGCTAGTGAGACCAGGATGGAAGGTGAAGTCGGCCATCTTGGTGGGGGCAGTGAGGAGCAGAGGCAGAGTCACAGGGCTGAGAAACAGTGCAAGCTGGCGCTCACCTTCACAAACCACACCCCTCCCTCCCCCAAACCACAGACAGACTCAGACCTCGACCCTAACTCTGACCTCGACCCTAATCTCGACTCAGACCTCAACCCTAATCTCGACTCTGACCTTGCCCCTGACCTTAACCCTAACTCAGACCTCAACCCTAATCTCGACTCTGACCTCGACCCTAATCTCGACTCTGACCTCGACCCTAATCTCGACTCTGACCTCGACCCTGACCTTAACCCTAACTCTGACCTTGCCCCTAATCTCGACTCTGACCTCGACCCTAACCTTAACCCTAACTCTGACCTTGCCCCTAATCTCGACTCTGACCTTGCCCCTAATCTCGACTCTGACCTCGACCCTAACCTTAACCCTAACTCTGACCTTGCCCCTAATCTCGACTCTGACCTTGCCCCTAATCTCGACTCTGACCTCGACCCTAACCTTAACCCTAACTCTGACCTTGCCCCTAATCTCGACTCTGACCTCGACCCTAACCTTAACCTTAACTCTGATTTTGCCCCTAATCTCGACTCTGACCTCGACCCTAACCTTAACCCTAACTCTGACCTTGCCCCTAATCTCGACTCTGATCTCGACCCGAACCTCGACCTTAACCCTAACCTCGACTCTGACCTTGCCCCTGACCTTAACCCTAACTCTGACCCTAATCTCGACTCTGATCTCGACCCAAACCTCGACCTTAACCCTAACCTCGACTCTGACCTTGCCCCTGACCTTAACCCTAACTCTGACCTTGACCCTAATCTCGACTCTGATCTCGACCCAAACCTCGACCTTAACCCTAACCTCGACTCTGACCTTGCCCCTGACCTTAACCCTAACTCTGACCTTGCCCCTAATCTCCACTCTGACCTTGCCCCTAATCTCCACTCTGATCTCGACCCTAATCTCCACTCTGATCTCGACCCTAATCTCGACTCTGACCTTAACCCTAATCTCCACTCTGATCTCGACCCTAATCTCGATTCTGATCTCGACCCTAACCTCGACCCTAACCTCAAACCTGACCTCAACCCTAATCTCGACTCTGACCTTAACCCTAACCTTAACCCTGACCTCGACTCTGACCTTAACCCTAACCTCAACCCTGACCTCGACTCTATCCTTAACCCTAACCTCGATCTCAACCCTAACCTCAGCCTTAACCCTAACCTCAACCCTGACCTCAAACCTAACCTCGACCCTGTTCTTAACCCTAACCTCGATCTCAACCCTAACCTCAGCCCTAACCTCGACCCCGACCTCTACCCTAATCTCAACCCTGACCTCTACCCTAACCCCCACCGCCCCTCCCCTCCTCCGTCATTGGCCGACACAGATCGCTCCTCCCAGACCGACCCGCAAGACTTCGCCTTCCTCTGGCGTCTCGACCACAATCGTCGCGACAACCCAACCGGGGCCGCGGGATACCACTTTCCCCCTAACAACACCCTCGCCATTCTCCACGGCAACCCTTCCCGTTTCCTCCCAGAGGTCTCGGCGGCGGTCTCGGCGGGCGTTGCGGTTCACCCCTCCGGCCAGCGCGTGGTGCCGTACCGTGTGACGCACGAGAAGGGGAGCCAGGTGGAGGAGAGGGAGCTGGAGGAGGGCCGGACCAGACAGCAGAACCTCGTCATTCTCAGGCGCCATTTTAAACTGGTCAACAGACACACTCTGGAGGACCTCTATGACAAGTGTCAGCAGGTCGGGGTGTTTGCTGTTTATTATTATTGTTGTTGTTGTTGTTGTTGTTGTTTATTTTGTGTTGGTGTTTATTGTGTGTTGTTGTTATTATTATTGTTTGTTGTGTGTTGTTTATTGTGTGGTGTTATTGTTGTTTATTGTGTGGTGTTGTTGTTTATTGTGTGGTGTTGTTTATTGTGTGGTGTTGTTTATTGTGTGGTGTTGTTGTTATTATTGTTGTTTATTGTGTGTTGTTGTGTTGGCTGAGGCTCTGTGTAAAGGAAGAAAGCCTTGTCTGAGCCAGAGCAGCCTATTTCCTGTTTCCCTATTGGTTCCTGCCCTATTTCCTGTTTCCCTATTGGTTCCTGCCCTATTTCCTGTTTCCCTATTGGTTCCTGCCCTATTTCCTGTTTCCCTATTGGTTTCTGCCCTATTTCCTGTTTCCCTATTGGTTCCTGCCCTATTTCCTGTTTCCCTATTGGTTCCTGCCCTATTTCCTGTTTCCCTATTGGTTCCTGCCCTATTTCCTGTTTCCCTATTGGTTCCTGCCCTATTTCCTGTTTCCCTATTGGTTTCTGCCCTATTTCCTGTTTCCCTATTGGTTCCTGCCCTATTTCCTCTTTCCCTATTGGTTCTTGCCCTATTTCCTCTTTCCCTATTGGTTCCTGCCCTATTTCCTCTTTCCCTATTGGTTCTTGCCCTATTTCCTCTTGCCCTATTGTCTCTTGCCCTATTGTCTCTTGCCCTATTTCCTCTTGCCCTATTTCCTCTTTCCCTATTGGCTCCTGCCCTATTTCCTCTTGCCCTATTGGATCCTGCCCTATTTTCTCCTGCCCTATTTCCTCTTGCACTATTTCCTCTTGCCCTATTGGTTCCTGCCCTATTTCCTCTTTCCCTATTGGTTCCTGCCCTATTTTCTCTTGCCCTATTGGCTCCTGCCCTATTTCCTCTTGCCCTATTCCCTCTTGCCCTATTGGCTCCTGCCCTATTTCCTCTTTCCCTATTGTCTCTTGCCCTATTGTCTCTTGCCCTATTTCCTCTTGCCCTATTTCCTCTTTCCCTATTGGCTCCTGCCCTATTTCCTCTTGCCCTATTGGATCCTGCCCTATTTTCTCCTGCCCTATTTCCTCTTGCACTATTTTCTCTTGCCCTATTGGCTCCTGCCCTATTTCCTCTTGCCCTATTGTCTCTTGCCCTATTGTCTCTTGCCCTATTTCCTCTTGCCCTATTTCCTCTTTCCCTATTGGCTCCTGCCCTATTTCCTCTTGCCCTATTGGATCCTGCCCTATTTTCTCCTGCCCTATTTCCTCTTGCACTATTTCCTCTTGCCCTATTGGTTCCTGCCCTATTTCCTCTTTCCCTCTTGGTTCCTGCCCTATTTCCTCTTTCCCTATTGGCTCCTGCCCTATTTCCTCTTGCCCTATTGGTTCCTGCCCTATTGTCTCTTGCATTATTTCCTCTTGCCCTATTTCCTCTTTCCCTATTGGCTCCTGCCCTATTTCCTCTTTCCCTATTGGATCCTGCCCTATTTCCTCTTGCCCTATTTCCTCTTGCCCTATTTCCTCTTGCCCTATTTCCTCTTGCCCTATTTCCTCTTGCCCTATTGGCTCCTGCCCTATTTCCTCTTGCCCTATTGGATCCTGCCCTATTTCCTCCTGCCCTATTTCCTCTTGCACTATTTCCTCTTGCCCTATTTCCTCTTGCCCCATTTCCTCTTGCCCTATTGGCTCCTGCCCTATTTCCTCTTGCCCTATTCCCTCTTGCCCTATTGGCTCCTGCCCTATTTCCTCTTTCCCTATTGGTTCCTGCCCTATTTCCTCTTTCCCTATTGGTTCCTGCCCAATTTCCTCTTGCCCTATTGGCTCCTGTCCTATTTCCTCTTGCCCTATTTCCTCTTGCCCTATTCCCTCTTGCCCTATTCCCTCTTGCCCTATTCCCTCTTGCCCTATTGGCTCTTTCCCTATTGGTTCCTGCCCTATTTCCTCTTTCCCTATTGGTTCCTGCCCAATTTCCTCTTGCCCTATTGGCTCCTGTCCTATTTCCTCTTGCCCTATTTCCTCTTGCCCTATTGGCTCCTGCCCTATTTCCTCTTTCCCTATTGGCTCCTGCCCTATTTCCTCTTTCCCTATTGGTTCCTGCCCTATTTACTCTTGCCCTATTGGCTCTTGCACTATTTCCTCTTGCCCTATTGGTTCCTGTCCTATTTCCTCTTGCACTATTTCCTCTTGCCCTATTGGCTCCTGCCCTATTTCCTCTTTCCCTATTGGCTCCTGCCCTATTTCCTCTTGCACTATTTCCTCTTTCCCTATTGGTTCCTGCCCTATTTCCTCTTTCCCTATTGGCTCCTGCCCTATTTCCTCTTGCCCTATTTCCTCTTGCCCTATTGGCTCTTGCCTCCCCTATGTGGGGAGGCCGTATGGCCCCTATGTGGGGAGGCCGTATGGCCCCTATGTGGGGAGGCCGTATGGCCCCTATGTGGGGAGGCCGTATGGCCCCTATGTGGGGAGGCCGTATGGCCCCTATGTGGGGAGGCCGTATGGCCCCTATGTGGGGAGGCCGTAGGGCCCCTATGTGGGGAGGCCGTAGGGCCCCTATGTGGGGAGGCCGTAGGGCCCCTATGTGGGGAGGCCGTATGGCCCCTATGTGGGGAGGCCGTAGGGCCCCGTCCCCTATGTGGCGAGGCAGTAGGGCCCCGTCCCCTATGTGGCGAGGCAGTAGGGCCCCGTCCCCTATGTGGCGAGGCAGTAGGGCCCCGTCCCCTATGTGGCGAGGCAGTAGGGCCCCGTCCCCTATGTGGCGAGGCAGTAGGGCCCCGTCCCCTATGTGGCGAGGCAGTAGGGCCCCGTCCCCTATATGGGGAGGCAGTGGGGCCCCGTCCCCTATATGGGGAGGCAGTAGGGCCCCGTCCCCTATATGGGGAGGCAGTGGGGCCCCGTCCCCTATATGGCGAGGCAGTAGGGCCCCGTCCCCTATATGGGGAGGCAGTAGGGCCCCGTCCCCTATATGCGGAGGCAGTGGGGCCCCGTCCCCTATATGGGGAGGCAGTAGGGCCCCGTCCCCTATATGGGGAGGCAGTAGGGTCCCGTCCCCTATATAGCGAGGCAGTAGGGCCCCGTCCCCTATATAGCGAGGCAGTAGGGCCCCGTCCCCTATATAGCGAGGCAGTAGGGCCCCGTCCCCTATATAGCGAGGCAGTAGGGCCCCGTCCCCTATGTGGCGCGGCAGTAGGGCCCCGTCCCCTATATAGCGAACCAGTAGGGCCCCGTCCCCTATATAGCGAGGCAGTAGGGCCCCGTCCCCTATATGGGGAGGCAGTAGGGCCCCGTCCCCTATATGGGGAGGCAGTAGGGCCCCGTCCCCTATATGGGGAGGCAGTAGGGCCCCGTCCCCTATATAGCGAACCAGTAGGTTCCCGTCCCCTATATAGCAAGGCCATCCTAAATTTATTTTGAATATGTCATTGGTTCCTCCCTCCCTCAGGATCTGGAGTGGACCAGTAATCTGTTGCTAGACTCTGGAGAGAGACTGTTCCTCGAGGAAGAGGATGATGATGAAGAAGAGGGTGATGAAGATCTGGACATGGCCGTAGGTGTGGGGCTGGAGGAGAGGACAGAAAGGCGGGTTACGCCCCCAGGAGAGCAGGCTTCGGCCTCCAGCGGTTCTGGTAGTGAGGCGGTTGTTGTATTGGGAAGAAGGGAGGAGGAAGAGGAGGCGTGGAGGACAGGAGGGGGCGTGGACGAAGGGTTAGGGGGGGTTAGTGGACTGAACCATCCGGTGTGTGGGGGCGGGGGCGGCTCAGAGGAACATAACACCCCCTTGGGAGAGTCCACTCGTCTGGAGCACAGACCACCAGGAAGAGATGCGGCGGAGCAGGAAGTGGTTCGGGACTCGGAGGGCGGAGCTGGCGCAGAGCAGTGGGAGAAATGGGAGAGGGAGGTGGAGGAGGGAGACGAGGAGCTGTATTGCGTAGACGAGGTGACCCAGTCGCTCCTCGCCCAGCTGGAGGAGATGGAGAGGAGAGAGGAAGAGGAGGAGAGGAAAGGGAGGATGGAGAAGGAGAAGAGGAGGGACAGACTCGTGGACATCCAGAGTGTTGAACTGAAGCTGCCTACAGAACTGGCTCTGCAGCTGGTTGAGCTGTTTGGCCCTGTCCTACCAGGTAACACACACACACACACACACACACACACACACACACACACACACACACACACACACACCACTGACCCAGGTAACACACACACACACACACACACCACTGACCCAGGTAACACACACACACACACACACCACTGACCCAGGTAACACACACACACACACACCCCACTGACCCAGGTAACACACACACACACACACCACTGACCCAGGTAACACACACACACACACACCACTGACCCAGGTAACACACACACACACACACCACTGACCCAGGTAACACACACACACACCACTGACCCAGGTAACACACACACACACACACACCACTGACCCAGGTAACACACACACACACACACACCACTGACCCAGGTACACACACACACACACACACACACACACACACACACACACACACACACACCACTGACCCAGGTAACACACACACACACACCACGGACCCAGGTAACACACACACACACACCACTGACCCAGGTAACACACACACACACACCACTGACCCAGGTAACACACACACACACACCACTGACCCATGTAACACACACACACACACCACTGACCCAGGTAACACACACACCACTGACCCAGGTAACACACACACACACACCACTGACCCAGGTAACACACACACACACACCACTGACCCATGTAACACACACACACACACCACTGACCCATGTAACACACACACACACCACTGACCCATGTAACACACACACACACACCACTGACCCATGTAACACACACACACACACCACTGACCCATGTAACACACACACACACACCACTGACCCATGTAACACACACACACACACACCACTGACCCATGTAACACACACACACACACACCACTGACCCATGTAACACACACACACACACACCACTGACCCATGTAACACACACACACACACCACTGACCCATGTAACACACACACACACACCACTGACCCATGTAACACACACACACACACCACTGACCCATGTAACACACACACACACACCACTGACCCATGTAACACACACACACACACACCACTGACCCAGGTAACACACACACACACACCACTGACCCAGGTAACACACACACACACACCACTGACCCAGGTAACACACACACACCACTGACCCAGGTAACACACACACACACCACTGACCCATGTAACACACGCACACACACACCACTGACCCAGGTAACACACACGCACACACACACCACTGACCCAGGTAACACACACACACCACTGACCCAGGTAACACACACACACCACTGACCCAGGTAACACACACACACCACTGACCCAGGGAACACACACACACCACTGACCCAGGTAACACACACACACCACTGACCCAGGGAACACACACGCACACACACACACCACTGACCCAGGTAACACACACACACACACACACACACACACACCACTGACCCAGGTAACACACACACACACACACCACTGACCCAGGTAACACACACACACACACACCACTGACCCAGGTGTAACACACACACACACACACCACTGACCCAGGTGTAACACACACACACACCACTGACCCAGGTAACACACACACACACACCACTGACCCAGGTAACACACACACACACACACACACACCAACCACTGACCCAGGTAGCACACACACACACACACACACACACACACCCCACTGACCCAGGTAACACACACACACACACACACCACTGACCCAGGTAGCACACACACACACACACCCCACTGAACCAGGTAACACACACACACACACCAGACACACTCCCTCAGCTCTCCTGTGCTTGGTTGCCAGGTGTGTGTTCTCCTGATGACTACTCTGTGAGGATGGACCTCAACATGGCCAGACTGCTGCACCAGAAATGGAAGGACACTGTCCAGGTGTGTGTTACCTGAGTCAGGTGGGGTGTGTGTGTGTTACCTGGGTCAGGTGGGGTGTGTGTTACCTGGGTCAGGTGGGGTGTGTGTTACCTGGGTCAGGTGGGGTGTGTGTTACCTGGGTCAGGTGGGGTGTGTGTGTTACCTGGGTCAGGTGGGGTGTGTGTGTTACCTGGGTCGGGTGGGGTGTGTGTGTGTTACCTGGGTCGGTGGTGTGTGTGTGTGTGTGTGTGTGTTACCTGGATCGGTGGTGTGTGTGTGTGTGTGTGTGTTACCTGGGTCAGGTGGGGTGTGTGTTACCTGGGTCAGTGGGGTGTGTGTGTGTGTGTTACCTGGGTCAGGTGGGGTGTGTGTTACCTGGGTCGGTGGGGTGTGTGTGTTACCTGGGTCAGGTGGGTTACCTGGGTGTGTGTGTGTGTGTGTGTGTGTGTGTGTGTTTTAAGTCTGCGGTTGTCTTTCTAGGAGAAGCAGAGACAAGCAGCACTCTCCTACCATCTACTACAAGAGAGTGAGTACACACACACACACACACACACACACACACACACACACACACACACACACACACACACACACACACCACTGACCCAGGTAACACACACACACACACCACTGATCCATGTAACACACACACACCACTGATCCATGTAACACACACACACCACTGATCCATGTAACACACACACACCACTGATCCATGTAACACACACACACCACTGACCCAGGTAACACACACACACCACTGACCCAGGTAACACACACACACACACCACTGACCCAGGTAACTAACACACACACCACTGACCCAGGTAACTAACACACACACCACTGACCCATGTAACACACACACACCACTGATCCATGTAACACACACACACCACTGATCCATGTAACACACACACACCACTGACCCAGGTAACTAACACACACACACACACACACACACACACACACACACACACACACACACACCACTGACCCATGTAACACACACACACACCACTGACCCATGTAACACACACACACCACTGACCCATGTAACACACACACACCACTGCCCCATGTAACACACACACACCACTGACCCATGTAACACACACACACCACTGACCCAGGTAACACACACACACCACTGACCCAGGTAACACACACACACACACACACACACACACATCACTGACCCATGTAACACACACACACACACACCACTGACCCATGTAACACACACACACCACTGACCCATGTAACACACACACACCACTGCCCCATGTAACACACACACACCACTGACCCATGTAACACACACACACCACTGACCCAGGTAACACACACACACCACTGACCCAGGTAACACACACACACACACACACACACACATCACTGACCCATGTAACACACACACACACACACCACTGACCCATGTAACACACACACACACACACCACTGAACCATGTAACACACACACACACAAACCACTGACCCAGGTAACACACACACACACACACACACACACACACACACCACTGACCCAGGTAACACACACACACACACACACACACACACACACCACTGACCCAAGTAACACACACACACACACACACCACTGACCCAGGTAACACACACACACACCACTGACCCAGGTAACACACACACACATATAATATATAGTTTTGTGTCTTACTGTAATATCATATAGTTTTGTGTTTTACTGTAATATAATATAGTTTTGTGTCTTACTGTAATATAATATAGTTTTGTGTCTTACTGTAATATAATAGAGATTTGTGTCTTACTGTAATATAATATAGTTTTGTGTCTTACTGTAATATAATATAGTTTTGTGTTTTACTGTAATATAATATAGATTTGTGTCTTACTGTAATATAATATAGTTTTGTGTCTTACTGTAATATAATAGAGATTTGTGTTTTACTGTAATATAATATAGTTTTGTGTCTTACTGTAATATAATATAGTTGTGTGTCTTACTGTAATATAATATAGATTTGTGTCTTACTGTAATATAATATAGTTTTGTGTCTTACTGTAATATAATATAGATTTGTGTCTTACTGTAATATAATATAGATTTGTCTTACTGTAATATAATATAGATTTGTGTCTTACTGTAATATAATATAGATTTGTGTCTTACTGTAATATAATATAGATTTGTGTCTTACTGTAATATAATATAGTTTTGTGTCTTACTGTAATATAATATAGTTTTGTGTCTTACTGTAATATAATAGAGTTTTGTGTCTTACTGTAATATAATATAGTTTTGTGTCTTACTGTAATATAATAGAGTTTTGTGTCTTACTGTAATATAATAGAGTTTTGTGTCTTACTGTAATATAATATAGTTTTGTGTCTTACTGTAATATAATATAGTTTTGTGTCTTACTGTAATATAATAGAGTTTTGTGTCTTACTGTAATATAATAGAGTTTTGTGTCTTACTGTAATATAATATAGTTTTGTCTTACTGTAATATAATGTAGATTTGTGTCTTACTGTAATATAATATAGTTTTGTGTCTTACTGTAATATAATAGAGATTTGTGTCTTACTGTAATATAATATAGTTTTGTGTCTTACTGTAATATAATATAGTTTTGTGTCTTACTGTAATATAATATAGTTTTGTCTTACTGTAATATAATGTAGATTTGTGTCTTACTGTAATATAATATAGTTTTGTGTCTTACTGTAATATAATAGAGATTTGTGTCTTACTGTAATATAATATAGTTTTGTGTCTTACTGTAATATAATATAGTTTTGTGTCTTACTGTAATATAATATAGATTTGCTGATACATCATCCGTGTAGAATTGATACATGTTAATCTTTCGCAAGTTACAGTTTGTTTTAAAGATCCTAAAAACTACAAAACTACGGGTAAACTAAAACTTCATTACCCATGTTTTCCTGTTCTATCCTGCTCTACTTCCTGGTTTACCAGGCTCTGTCCACTGGGGCGAATCACAGACGGCCAAAACCGGGCTCAGGGACGGGTCACGCCCAGCTCACTTCCTGATTGGTCCAGACGGCTTTGCGTCTCCGAGCGGCCAATCGGAGGCTCGGGATGAGTTGCCAATCCTGGACCACTGGAGTGTGTCCCGCCCTCATGTCTCTCTCAGAGACATCATGACTGAAGAGCGGGCTCTACAGGAGAACATGGAGAGGGTAACACACACACACACACACACACACACACACACACACACACACACACTGGCATCACCCTTTCACCTTCTGATTTGACCTGTCTCTCTCTCCTCCTCAGTCTGGTCCAGGTGGTGTTAACAGGAGAGATGGAGACTCAGCTCTCTGACCTGTCTCTCTCTCCTCCTCAGTCTGGTCCAGGTGGTGTTAACAGGAGAGATGGAGACTCAGCTCTCTGACCTGTCTCTCTCTCCTCCTCAGTCTGGTCCAGGTGGTGTTAACAGGAGAGATGGAGACTCAGCTCTCTGACCTGTCTCTCTCTCTCCTCCTCAGTCTGGTCCAGGTGGTGTTAACAGGAGAGATGGAGACTCAGCTCTCTGACCTGTCTCTCTCTCCTCCTCAGTCTGGTCCAGGTGGTGTTAACAGGAGAGATGGAGACTCAGCTCTCTGACCTGTCTCTCTCTCCTCCTCAGTCTGGTCCAGGTGGTGTTAACAGGAGAGATGGAGACTCAGCTCTCTGACCTGTCTCTCTCTCTCCTCCTCAGTCTGGTCCAGGTGGTGTTAACAGGAGAGATGGAGACTCAGCTCTCTGACCTGTCTCTCTCTCCTCCTCAGTCTGGTCCAGGTGGTGTTAACAGGAGAGATGGAGACTCAGCTCTCTGACCTGTCTCTCTCTCCTCCTCAGTCTGGTCCAGGTGGTGTTAACAGGAGAGATGGAGACTCAGCTCTCTGACCTGTCTCTCTCTCCTCCTCAGTCTGGTCCAGGTGGTGTTAACAGGAGAGATGGAGACTCAGCTCTCTGACCTGTCTCTCTCTCCTCCTCAGTCTGGTCCAGGTGGTGTTAACAGGAGAGATGGAGACTCAGCTCTCTGACCTGTCTCTCTCTCCTCCTCAGTCTGGTCCAGGTGGTGTTAACAGGAGAGATGGAGACTCAGCTCTCTGACCTGTCTCTCTCTCCTCCTCAGTCTGGTCCAGGTGGTGTTAACAGGAGAGATGGAGACTCAGCTCTCTGACCTGTCTCTCTCTCTCCTCCTCAGTCTGGTCCAGGTGGTGTTAACAGGAGAGATGGAGACTCAGCTCTCTGACCTGTCTCTCTCTCTCCTCCTCAGTCTGGTCCAGGTGGTGTTAACAGGAGAGATGGAGACTCAGCTCTCTGACCTGTCTCTCTCTCCTCCTCAGTCTGGTCCAGGTGGTGTTAACAGGAGAGATGGAGACTCAGCTCTCTGACCTGTCTCTCTCCTCCTCAGTCTGGTCCAGGTGGTGTTAACAGGAGAGATGGAGACTCAGCTCTCTGACCTGTCTCTCTCTCCTCCTCAGTCTGGTCCAGGTGGTGTTAACCGGAGAGATGGAGACTCAGCTCTCTGACCTGTCTCTCTCTCCTCCTCAGTCTGGTCCAGGTGGTGTTAACCGGAGAGATGGAGACTCAGCTCTCTGACCTGTCTCTCTCTCCTCCTCAGTCTGGTCCAGGTGGTGTTAACCGGAGAGATGGAGACTCAGCTCTCTGACCTGTCTCTCTCTCCTCCTCAGTCTGGTCCAGGTGGTGTTAACAGGAGAGATGGAGACTCAGCTCTCTGACCTGTCTCTCTCTCCTCCTCAGTCTGGTCCAGGTGGTGTTAACAGGAGAGATGGAGACTCAGCTCTCTGACCTGTCTCTCTCTCCTCCTCAGTCTGGTCCAGGTGGTGTTAACCGGAGAGATGGAGACTCAGCTCTCTGACCTGTCTCTCTCTCCTCCTCAGTCTGGTCCAGGTGGTGTTAACCGGAGAGATGGAGACTCAGCTCTCTGACCTGTCTCTCTCTCCTCCTCAGTCTGGTCCAGGTGGTGTTAACAGGAGAGATGGAGACTCAGCTCTCTGACCTGTCTCTCTCTCTCCTCCTCAGTCTGGTCCAGGTGGTGTTAACAGGAGAGATGGAGACTCAGCTCTCTGACCTGTCTCTCTCCTCCTCAGTCTGGTCCAGGTGGTGTTAACAGGAGAGATGGAGACTCAGCTCTCTGACCTGTCTCTCTCCTCCTCAGTCTGGTCCAGGTGGTGTTAACAGGAGAGATGGAGACTCAGCTCTCTGACCTGTCTCTCTCTCCTCCTCAGTCTGGTCCAGGTGGTGTTAACAGGAGAGATGGAGACTCAGCTCTCTGACCTGTCTCTCTCTCCTCCTCAGTCTGGTCCAGGTGGTGTTAACAGGAGAGATGGAGACTCAGCTCTCTGACCTGTCTCTCTCTCCTCCTCAGTCTGGTCCAGGTGGTGTTAACAGGAGAGATGGAGCTGCCATGATGAAAGAGTCTCAGCTGTTTGACCTGTTCCCCAGCATGGACAGACACTTCCTACAGGACATCTTCAGAGACCACAAGTTAATACACACACACACACACACACACACACACACACACACACACACACACACACACACACACACACACACACACACACACACACACACACACACAGTTACAGTCCACAGAGACACACACACACAGTTACAGTCCACAGAGACACACACACACAGTTACAGTCCACAGAGACACACACACACAGTTACAGTCCACAGAGACACACACACACAGTTACAGTCCACAGAGACACACACACACAGTTACAGTCCACAGAGACACACACACACAGTTACAGTACACAGAGACACACACACACAGTTACAGTCCACAGAGACACACACACACAGAGTTACAGTACACAGAGACACACACACACACAGTTACAGACACACACACACACACACACACACACACACACAGTTGCAGTCCACAGAGACACACACACACACACACAGTTACAGTCCACAGAGACACACACACACAGTTACAGTCCACAGAGACACACACACACAGTTACAGTCTACAGAGACACACACACACAGTTACAGTACACAGAGACACACACACACAGTTACAGTCCACAGAGACACACACACACAGAGTTACAGTACACAGAGACACACACACACACAGTTACAGACACACACACACACACACACACACACACACACACACAGTTGCAGTCCACAGAGACACACACACACACACACAGTTACAGTCCACAGAGACACACACACACAGTTACAGTCCACAGAGACACACACACACAGTTACAGTCCACAGAGACACACACACACAGTTACAGTACACAGAGACACACACACACACAGTTACAGACACACACACACACACACACACACACACAGTTGCAGTCCACAGAGACACACACACACAGTTACAGTCCACAGAGACACACACACACACACACACACACACACACACACACATACACACAGTTACAGTCCACAGAGACACACACAAACTTAAATTGGGGTAGGGGTGTGTTAGTGTTTCATATGTAAATAGTAGTAGCTAATATGTGTGTGTGTGTGTGTGTGTGTGTGTGTGTGTGTGTGTGTGTGTGTGTGTGTGTGTGTGTGTGTGTGTGTGTGTAGTTACTGTCTGGTGCAGACAGAGCAGTTTCTGAGGTCTATGTTGGACGAGGGCCCTGTGAGAAACGTTGTGGCCCCAGAGCACACCCCCCGTACTCAGAGCAAGGATCGAGACAAGGTACACACACACACCCCCCGTACTCAGAGCAAGGATCGAGACAAGGTACACACACACACACCCCCGTACTCAGAGCAAGGATCGAGACAAGGTACACACACACACCCCCGTACTCAGAGCAAGGATCGAGACAAGGTACACACACACACCCCCCGTACTCACAGCAAGGATCGAGACAAGGTACACACACACACCCCGTACTCACAGCAAGGATCGAGACAAGGTACACACACACACACCCCGTACTCAGAGCAAGGATCGAGACAAGGTACACACACACACACACACCCCGTACTCACAGCAAGGATCGAGACAATGTACACACACACACACCCCCCATACTCACAGCAAGGATCGAGACAAGGTACACACCAGCCATCGCTCACCTGCCTCCCCTTCCAAGCATCACTCACCTGCCTCCCCTACCAGCCATCACTCACCTGCCTCCCCTACCAGCGATCACTCACCTGACTCCCCTTCCAAGCATCACTCACCTGACTCCCCTTCCAAGCATCACTCACCTGCCTCACTCACCTGTCTCCCCTTCCAAACATCATTCACCTGCCTCCACTTCCAAGCATCACTCACCTGCCTCCCCTTCCAAGCATCACTCATCTGCCTCCCCTTCCAGGCATCTCTCAGCTGCCTCCCCTTCCAAGCATCTCTCGCCTGCCTCCCCTTCCAAGCATCACTCACCTGCCTCCCCTACCAGCCATCACTCACCTGCCTCCCCTTCCAAGCATCACTCACCTGCCTCCCCTACCAGCCATCACTCACCTGCCTCCCCTACCAGCGATCACTCACCTGACTCCCCTTCCAAGCATCACTCACCTGACTCCCCTTCCAAGCATCACTCACCTGCCTCACTCACCTGTCTCCCCTTCCAAACATCACTCACCTGCCTCCACTTCCAAGCATCACTCACCTGCCTCCCCTTCCAAGCATCACTCATCTGCCTCCCCTTCCAGGCATCTCTCAGCTGCCTCCCCTTCCAAGCATCTCTCACCTGCCTCCCCTTCCAGGCTTCTCTCACCTGCCTCCCCTTCCAGGCATCTCTCACCTGCCTCCCCTTCCAGGCATCACTCACCTCCCTCCCCTTCCAAGCATCACTCACCTCCCTCCCCTTCCAAGCATCACTCACCTGCCTCCCCTTCCAAGCATCACTCACCTGCATCTCCTTCCAAGCATCACTCACCTGCCTCTCCTTCCATGCATCACTCACCTGCCTCTCCTTCCATGCATCACTCACCTCCCTCCCCTACCAGCCATCACTCACCTGCCTCCCCTTCCAAGCATCACTCACCTGCCTCCCCTACCAGCCATCACTCACCTGCCTCCCCTACCAGCGATCACTCACCTGACTCCCCTTCCAAGCATCACTCACCTGACTCCCCTTCCAGGCATCTCTCACCTGCCTCCCCTTCCAGGCATCACTCACCTCCCTCCCCTTCCAAGCATCACTCACCTCCCTCCCCTTCCAAGCATCACTCACCTGCCTCTCCTTCCAAGCATCACTCACCTGCCTCTCCTTCCAAGCATCACTCACCTGCCTCCCCTTCCAAGCATCACTCACCTGCCTCTCCTTCCAAGCATCACTCACCTGCCTCTCCTTCCAAGCATCACTCACCTGCCTCTCCTTCCAAGCATCACTCACCTGCCTCTCCTTCCAAGCATCACTCACCTGCCTCGCCTTCCAAGCATCACTCACCTGCCTCTCCTTCCAAGCATCACTCACCTGCCTCTCCTTCCAAGCATCACTCACCTGCCTCCCCTTCCAAGCATCACTCACCTGCCTCTCCTTCCAAGCGTCACTCACCTGCCTCCCCTTCCAAGCATCACTCACCTGCCTCCCCTTCCAAGCATCACTCACCTGCCTCCCCTTCCAAGCATCACTCACCTGCATCCCCTTCCAGGCATCTCTCAGCTGCCTCCCCTACCAGGCATCTCTCAGCTGCCTCCCTTTCCAGGCATCACTCACCTGCCTCCCCTTCCAGGCATCACTCACCTGCCTCCCCTTCCAGGCATCTCTCAGCTGCCTCCCCTTCCAGGCATCTCTCACCTGCCTCCCCTTCCAGGCATCTCTCAGCTGCCTCCCCTTCCAGGCATCTCTCACCTGCCTCCCCTTCCAGGCATCTCTCAGCTGCCTCCCCTTCCAGGCATCTCTCAGCTGCCTCCCCTTCCACGCATCACTCACCTGCCTCCCCTTCCAGGCATCACTCACCTGCCTCCCCTTGCAGGCATCACTCACCTGCCTCTCCTTCCAAGCATCACTCACCTGCCTCTCCTTCCAAGCATCACTCACCTGCCTCCCCTTCCAAGCATCACTCACCTGCCTCTCCTTCCAAGCATCACTCACCTGCCTCTCCTTCCAAGCATCACTCACCTGCCTCCCCTTCCAAGCATCACTCACCTGCCTCCCCTTCCAAGCATCACTCACCTGCCTCCCCTTCCAAGCATCACTCACCTGCCTCCCCTTCCAAGCATCACTCACCTGCCTCCCCTTCCAAGCATCACTCACCTGCTTCCCCTTCCAGGCATCTCTCAGCTGCCTCCCCTTCCAGGCATCTCTCAGCTGCCTCCCTTTCCAGGCATCACTCACCTGCCTCTCCTTCCAAGCATCACTCACCTGCCTCTCCTTCCAAGCATCACTCACCTGCCTCTCCTTCCAAGCATCACTCACCTGCCTCCCCTTCCAAGCATCACTCACCTGCCTCCCCTTCCAAGCATCACTCACCTGCCTCCCCTTCCAAGCATCACTCACCTGCCTCCCCTTCCAAGCATCACTCACCTGCCTCCCCTTCCAAGCATCACTCACCTGCTTCCCCTTCCAGGCATCTCTCAGCTGCCTCCCCTTCCAGGCATCTCATAGCTGCCTCCCTTTCCAGGCATCACTCACCTGCCTCCCCTTCCAGGCATCACTCACCTGCCTCCCCTTCCAGGCATCTCTCAGCTGCCTCCCCTTCCAGGCATCTCTCACCTGCCTCCCCTTCCAGGCATCTCTCAGCTGCCTCCCCTTCCAGGCATCTCTCAGCTGCCTCCCCTTCCAAGCATCACTCACCTGCCTCCCCTTCCAGGCATCACTCACCTGCCTCCCCTTGCAGGCATCACTCACCTGCCTCTCCTTCCAAGCATCACTCACCTGCCTCTCCTTCCAAGCATCACTCACCTGCCTCCCCTTCCAAGCATCACTCACCTGCCTCTCCTTCCAAGCATCACTCACCTGCCTCTCCTTCCAAGCATCACTCACCTGCCTCCCCTTCCAAGCATCACTCACCTGCCTCCCCTTCCAAGCATCACTCACCTGCCTCCCCTTCCAAGCATCACTCACCTGCCTCCCCTTCCAAGCATCACTCACCTGCTTCCCCTTCCAGGCATCTCTCAGCTGCCTCCCCTTCCAGGCATCTCTCAGCTGCCTCCCTTTCCAGGCATCACTCACCTGCCTCCCCTTCCAGGCATCACTCACCTGCCTCCCCTTCCAGGCATCTCTCAGCTGCCTCCCCTTCCAGGCATCTCTCACCTGCCTCCCCTTCCAGGCATCTCTCAGCTGCCTCCCCTTCCAGGCATCTCTCAGCTGCCTCCCCTTCCAAGCATCACTCACCTGCCTCCCCTTCCAGGCATCACTCACCTGCCTCCCCTTGCAGGCATCACTCACCTCCCTCCCCTTCCAAGCATCACACACCTCATTTATTCACGATGGAGAGGTGGATTCAAACCCTGGTCGGTGTTCTGTTGTTGATAGAGACCCTGGTCGGTGTTCTGTTATTGATTCAGACCCTGGTCGGTGTTCTGTTATTGATTCAGACCCTGGTCGGTGTTCTGTTGTTGATTCAGACCCTGGTCGGTGTTCTGTTGTTGATGGAGAAGTGGATTCAGACCCTGGTCGGTGTTCTGTTGTTGATGGAGACCCTGGTCGGTGTTCTGTTGTTGATTCAGACCCTGGTCGGTGTTCTGTTATTGATTCAGACCCTGGTCGGTGTTCTGTTGTTGATTCAGACCCTGGTCGGTGTTCTGTTGTTGATTCAGACCCTGGTCGGTGTTCTGTTGTTGATTCAGACCCTGGTCGGTGTTCTGTTGTTGATTCAGACCCTGGTCGGTGTTCTGTTGTTGATGGAGAGGTGGATTCAGACCCTGGTCGGTGTTCTGTTGTTGATTCAGACCCTGGTCGGTGTTCTGTTGTTGATTCAGACCCTGGTCGGTGTTCTGTTGTTGATTCAGACCCTGGTCGGTGTTCTGTTGTTGATTCAGACCCTGGTCGGTGTTCTGTTGTTGATGGAGAGGTGGATTCAGACCCTGGTCGGTGTTCTGTTGTTGATGGAGACCCTGGTCGGTGTTCTGTTGTTGATGGAGACCCTGGTCGGTGTTCTGTTATTGATTCAGACCCTGGTCGGTGTTCTGTTGTTGATTCAGACCCTGGTCGGTGTTCTGTTGTTGATTCAGACCCTGGTCGGTGTTCTGTTGTTGATTCAGACCCTGGTCGGTGTTCTGTTGTTGATTCAGACCCTGGTCGGTGTTCTGTTGTTGATTCAGACCCTGGTCGGTGTTCTGTTGTTGATTCAGACCCTGGTCGGTGTTCTGTTGTTGATTCAGACCCTGGTCGGTGTTCTGTTGTTGATTCAGACCCTGGTCGGTGTTCTGTTGTTGATGGAGACCCTGGTCGGTGTTCTGTTGTTGATGGAGACCCTGGTCGGTGTTCTGTTGTTGATGGAGAGGTGGATTCAGACCCTGGTCGGTGTTCTGTTGTCGATGGAGACCCTGGTCTGTGTTCTGTTGTTGATTCAGACCCTGGTCGGTGTTCTGTTGTTGATGGAGACCCTGGTCGGTGTTCTGTTGTTGATGGAGACCCTGGTCGGTGTTCTGTTGTTGATTCAGACCCTGGTCGGTGTTCTGTTGTTGATTCAGACCCTGGTCGGTGTTCTGTTGTTGATTCAGACCCTGGTCGGTGTTCTGTTGTTGATTCAGACCCTGGTCGGTGTTCTGTTGTTGATTCAGACCCTGGTCGGTGTTCTGTTGTTGATTCAGACCCTGGTCGGTGTTCTGTTGTTGATTCAGACCCTGGTCGGTGTTCTGTTGTTGATTCAGACCCTGGTCGGTGTTCTGTTATTGATTCAGACCCTGGTCGGTGTTCTGTTGTTGATTCAGACCCTGGTCGGTGTTCTGTTGTTGATGGAGACCCTGGTCGGTGTTCTGTTGTTGATGGAGACCCTGGTCAGTGTTCTGTTGTTGATTCAGACCCTGGTCGGTGTTCTGTTGTTGATTCAGACCCTGGTCGGTGTTCTGTTGTTGATTCAGACCCTGGTCGGTGTTCTGTTGTTGATGGAGACCCTGGTCGGTGTTCTGTTGTTGATTCAGACCCTGGTCGGTGTTCTGTTGTTGATTCAGACCCTGGTCGGTGTTCTGTTGTTGATGGAGACCCTGGTCTGTGTTCTGTTGTTGATTCAGACCCTGGTCGGTGTTCTGTTGTTGCAGTTGATATATTGGAGCAGCAAAGTTGATCTCTACCCCCTCCTCCCTCTTTCTCCCCCCTCCTCTCCCCCCCCCCCCTCTATCCCCCCTCTCAGAGGCGTGCAGCAGCAGCACCAGTGGCCCCTCCACAGTCCCTCTCTCAGTACCAGGATGTGGAGGACCCAGAATATGAGGACTACCGGGCCGAGGCCAGGCTGCAGAGAGGCAGGCAGCTGGAGAGCTTCAGCAAGGCTGCAGAGGCTTACAGACAGGGACGCAGAGATGTAGCCTCCTACTATGGACAACAGGTGGGGGGGGGGGGTTACAGACAGGGACGCAGAGATGTAGCCTCCTACTATGGACAACAGGTGGGGGGGGGGGGTTACAGACAGGGACGCAGAGATGTAGCCTCCTACTATGGACAACAGGTGGGTGGGGGGTTACAGACAGGGACACAGAGATGTAGCCTCCTACTATGGACAACAGGTGGGGGGGGGGTTACAGACAGGGACGCAGAGATGTAGCCTCCTACTATGGACAACAGGTGGGGGGGGTTACAGACAGGGACAAAGAGATGTAGCCTCCTACTATGGACAACAGGTGGGGGGGGGTTACAGACAGGGACACAGAGATGTAGCCTCCTACTATGGACAACAGGTGGGGGGGGTTACAGACAGGGACGCAGAGATGTAGCCTCCTACTATGGACAACAGGTGGGGGGGGGGGGTTACAGACAGGGACAAAGAGATGTAGCCTCCTACTATGGACAACAGGTGGGGGGGGGGTTACAGACAGGGACACAGAGATGTAGCCTCCTACTATGGACAACAGGTGGGGGGGGGGGTTACAGACAGGGACACAGAGATGTAGCCTCCTACTATGGACAACAGGTGGGGGGGGTTACAGACAGGGACACAGAGATGTAGCCTCCTACTATGGACAACAGGTGGGGGGGTTACAGACAGGGACACAGAGATGTAGCCTCCTACTATGGACAACAGGTGGGGGGTTACAGACAGGGACGCAGAGATGTAGCCTCCTACTATGGACAACAGGTGGGGGGTTACAGACAGGGACGCAGAGATGTAGCCTCCTACTATGGACAACAGGTGGGGGGGGGGGGTTACAGACAGGGACACAGAGATGTAGCCTCCTACTATGGACAACAGGTGGGGGGGGTTACAGACAGGGACACAGAGATGTAGCCTCCTACTATGGACAACAGGTGGGGGGGGGGTTACAGACAGGGACACAGAGATGTAGCCTCCTACTATGGACAACAGGTGGGGGGGGGGTTACAGACAGGGACACAGAGATGTAGCCTCCTACTATGGACAACAGGTGGGGGGGGGTTACAGACAGGGACGCAGAGATGTAGCCTCCTACTATGGACAACAGGTGGGGGGGGGTTACAGACAGGGACGCAGAGATGTAGCCTCCTACTATGGACAACAGGTGGGGGGGGGGTTACAGACAGGGACACAGAGATGTAGCCTCTTACTATGGACAACAGGTGGGGGGGGTTACAGACAGGGACACAGAGATGTAGCCTCCTACTATGGACAACAGGTGGGGGGGTTACAGACAGGGACGCAGAGATGTAGCCTCCTACTATGGACAACAGGTGGGGGGGGTTACAGACAGGGACGCAGAGATGTAGCCTCCTACTATGGACAACAGGTGGGGGGGGGTTATAGACAGGGACACAGAGATGTAGCCTCCTACTATGGACAACAGGTGGGGGGGGGTTACAGACAGGGACACAGAGATGTAGCCTCCTACTATGGACAACAGGTGGGGGGGGGGGGTTACAGACAGGGACGCAGAGATGTAGCCTCCTACTATGGACAACAGGTGGGGGGTTACAGACAGGGACACAGAGATGTAGCCTCCTACTATGGACAACAGGTGGGGGGGGGGTTACAGACAGGGACACAGAGATGTAGCCTCCTACTATGGACAACAGGTGGGGGGGGGGGGTTACAGACAGGGACGCAGAGATGTAGCCTCCTACTATGGACAACAGGTGGGGGGGGGTTACAGACAGGGACACAGAGATGTAGCCTCCTACTATGGACAACAGGTGGGGGGGGGGTTACAGACAGGGACACAGAGATGTAGCCTCCTACTATGGACAACAGGTGGGGGGGGTTACAGACAGGGACACAGAGATGTAGCCTCCTACTATGGACAACAGGTGGGGGGGGTTACAGACAGGGACGCAGAGATGTAGCCTCCTACTATGGACAACAGGTGGGGGGGGGGTTACAGACAGGGACACAGAGATGTAGCCTCCTACTATGGACAACAGGTGGGGGGGGGGGGTTACAGACAGGGACACAGAGATGTAGCCTCCTACTATGGACAACAGGTGGGGGGGGTTACAGACAGGGACACAGAGATGTAGCCTCCTACTATGGACAACAGGGGGGGTTACAGACAGGGACGCAGAGATGTAGCCTCCTACTATGGACAACAGGTGGGTGGGGGTTACAGACAGGGACACAGAGATGTAGCCTCCTACTATGGACAACAGGTGGGGGGGGGGTTACAGACAGGGACACAGAGATGTAGCCTCCTACTATGGACAACAGGTGGGGGGGGGGGGGGTTACAGACAGGGACACAGAGATGTAGCCTCCTACTATGGACAACAGGGGGGGGGTTACAGACAGGGACACAGAGATGTAGCCTCCTACTATGGACAACAGGTGGGGGGGGGTTACAGACAGGGACACAGAGATGTAGCCTCCTACTATGGACAACAGGTGGGGGGTTACAGACAGGGACACAGAGATGTAGCCTCCTACTATGGACAACAGGTGGGGGGGGGTTACAGACAGGGACACAGAGATGTAGCCTCCTACTATGGACAACAGGTGGGTGGGGGGGGTTACAGACAGGGACACAGAGATGTAGCCTCCTACTATGGACAACAGGTGGGGGGGTTACAGACAGGGACACAGAGATGTAGCCTCCTACTATGGACAACAGGTGGGGGGGGTTACAGACAGGGACACAGAGATGTAGCCTCCTACTATGGACAACAGGTGGGGGGGGTTACAGACAGGGACACAGAGATGTAGCCTCCTACTATGGACAACAGGTGGGGGGGGGGGGTTACAGACAGGGACACAGAGATGTAGCCTCCTACTATGGACAACAGGTGGGGGGGGTTACAGACAGGGACACAGAGAGGTAGCCTCCTACTATGGACAACAGGTGGGGGGGGGTTACAGACAGGGACACAGAGATGTAGCCTCCTACTATGGACAACAGGTGGGGGGTTACAGACAGGGACACAGAGATGTAGCCTCCTACTATGGACAACAGGTGGGGGGGTTACAGACAGGGACACAGAGATGTAGCCTCCTACTATGGACAACAGGTGGGGGGGGTTACAGACAGGGACACAGAGATGTAGCCTCCTACTATGGACAACAGGTGGGGGGGGGGTTACAGACAGGGATGCAGAGATGTAGCCTCCTACTATGGACAACAGGTGGGGGGGGGGGGTTACAGACAGGGACACAGAGATGTAGCCTCCTACTATGGACAACAGGTGGGTGGGGGGGGGGGGTTACAGACAGGGACACAGAGATGTAGCCTCCTACTATGGACAACAGGTGGGTGGGGGGGGTTACAGACAGGGACGCAGAGATGTAGCCTCCTACTATGGACAACAGGTGGGTGGGGGGGGGGTTACAGACAGGGACACAGAGATGTAGCCTCCTACTATGGACAACAGGTGGGTGGGGGGGGTTACAGACAGGGACGCAGAGATGTAGCCTCCTACTATGGACAACAGGTGGGGGGGGTTACAGACAGGGACGCAGAGATGTAGCCTCCTACTATGGACAACAGGTGGGTGGGGGGTTACAGACAGGGACGCAGAGATGTAGCCTCCTACTATGGACAACAGGTGGGGGGGTTACAGACAGGGACACAGAGATGTAGCCTCCTACTATGGACAACAGGTGGGGGGTGGGGGGGGTTACAGACAGGGACACAGAGATGTAGCCTCCTACTATGGACAACAGGTGGGGGGGGGGTTACAGACAGGGACATAGAGATGTAGCCTCCTACTATGGACAACAGGTGGGGGGGGTTACAGACAGGGACACAGAGATGTAGCCTCCTACTATGGACAACAGGTGGGGGGGGGGGTTACAGACAGGGACACAGAGATGTAGCCTCCTACTATGGACAACAGGTGGGGGTGGGGGGGTTACAGACAGGGACACAGAGATGTAGCCTCCTACTATGGACAACAGGTGGGGGGTTACAGACAGGGACGCAGAGATGTAGCCTCCTACTATGGACAACAGGTGGGGGGGGTTACAGACAGGGACGCAGAGATGTAGCCTCCTACTATGGACAACAGGTGGGTGGGGGGGTTACAGACAGGGACACAGAGATGTAGCCTCCTACTATGGACAACAGGTGGGTGGGGGGGGTTACAGACAGGGACACAGAGATGTAGCCTCCTACTATGGACAACAGGTGGGGGGGGGTTACAGACAGGGACACAGAGATGTAGCCTCCTACTATGGACAACAGGTGGGTGGGGGGGGGGTTACAGACAGGGACGCAGAGATGTAGCCTCCTACTATGGACAACAGGTGGGGGGTTACAGACAGGGACACAGAGATGTAGCCTCCTACTATGGACAACAGGTGGGGGGGGTTACAGACAGGGACACAGAGATGTAGCCTCCTACTATGGACAACAGGTGGGTGTTACAGACAGGGGGGGTTACAGACAGGGACGCAGAGATGTAGCCTCCTACTATGGACAACAGGTGGGGGGGTTACAGACAGGGACGCAGAGATGTAGCCTCCTACTATGGACAACAGGTGGGGGGGGTTACAGACAGGGACACAGAGATGTAGCCTCCTACTATGGACAACAGGTGGGGGGGGTTACAGACAGGGACACAGAGATGTAGCCTCCTACTATGGACAACAGGTGGGTGGGGGGTTACAGACAGGGACACAGAGATGTAGCCTCCTACTATGGACAACAGGTGGGGGGGGGGGGTTACAGACAGGGACACAGATGTAGCCTCCTACTATGGACAACAGGTGGGGGGGGGGTTACAGACAGGGACACAGAGATGTAGCCTCCTACTATGGACAACAGGTGGGGGGGGGGTTACAGACAGGGACACAGAGATGTAGCCTCCTACTATGGACAACAGGTGGGGGGGGGGTTACAGACAGGGACACAGAGATGTAGCCTCCTACTATGGACAACAGGTGGGGGGGGTTACAGACAGGGACACAGATGTAGCCTCCTACTATGGACAACAGGTGGGGGGGGGGTTACAGACAGGGACACAGAGATGTAGCCTCCTACTATGGACAACAGGTGGGGGGGGGGGGTTACAGACAGGGACACAGAGATGTAGCCTCCTACTATGGACAACAGGTGGGTGGGGGGTTACAGACAGGGACACAGAGATGTAGCCTCCTACTATGGACAACAGGTGGGGGGGTTACAGACAGGGACACAGAGATGTAGCCTCCTACTATGGACAACAGGTGGGGGGGGGGTTACAGACAGGGACACAGAGATGTAGCCTCCTACTATGGACAACAGGTGGGGGGGGGGGGGGGGTTACAGACAGGGACACAGAGATGTAGCCTCCTACTATGGACAACAGGTGGGGGGGGTTACAGACAGGGACACAGAGATGTAGCCTCCTACTATGGACAACAGGTGGGGGGGGGGGGTTACAGACAGGGACACAGAGATGTAGCCTCCTACTATGGACAACAGGTGGGGGGGGTTACAGACAGGGACACAGAGATGTAGCCTCCTACTATGGACAACAGGTGGGGGGGGTTACAGACAGGGACACAGAGATGTAGCCTCCTACTATGGACAACAGGTGGGGGGGGTTACAGACAGGGACACAGAGATGTAGCCTCCTACTATGGACAACAGATGGGGGGGTTACAGACAGGGACACAGAGATGTAGCCTCCTACTATGGACAACAGGTGGGGGGGGGGTTACAGACAGGGACACAGAGATGTAGCCTCCTACTATGGACAACAGGTGGGGGGGGTTACAGACAGGGACGCAGAGATGTAGCCTCCTACTATGGACAACAGGGGGGGGGGGGGGGTTACAGACAGGGACACAGAGATGTAGCCTCCTACTATGGACAACTGGTGGGGGGGGGTTACAGACAGGGACACAGAGATGTAGCCTCCTACTATGGACAACAGGTGGGGGGGGGGTTACAGACAGGGACACAGAGATGTAGCCTCCTACTATGGACAACAGGTGGGGGGGGTTACAGACAGGGACACAGAGATGTAGCCTCCTACTATGGACAACAGGTGGGGGGGGTTACAGACAGGGACACAGAGATGTGGCCTCCTACTATGGACAACAGGTGGGGGGGGTTACAGACAGGGACACAGAGATGTAGCCTCCTACTATGGACAACAGGTGGGGGGGGGGTTACAGACAGGGACACAGAGATGTAGCCTCCTACTATGGACAACAGGTGGGGGGGGTTACAGACAGGGACACAGAGATGTAGCCTCCTACTATGGACAACAGGTGGGGGGTTACAGACAGGGACACAGAGATGTAGCCTCCTACTATGGACAACAGGTGGGGGGGGTTACAGACAGGGACACAGAGATGTAGCCTCCTACTATGGACAACAGGTGGGTGGGGGGGTACAGACAGGGACACAGAGATGTAGCCTCCTACTATGGACAACAGGTGGGTGGGGGGGGTTACAGACAGGGACACAGAGATGTAGCCTCCTACTATGGACAACAGGTGGGGGGGGGGTTACAGACAGGGACACAGAGATGTAGCCTCCTACTATGGACAACAGGTGGGGGGGGGTTACAGACAGGGACACAGAGATGTAGCCTCCTACTATGGACAACAGGTGTGGGGGGGGTTACAGACAGGGACACAGAGATGTAGCCTCCTACTATGGACAACAGGTGGGGGGGGTTACAGACAGGGACACAGAGATGTAGCCTCCTACTATGGACAACAGGTGGGGGGGGGGGGTTACAGACAGGGACACAGAGATGTAGCCTCCTACTATGGACAACAGGTGGGGGGGGGGGTTACAGACAGGGACACAGAGATGTAGCCTCCTACTATGGACAACAGGTGGGGGGGGTTACAGACAGGGACACAGAGATGTAGCCTCCTACTATGGACAACAGGGGGGGGGGTTACAGACAGGGACGCAGAGATGTAGCCTCCTACTATGGACAACAGGTGGGGGGGGGGTTACAGACAGGGACGCAGAGATGTAGCCTCCTACTATGGACAACAGGTGGGGGGGGGGGGGGTTACAGACAGGGACGCAGAGATGTAGCCTCCTACTATGGACAACAGGTGGGGGGGGGGGTTACAGACAGGGACACAGAGATGTAGCCTCCTACTATGGACAACAGGTGGGGGGGGGGTTACAGACAGGGACACAGAGATGTAGCCTCCTACTATGGACAACAGGTGGGGGGGGGGGGTTACAGACAGGGACACAGAGATGTAGCCTCCTACTATGGACAACAGGTGGGGGGTTACAGACAGGGACGCAGAGATGTAGCCTCCTACTATGGACAACAGGTGGGGGGGGGGGGTTACAGACAGGGACGCAGAGATGTAGCCTCCTACTATGGACAACAGGTGGGGGGGGGGTTACAGACAGGGACACAGAGATGTAGCCTCCTACTATGGACAACAGGTGGGGGGGGTTACAGACAGGGACACAGAGATGTAGCCTCCTACTATGGACAACAGGTGGGGGGGGGGTTACAGACAGGGACACAGAGATGTAGCCTCCTACTATGGACAACAGGTGGGGGGGGGGGTTACAGACAGGGACACAGAGATGTAGCCTCCTACTATGGACAACAGGTGGGGGGGGTTACAGACAGGGACACAGAGATGTAGCCTCCTACTATGGACAACAGGTGGGGGGGGGTTACAGACAGGGACACAGATGTAGCCTCCTACTATGGACAACAGGTGGGGGGGGGGGGGTTACAGACAGGGACACAGAGATGTAGCCTCCTACTATGGACAACAGGTGGGGGGTTACAGACAGGGACACAGAGATGTAGCCTCCTACTATGGACAACAGGTGGGTGGGGGGTTACAGACAGGGACACAGAGATGTAGCCTCCTACTATGGACAACAGGTGGGGGGTTACAGACAGGGACACAGAGATGTAGCCTCCTACTATGGACAACAGGTGGGGGGGGGGTTACAGACAGGGACACAGAGATGTAGCCTCCTACTATGGACAACAGGTGGGGGGGGGGTTACAGACAGGGACACAGAGATGTAGCCTCCTACTATGGACAACAGGTGGGGGGGGTTACAGACAGGGACACAGAGATGTAGCCTCCTACTATGGACAACAGGTGGGGGGGGGTTACAGACAGGGACACAGAGATGTAGCCTCCTACTATGGACAACAGGTGGGGGGGGTTACAGACAGGGACACAGAGATGTAGCCTCCTACTATGGACAACAGGTGGGGGGGTTACAGACAGGGACACAGAGATGTAGCCTCCTACTATGGACAACAGGTGGGGGGGGTTACAGACAGGGACACAGAGATGTAGCCTCCTACTATGGACAACAGATGGGGGGGGTTACAGACAGGGACACAGAGATGTAGCCTCCTACTATGGACAACAGGTGGGGGGGGGGTTACAGACAGGGACACAGAGATGTAGCCTCCTACTATGGACAACAGGTGGGGGGGGTTACAGACAGGGACACAGAGATGTAGCCTCCTACTATGGACAACAGGTGGGGGGGGTTACAGACAGGGACACAGAGATGTAGCCTCCTACTATGGACAACTGGTGGGGGGGGGTTACAGACAGGGACACAGAGATGTAGCCTCCTACTATGGACAACAGGTGGGGGGGGTTACAGACAGGGACACAGAGATGTAGCCTCCTACTATGGACAACAGGTGGGGGGGGTTACAGACAGGGACACAGAGATGTAGCCTCCTACTATGGACAACAGGTGGGGGGGTTACAGACAGGGACACAGAGATGTGGCCTCCTACTATGGACAACAGGTGGGTGGGGGTTACAGACAGGGACACAGAGATGTAGCCTCCTACTATGGACAACAGGTGGGGGGGGGGTTACAGACAGGGACACAGAGATGTAGCCTCCTACTATGGACAACAGGTGGGGGGGGGGGTTACAGACAGGGACACAGAGATGTAGCCTCCTACTATGGACAACAGGTGGGGGGGGGTTACAGACAGGGACACAGAGATGTAGCCTCCTACTATGGACAACAGGTGGGGGGGGTTACAGACAGGTGGGGGGGGTTACAGACAGGGACACAGAGATGTAGCCTCCTACTATGGACAACAGGTGGGGGGGGGGTTACAGACAGGGACACAGAGATGTAGCCTCCTACTATGGACAACAGGTGGGGGGGGGGTTACAGACAGGGACACAGAGATGTAGCCTCCTACTATGGACAACAGGTGGGTGGGGGGGGTTACAGACAGGGACACAGAGATGTAGCCTCCTACTATGGACAACAGGTGGGGGGGGTTACAGACAGGGACACAGAGATGTAGCCTCCTACTATGGACAACAGGGGGGGGGTTACAGACAGGGACACAGAGATGTAGCCTCCTACTATGGACAACAGGGGGGGGGGGGGGTTACAGACAGGGACACAGAGATGTAGCCTCCTACTATGGACAACAGGTGTGGGGGGGTTACAGACAGGGACACAGAGATGTAGCCTCCTACTATGGACAACAGGTGGGGGGGGGGGTTACAGACAGGGACACAGAGATGTAGCCTCCTACTATGGACAACAGGTGGGTGGGGGGTTACAGACAGGGACACAGAGATGTAGCCTCCTACTATGGACAACAGGTGGGGGGGGTTACAGACAGGGACACAGAGATGTAGCCTCCTACTATGGACAACAGGTGGGGGGGGGGTTACAGACAGGGACACAGAGATGTAGCCTCCTACTATGGACAACAGGTGGGGGGTTACAGACAGGGACACAGAGATGTAGCCTCCTACTATGGACAACAGGTGGGGGGGGTTACAGACAGGGACACAGAGATGTAGCCTCCTACTATGGACAACAGGTGGGGGGGGGGGTTACAGACAGGGACGCAGAGATGTAGCCTCCTACTATGGACAACAGGTGGGGGGGGGTTACAGACAGGGACGCAGAGATGTAGCCTCCTACTATGGACAACAGGTGGGGGGGGGGGGTTACAGACAGGGACACAGAGATGTAGCCTCCTACTATGGACAACAGGTGGGTGGGGGGTTACAGACAGGGACACAGAGATGTAGCCTCCTACTATGGACAACAGGTGGGGGGGTTACAGACAGGGACACAGAGATGTAGCCTCCTACTATGGACAACAGGTGGGGGGGGGGGGGTTACAGACAGGGACGCAGAGATGTAGCCTCCTACTATGGACAACAGGTGGGTGGGGGGGGTTACAGACAGGGACACAGAGATGTAGCCTCCTACTATGGACAACAGGTGGAGATGGGGGGGGGTTACAGACAGGGACACAGAGATGTAGCCTCCTACTATGGACAACAGGTGGGTGGGGGGTTACAGACAGGGACACAGAGATGTAGCCTCCTACTATGGACAACAGGTGGGGGGTTACAGACAGGGACACAGAGATGTAGCCTCCTACTATGGACAACAGGTGGGGGGGGTTACAGACAGGGACACAGAGATGTAGCCTCCTACTATGGACAACAGGTGGGGGGTTACAGACATCTAGGGACCCAGAGATGTGAGGCCCTTTATCCCCAGTGGGGGGTTCGTTTTGGTACAGACATCCCCCCCAGGTATCGTTTTGGTACAGTCCCCCCATGGTATCGTTTTGGTACAGTCCCCCCCATGGTATCGTTTTGGTACAGTCCCCCCCATGGTATCGTTTTGGTACAGCCCCCCCCATGGTATCGTGACAACACTTTTCTAAAAGCTGTGTGTGTGTGTGTGTGTGTGTGTCAGGGTCATCTCCATGGTCAGAAGATGCATGAAGCCAATCACCGAGCGGCGTCCCAGATCTTTGAGCGGGTCAACTCCTCCCTGCTGCCTCAGAACGTTCTAGACCTCCACGGACTGCATGTCGACGAGGCCTTACTCCACCTGTCACAGGTGTTAGAGAGCAAGACCACAGGTACACCTAGCTAGACCTCCAGGCTGAGTGATGAAGAGGAAGACCACAGGTACACCTAGCTAGACCTCCAGGCTGAGTGATGAAGAGGTGTTAGAGAGGAAGACCACAGGTACACCTAGCTAGACCTCCAGGCTGAGTGATGAAGAGGAAGACCACAGGTACACCTAGCTAGACCTCCAGGCTGTGTGATGAAGAGGTGTTAGAGAGGAAGACCACAGGTACACCTAGCTAGACCTCCAGGCTGAGTGATGAAGAGGAAGACCACAGGTACACCTAGCTAGACCTCCAGGCTGAGTGATGAAGAGGTGTTAGAGAGGAAGACCACAGGTACACCTAGCTAGACCTCCAGGCTGCTGAGTGATGAAGAGGAAGACCACAGGTACACCTAGCTAGACCTCCAGGCTGTGTGATGAAGAGGTGTTAGAGAGGAAGACCACAGGTACACCTAGCTAGACCTCCAGGCTGTGTGATGAAGAGGTGTTAGAGAGGAAGACCACAGGTACACCTAGCTAGACCTCCAGGCTGAGTGATGAAGAGGTGTTAGAGAGGAAGACCACAGGTACACCTAGCTAGACCTCCAGGCTGAGTGATGAAGAGGTGTTAGAGAGGAAGACCACAGGTACACCTAGCTAGACCTCCAGGCTGAGTGATGAAGAGGTGTTAGAGAGGAAGACCACAGGTACACCTAGCTAGACCTCCAGGCTGCGTGATGAAGAGGAAGACCACAGGTACAGCTAGCTAGACCTCCAGGCTGTGTGATGAAGAGGTGTTAGAGAGGAAGACCACAGGTACACCTAGCTAGACCTCCAGGCTGCGTGATGAAGAGGAAGACCACAGGTACAGCGAGCTAGACCTCCAGGCTGCGTGATGAAGAGGTGTTAGAGAGGAAGACCACAGGTACACCTAGCTAGACCTCCAGGCTGTGTGATGAAGAGGTGTTAGAGAGGAAGACCACAGGTACACCTAGCTAGACCTCCAGGCTGCGTGATGAAGAGGTGTTAGAGAGGAAGACCACAGGTACAGCTAGCTAGACCTCCAGGCTGTGTGATGAAGAGGTGTTAGAGAGGAAGACCACAGGTACACCTAGCTAGACCTCCAGGCTGCGTGATGAAGAGGAAGACCACAGGTACAGCGAGCTAGACCTCCAGGCTGCGTGATGAAGAGGTGTTAGAGAGGAAGACCACAGGTACACCTAGCTAGACCTCCAGGCTGCGTGATGAAGAGGAAGACCACAGGTACAGCTAGCTAGACCTCCAGGCTGTGTGATGAAGAGGTGTTAGAGAGGAAGACCACAGGTACACCTAGCTAGACCTCCAGGCTGTGTGATGAAGAGGAAGACCACAGGTACAGCTAGCTAGACCTCCAGGCTGTGTGATGAAGAGGTGTTAGAGAGGAAGACCACAGGTACACCTAGCTAGACCTCCAGGCTGCGTGAGGTGTTAGAGAGGAAGACCACAGGTACACCTAGCTAGACCTCCAGGCTGCGTGATGAAGAGGTGTTAGAGAGGAAGACCACAGGTACAGCTAGCTAGACCTCCAGGCTGAGTGATGAAGAGGTGTTAGAGAGGAAGACCACAGGTACAGCTAGCTAGACCTCCAGGCTGAGTGATGAAGAGGAAGACCACAGGTACAGCTAGCTAGACCTCCAGGCTGTGTGATGAAGAGGTGTTAGAGAGGAAGACCACAGGTACAGCTAGCTAGACCTCCAGGCTGTGTGATGAAGAGGAGTCAGAGAGGAAGACCACAGGGAGTTTTGTTCCCTAAACGTGACCACATGTTCTCCTCCTTTCCCTCTGTGTGTGTGTGTGTGTGTGTGTGTGTGTGTGTGTGTGTGTGGTGTGTGTGTGTGTGTGTGTGTGTGTGTGTGTGTGTGTGTGTGTGTGTGTGTGTGTGTAGAGTGTCGGCAGGGTGTGTGTAGGTCTCAGCTGTCAGTTATAACAGGAAGAGGGAACCACAGCCAGGGAGGAGTGGCTCGTATCCGCCCTGCTGTCATAGACTACCTCAACACACAGGGCTACAGGTACACACACAGGGCTACAGGTACACACACTGGGCTACAGGTACACACACACAGGGCTACAGGTACCTCAACACACTGGGCACACACACACACAGGGCTACAGGTACACACACAGGGCTACAGGTACACACACAGGGCTACAGGTACACACAACACACACTGGGCTACAGGTACACACACACTGGGCTACAGGTACACACACTGGGCTACAGGTACACACACACACACTGGGCTACAGGTACCACACACACAGGGCTACAGGTACACACACACACACACACAGGGCTACAGGTACACACACACACAGGGCTACAGGTACCTCAACACACTGGGCTACAGGTACCTCAACACACAGGGATATAGGTACCTCAACACACTGGGCTACAGGTACCTCAACACACAGGGATATAGGTACCTCAACACACTGGGCTACAGGTACCTCAACACACAGGGCTACAGGTACACACACACACACACACACAGGGCTACAGGTACCTCAACACACAGGGCTACAGGTACCTCAACACACTGGGCTACAGGTACCTCAACACTCAGGGCTACAGGTACACACACACACACAGGGCTACAGGTACACACACACACAGGGCTACAGGTACCTCAACACACTGGGCTACAGGTACACACACACACAGGGCTACAGGTACCTCAACACACTGGGCTACAGGTACACACACACACACTGGGCTACAGGTACCTCAACAAACTGGGCGACAGGTACCTCAACACACTGGGCTACAGGTACACACACACACTGGGCTACAGGTACACACACACACTGGGCTACAGGTACCTCAACACACTGGGCTACAGGTACCTCAACACACTGGGCTACAGGTACACACACACAGGGCTACAGGTACCTCAACACACTGGGCTACAGGTACACACGCACACAGGGCTACAGGTACCTCAACACACTGAGCTACAGGTACACACACACACAGGGCTGCAGGTACACACACACTCAGGGCTACAGGTACACACACACACTGGGCTTCAGGTACCTCAACACACTGGGCTACAGGTACCTCAACACACAGGGCTACAGGTACCTCAACACACTGGGCTACAGGTACCTCAACACACAGGGCTACAGGTACCTCAACACACAGGGCTACAGGTACACACACACACACACACAGGGCTACAGGTACCTCAACACACAGGGCTACAGGTACCTCAACACACTGGGCTACAGGTACCTCAACACTCAGGGCTACAGGTACACACACACACAGGGCTACAGGTACCTCAACACACAGGGCTACAGGTACACACACACACAGGGCTACAGGTACCTCAACACACTGGGCTACAGGTACACACACACACTGGGCTACAGGTACCTCAACAAACTGGGCGACAGGTGCCTCAACACACTGGGCTACAGGTACACACACACACTGGGCTACAGGTACCTCAACACACTGGGCTACAGGTACCTCAACACACTGGGCTACAGGTACCTCAACACACTGGGCTACGGGTACCTCAACACACTGGGCTACAGGTACCTCAACACACAGGGCTACAGGTACCTCAACACACAGGGCTACAGGTACCTCAACACACCGGGCTACAGGTACACACACACACACAGGGCTACAGGTACCTCAACACACAGGGCTACAGGTACCTCAACACACTGGGCTACAGGTACCTCAACACACTGGGCTACAGGTACACACACACACAGGGCTACAGGTACCTCAACACACAGGGCTACAGGTACCTCAACACACAGGGCTACAGGTACCTCAACACACAGGGCTACAGGTACCTCAACACACAGGGCTACAGGTACCTCAACACACAGGGCTACAGGTACCTCAACACACCGGGCTGCAGGTACACACACACACACACAGGGCTACAGGTACCTCAACACACAGGGCTACAGGTACCTCAACACACTGGGCTACAGGTACCTCAACACACTGGGCTACAGGTACCTCAACACACTGGGCTACAGGTACCTCAACACACAGGGCTACAGGTACCTCAACACACAGGGCTACAGGTACCTCAACACACAGGGCTACAGGTACCTCAACACACTGGGCTACAGGTACCTCAACACAAACACTGGGCTACAGGTACCTCAACACACTGGGCTACAGGTACCTCAACACACTGGGCCACAGGTACCTCAACACACTGGGCTACGGGTACCTCAACACACTGGGCTACGGGTACCTCAACACACTGGGCTACGGGTACCTCAACACGCTGGGCTACAGGTACACACACACACAGGGCTGCAGGTACACACACACACAGGGCTACAGGTACACACACACACACTGGGCTACAGGTACCTCAACACACTGGGATACGGGTACCTCAACACACTGGGCTACGGGTACCTCAACACACTGGGCTACAGGTACCTCAACACACTGGGCTACGGGTACCTCAACACGCTGGGCTACAGGTACACACACACACAGGGCTACAGGTACACACACACTGGGCTACAGGTACCTCAACACACTGGGCTACAGGTACCTCAACACACTGGGCTACAGGTACACACACACACACACACACACACACAGGGCTACAGGTACCTCAACACACTGGGCTACAGGTACACACACACACACTGTGCTACAGGTACACACACACACTGGGCTACAGGTACACACACACACTGGGCTACAGGTACACACACACACAGGGATACAGGTACCTCAACACACTGGGCTACAGGTACCTCAACACACTGGGCTACAGGTACACACACACACAGGGATACAGGTACCTCAACACACTGGGCTACAGGTACCTCAACACACTGGGCTACAGGTACCTCAACACACTGGGCTACAGGTACACACACACACAGGGCTACAGGTACACACACACACACACAGGGCTACAGGTACACACACAATCATTATGTCAATACTAGGTAACGCGACACACTGGGCTACATGTACACACACACATAGGGCTACAGGTACCTCAACACACTGGGCTACAGGTACCTCAACACACTGGGCTACAGGTACACACACACTGGGCTACAGGTACCTCAACACACTGGGCTACAGGTACACACACACACAGGGCTACAGGTACCTCAACACACTGGGCTACAGGTACACACACACACACTGTGCTACAGGTACACACACACACTGGGCTACAGGTACACACACACACAAGGGATACAGGTACCTCAACACACTGGGCTACAGGTACCTCAAAACACAGGGCTACAGGTACCTCAACACACTGGGCTACAGGTACACACACACACAGGGCTACAGGTACCTCAACACACTGGGCTACAGGTACACACACACACACTGTGCTACAGGTACACACACACACACTGGCCTACAGGTACACACACACAGGGATACAGGTACCTCAACACACTGGGCTACAGGTACCTCAAAACACAGGGCTACAGGTACCTCAACACACAGGGCTACAGGTACACACACACACAGGGCTACAGGTACACACACACAGGGCTACAGGTACACACACAATCATTATGTCAATACTTGGTAACGCGACACACTCACCCCCCCCCCCCTCTCTCCCCCTCTTTTTCTACCCCCCCTCTTTTTCTACCCCCCCTCTCTCCCCCTCTTTTTCTACCCCTCTGTCTCCTCTCTCTCTCTTCCTCTCCTCCCCCTCTCTCCCCCTCTTTTCTACCCCCCTCTCTCTCTCTTCCTCTCCTCCCCCCTCTCTCTCTCTCTCTGCCTCTCTCCCCAGGTTTACTGAGCCTAAGCCAGGTCTGTTGCTGGTGTGTCTGAACTGAGATGAAGCTGTCATGTGACTGACTGTCCTTATCAAGACACTACAGTCTCCTCCCCCTCTCCCCTGGAATCTACCTCTACCACTTCCTCTCTCACATACACAAAAAACACACCATCCCTCTCTCTCTCTCTGTCTCTCTCTCTCTCTCTCTCTGTCTCTCTCTCTGTCTCCCTCTCTTTCTCTCTCTGTCTCTAACAATTATTTTAATAGCTGCTGAAGAAATTGTCTTAATCTATTTTTATGTCTTCACTGTTGCCATGTTTGTACAATATTTGTGTTTTTGTATGAAACTTTATCAGGATTTACAAACAATGACAGAGCAAGAGTTCATTTTAAATTATATTAAATGTAGATTTTTAGATTTTATAAAACCATGTCAATCTAAGTGTATATCATTTATCTTAACATGATGTTTCTGTAATGGTGAATGTGTGGGGTTATTTACATTTTAAGAGAAGTTATATCATTTTATATCATTTTAAGAGAAGATATCTAGAAGATATACATTAGATCAGAAGTGATAACCGGGCCGTTTATACATTAGATCAGAAGTGATATCTGGCCCGTTTATACATTAGATCAGAAGTGATATCTGGGCCGTTTATACATTAGATCAGAAGTGATATCTGGCCCGTTTATACATTAGATCAGAAGTGATATCTGGGCCGTTTATACATTAGATCAGAAGTGATATCCGGGCCGTTTATACATTAGATCGAAGAGTATTGACAGTGTTGACAGAAACTTTGTTTGGTTTTGTTCTACTTTATGACTGTCCCAAATGGCCCCCTATTCTCTATAGAGGGAATCCAAATGGCCCCCTATTATCTATATAAGGGAATCCTAATGGCCCCCTATTATCTATATAAGGGAATCCTAATGGCCCCCTATTCCCTATAGAGGGAATCCAAATGGCCCTCTATTCTCTATATAGGGAATCCAAATGGCCCCCTATTCTCTATAGAGGGAATCCAAATGGCCCCCTATTATCTATATAAGGGAATCCTAATGGCCCCCTATTCCCTATAGAGGGAATCCAAATGGCCCTCTATTCTCTATATAGGGAATCCAAATGGCCCCCTATTCTCTATAGAGGGAATCCAAATGGCCCTCTATTCCCTATAGAGGGAATCCAAATGGCCCTCTATTCTCTATATAGGGAATCCTAATGGCCCCCTATTCTCTATAGAGGGAATCCAAATGGCCCTCTATTCTCTATATAGGGAATCCAAATGGCCCCCTATTCTCTATAGAGGGAATCTAAATGGCCCTCTATTCTCTATATAGGGAATCCAAATGGCCCTCTATTCTCTATATAGGGAATCCAAATGGCCCTCTATTCTCTATAGAGGGAATCCAAATGGCCCTCTATTCTCTACAGAGGGAATCCAAATGGCCCACCAATTCTCTATAGAGGGAATCCAAATGGCCCTCTTCTCTATATAGGGTTAGGGCCTGACTCCTAAAGGGTTAGGTTTAGGGACTGACTCCTAAAGGGTTAGGGACTGACTCCTAAAGGGTTAGGGACCGACTCCTAAAGGGTTAGGGACCGACTCCTAAAGGGTTAGGGTTAGGGACTGACTCCTAAAGGGTTAGGGACTGACTCCTAAAGGGTTAGGGACTGACTCCTAAAGGGTTAGGGACTGACTCCTAAAGGGTTAGGGTTAGGGACTGACTCCTAAAGGGTTAGGGACTGACTCCTAAAGGGTTAGGGTTAGGGACTGACTCCTAAAGGGTTAGGGACTGACTCCTAAAGGGTTAGGGACTGACTCCTAAAGGGTTAGGGACCGACTCCTAAAGGGTTAGGGACTGACTCCTAAAGGGTTAGGGACCGACTCCTAAAGGGTTAGGGACTGACTCCTAAAGGGTTAGGGACTGACTCCTAAAGGGTTAGGGACTGACTCCTAAAGGGTTAGGGACTGACTCCTAAAGGGTTAGGGACTGACTCCTAAAGGGTTAGGGACCGACTCCTAAAGGGTTAGGGACTGACTCCTAAAGGGTTAGGGACTGACTCCTAAAGGGTTAGGGTTAGGGACTGACTCCTAAAGGGTTAGGGTTAGGGACTGACTCCTAAAGGGTTAGGGACTGACTCTTAAAGGGTTAGGGTTAGGGACTGACTCCTAAAGGGTTAGGGACGGACTCCTAAAGGGTTAGGGTTAGGGACTGACTCCTAAAGGGTTAGGGACTGACTCCTAAAGGGTTAGGGTTAGGGACTGACTCCTAAAGGGTTAGGGTTAGGGACTGACTCCTAAATGGTTTAGGAACTGACTCCTAAAGGGTTTAGGGACTGACTCTTAAAGGGTTAAGTTTAGGGACTGACTCCTAAAAGAGAATTGTAGGCTACCAAAGGAAAGTGTATATTTTTATTTTCATAATTGTTGATCATTTTCTTATGTATTTTTTAAATATTTTTTTTACAAATTATATTTCAATAAATAATATTGTCTGTTCACTTTTGGAACACAATCAAATCAAGTCTGCCACAGTGTGTGTGTGTGTTTTAGTTTGTTGGCAGCCAGTCGTTATGTTGTGTTGTCTCTCCTTGTTGTGGTGAGTGTTTTTTTCCTATATTTATATTGTAATTATATTTGTAATCCCAGGCCCCCGTCCCGCAGGAGGCCGTTTGCCTTTTGGTAGGCCGTCATTGTAAATAATAATTTATTCATAACTGACTTTCCTAGTTAAATAAAGCTGAAATTAGTTAATGAATAAAAGCAGGTGCTAGTGTGGGAGCATCCGTTCATCTGCTCCGTCCATCCCCCTTTAACGCTCTCGTCTCGTGGTGTATCCCCCATACCGGCGTGGGGAGGAACGGTTCATCTGACTCACGGGCTGCGTTCAGTACATTGTTACGTTCTGGAACGTGCACTTGAACGGAAACGGTGCTGTACTGAACGACCAGTTGGAAAAACGGTGATGTTGTGGTTTTGGGTGGTAACGCGGTCAGCATGGCCACCGCCGTTGAAACACGTCACTCATTGCTTGAAGCCACACCCACCGAACGGGGAGCAAACGTACCCCCAAAAGCCCCGTTCGAGTACGTTTTGTGGAAACGTATCCTACAGTACAAATTGTTCCGGAACGTAGCAAACGTTCAAGAGAACTGAACGGCACCCTACGGTGTCGGTAATTGCTCACTACTTTCCTTTCGATAAACATGACGCGCAATTATTCGTTCCATAACAAGTCGACGCATAGTCATGACGGAGAACCTTTTGACAAAATAGGTAATATGCCCGTTATACGTCTCCAGAGAATGCGAGGGTCCTTTTTCCAATTAGCATATCCTAACCAGAGAGGATGCATTGGAAAATGTCTTGGTATTGATTAACTTTCGAGGTTTTATTTCACTTGTCCTCCAACTGTTGTCTTGTCGTTATGAGGCTACACGATACATGTTATATTTAACAAATTTAATCACAGCTACTGCGTAAAGTCTGTAGTTATGAGTCCACACGCCACGTTTCATATATAAACACATTAACTCAAAGCCACGTTTCATATATAAACACATTAACTCAAAGCTACTGCGTAAAGTCTGTAGTTATGAGTCCACACGCCACGTTTCATATATAAACACATTAACTCAAAGCTACTGCGTAAAGTCTGTAGTTATGAGGCCACACGCCACGTTTCATACATAAACACATTAACTCAAAGCTACTGCCTATAAAGTTGTCTATCAAAGCGATCAAAATCAACAGCTGCTTCGTGAGTTATAGAGACGCTGAAATACTAAGAACAGAAACGAAACGGCATCAACACACCTCCACACTCAACAAACGGATGCTGTTAGTGAGATGAGAGAGAGAGAGAGAGCGCATCTCATTTCCCTCTCCGTTTTTTGTACAGATAGTAGTAAGCCGTGTAAGTGACGCATATAAACGTGTATAAGTAGTTCTGTGCATATAGAATAATTAGGCTATTTACTTTCGCTTTAAGCAGTATTTATAAAGTAGCCTAATGTATATACCGTAAAAAAATAAGTTACTTTTTTACCGAGGCACCCAACCGTCTCCGAGTCAACAAAAAATGCTTTGAGTTGAAGCGCAACATCCGCCCGTTGCCATCATGAAGACAGGCTGCGGGGTCGACGTCTGACAACACGGTGAGTTATCTTTTGTTCTATTCCTCTGTCTATGACAAGTAACAAAGGTTGTTGTTTTTTTCATGTCTTTTGTGTTAATCCAGCCAGAATGTCTAATTTTAATATGAGCCTACTAAATACATTAATGTATTGGAGAGTCACAGAAGAATTTGGCATTTCATATTCATTGTTTAAACCAATAGTCCTACCCAAAAATGTTATTATCCAATTTTAACTATTTGTATCTCTATAAAATGATAAACGACACACGTTAATCTCTTACATTTGGTTTCACATAAATAGGCTCTATTTGAATGGCTAAAGTTGAGTTTAGTAAGGCCTCTGCCCTGTGCTTCTAGACCGTTGTGATGTGGGGGGGGGGTAAAGTAGGTGAAAACAAAATGTCAGTTATCATGGCAGGGTGAAGAAGCAGCTTTTCAACTCTTCCTGGGGGTAGATGATGAAGGAACAGAGCTTTTCAACTCTTCCTGGAGGTAGATGGTGAAGGAACAGAGCTTTTCAACTCTTCCTGGAGGTAGATGGTGAAGAACAGAGCTTTTCAACTCTTCCTGGGGGTAGATGGTGAGGAACAGAGCTTTTCAACTCTTCATCAGGGTAGATGATGAAGGAACAGAGCTTTTCAACTCTTCATCGGGGTAGATGATGTTTGAATGACCCTTAACTCTCTAATCTAGTGTCTTTATAAAGTCATGGTGAATGGTGTCCATCTTTTAAACAAAACACGGACAATTCTCAATGTCAGTAACAATACCGTTATATCATTTACACGCCTTAATAGAGGATCAGTTGGGTTCAAGACAAACACACCTCCAGTCTGTTGTGGTCTGCATTTGGCTCCTGGGGGCTGCCATTGCTGTGTAGGGGAGTAGTCTGGAGTATAGTTAGTAGTCTGGAGTCTAGTTAGTAGTCTGTAGTCTCGTTAGGAGTCAGTAGCCTAGTTAGGAGTCTAGTCAGTCAGTAGTCTAGTTAGTCAGTAGGTCTAGTTAGTAGTCAGTAGTCTGGTTAGTAGTCAGTAGTCTAGTCAATGATCTAGTTAGTAGTCTAGTTAGTATTCAGTAATCTAGTCAATGATCTAGTCAGTAGGTCTAGTTAGTAGTCAGTAATCTAGTCAGTAGGTCTAGTTAGTAGTCAGTAGGTCTAGTCAGTAGTCAGTAGTCTGGTTAGTAGTCAGTAGTCTAGTCAATGATCTAGTTAGTAGTCTAGTTAGTATTCAGTAATCTAGTCAATGATCTAGTCAGTAGTCTAGTTAGTAGTCAGTAATCTAGTCAGTAGTCTAGTTAGTAGTCAGTAATCTAGTCAGTAGGTCTAGTTAGTAGTCAGTAGGTCTAGTCAGTAGGTCTAGTTAGTAGTCAGTAGGTCTAGTCAGTAGGTCTAGTTAGTAGTCAGTAGGTCTAGTCAGTAGTCAGTAGTCTGGTTAGTAGTCAGTAGTCTAGTCAATGATCTTGTTAGTAATCTAGTTAGTATTCAGTAATCTAGTCAATGATCTAGTCAGTAGTCTAGTTAGTAGTCAGTAGTCTAGTTAGTAGTCAATAATCTAGTCAGTAGTCTAGATAGTAGTCAGTAGTCTAGTCAGTAGTCTAGTCAATGATCTAGTTAGTAATCTAGTTAGTATTCAGTAATCTAGTCAATGATCTAGTCAGTAGTCTAGTTAGTAGTCAGTAGTCTAGTTAGTAGTCAATAATCTAGTCAGTAGTCTAGATAGTAGTCAGTAGTCTAGTCAGTAGTCTAGTCAATGATCTAGTTAGTAATCTAGTTAGTATTCAGTAATCTAGTCAATGATCTAGTCAGTAGTCTAGTTAGTAGTCAGTAGTCTAGTTTGTAGTCAGTAGTCTAGTCAGTAGTCTAGTTAGTCATCAGTAGTCTAGTCTAGTTCGTAGTCTAGTCTAGTTAGTAGTCAGTAGTCTAGTCTAGTTAGTAGTCAGTAGTCTAGTTAGTCATTATACAACGGGTGGGTCTAATCCTGGATGCTGATTGGTTAAACCCACATTCCAGCCGTTGTCTATTCCACAAAGTGCCACCAGCTAAATCTAAAAAGTCTAAATGCCTATTTACTCCGTTCCAATCGGACTGAGCAATCCACTGTCTCATCAGCCCAGCCAGGCAATTTATAAAAAGCATCTAGACATTATATGCCGTTTCTTTTAGTCTAACGTTTAGTTTTAAACAGCAGAGATTTGTATAAACCTTGCTGTCTGTCTCTCTGACATTTGCAACATTGTTTCAATATTCAAATTCCCTCTCCAGCGGTCGCATAGTAATGAACGAGTAGGGATGAGACGGGCGGGCAGCGTTTCACAGCCGAAATCATGAATCAGCATCATTTTTTAAAATGGATATATACACAGAACTATCGATAGAAGGCAGGTGAAACGAAGTGGTTGTGTTCGATGTGATGTTGGCTACTGTCGTTCCTCTGAACGACTGTGTCCTGACGAGGAGGCACATTTTCTATACCCGGTGAAACCGGGGCCTCGTTAGCTCATTGTTACGGACGTATTCACGTAAATGTCACTGGGAAACGGCTTAAACTATTGCAAATGCAGCTACTTTGTTGTTATTCTGGCGGCACTGTTTGACGTGGCTGTAAATCAGCCGTAGTTAGCTAGAAAGTCATGGATAAGAACGTTGCCAGCCAGTATGGCAATAGAACGTTTAGACTGAATGACTGGGTCGCCATAGATACAGAAAAACACAAGACTGAACGACTGGGTCGCCATAGATACAGAACATTTAGACTGAACGACTGGGTCGCCATAGATACAGAACATTTAGACTGAATGACTGGGTCGCCATAGATACAGAACATTTAGACTGAACGACTGGGTCGGGTCCATAGATACAGAGCCAATAGACTGAACGACTGGGTCGGGTCCACAGATACAGAACCAATAGACTGAACGACTGGGTCGCCATAGATACAGAACCAATAGACTGAACGACTGGGTCGGGTCCACAGATACAGAACCAATAGACTGAACGACTGGGTCGGGTCCATAGATACAGAGCCAATAGACTGAACGACTGGGTCGGGTCCATAGATACAGAACCAATAGACTGAACGACTGGGTCGTCAACAACCAAACCAATAGAATGAAGGACCAGCCTGCTCTGGCGTTATCACTGTAGGAGTTAATAACCAAATCTATGGGTCGCTGCTGTCCTCCCTCCCTCTTCTCCGGCGTTATCACTGAAGGAGTTAATAACCAAATCTATGGGTCGGTGCTGTCTATGGGTCGGCTCTGTCTATGGGTCGGCTCTGTCTATGGGTCGCTGCTGTCTATGGGTCGGCTCTGTCTATGGGTCGCTGCTGTCCTCCCTCCCTCTTACATGACTGGGTCACTACGGAGAGGAGAAGGTACATGCTCAGATTTCGGGCTTTTCTCTGTGTTATTTTAAATGTCAATCAATCACTTATTTTATTTTAAATAGCCCTTCTTTTACACCAGCAGCGTGTCACAGTGTATTACATATGTGCAGCCTTAAAAAAAAAGAAGCTGAATCTGATGTGTTTTAGTGCTGGGCTGGAACAAAAACCTGCACAATTAGTAGCTCTACTTTATTAGAGCAACCCCCCCCCCCCCCCTCTCACGGAGTCAACGGTGTCCTCATCAGATAATGTTCTCACAGCTCTCTAACGTACGCCGGGCCCTCATTGGATGGGATAACCACCTGTGGCGTCAGGTGACCTCGATTGATCGCAGGGGGCGGAGCCTGGTGTCAACTCCGTGGAGAACACAGAGGGGTAAGTGAAGAGGAACTGAGATAGAGGGGGGGGGCTGTGTTTAGAGAGAGAGAGAGTTGGAGAGAGAGAGAGAGTGTGTGTATGTGTGTAGAGAGAGAGAGAGAGAGAGAGTGTGTGTATGTAGAGAGAGAGAGAGAGTTGGAGAGAGAGAGAGAGTGTGTGTATGTAGAGAGAGAGAGAGAGAGAGAGAGAGAGAGAGAGTGTGTATGTGTGTAGAGAGAGAGAGAGAGAGAGAGTGTGTGTATGTAGAGAGAGAGAGAGAGTTGGAGAGAGAGAGAGAGAGAGTGTGTGTATGTAGAGAGAGAGAGAGAGTTGGAGAGAGAGAGAGAGTGTGTGTATGTAGAGAGAGAGAGAGAGAGTGTAGAGAGAGTGTGTGTGTGTAGAGAGAGAGAGAGTGTGTGTATGTAGAGAGAGAGAGGTGTGTGTGTAGAGAGAGGTGTGTGTGTAGAGAGAGAGAGAGAGAGAGAGTGTATGTAGAGAGAGAGAGAGAGAGTGTGTGTGTATGTAGAGAGAGAGAGAGAGAGAGAGTGTGTGTGTAGAGAGAGAGAGAGAGAGAGAGAGTGTGTGTATGTGTGTAGAGAGAGAGTGTGTGTGTAGAGAGAGAGAGTGTGTAGAGTGAGAGAGTGTGTGTGTAGAGAGAGGTGTGTGTGTAGAGAGAGTATGTGTGTGTAGAGCGAGAGAGAGAGTTGGAGAGAGAGAGAGAGTGTGTGTATGTAGAGAGAGAGAGAGAGTGTGTGTGTGTGTAGAGAGAGAGTGTGTGTGTGTAGAGAGAGGTGTGTGTGTGTGTAGAGAGAGTGTGTGTGTAGAGAGAGAGAGTGTGTGTGTGTAGAGTGAGAGAGTGTGTGTGTGTGTAGAGAGAGAGAGAGAGTTAGAGAGAGTGTGTGTGTGTGTAGAGAGAGTGTGTGTGTGTAGAGAGTGTGTGTGTGTAGAGAGAGAGTGCGTGTGTGTAGAGAGAGGTGTGTGTGTGTGTAGAGGTGTGTGTGTGTGTAGAGAGAGAGAGTGTGTGTGTGTGTAGAGAGTGTGTGTGTGTAGAGAGGTGTGTGTGTGTAGAGAGGTGTGTGTGTGTGTAGAGAGGTGTGTGTGTGTAGAGAGGGTGTGTGTGTAGAGAGAGTGTGTGTGTGTGTAGAGAGAGTGTGTGTGTGTAGAGAGAGAGTGTGTGTGTGTGTAGAGAGAGGTGTGTGTGTGTAGAGAGAGTGTGTGTGTAGAGAGAGGTGTGTGTGTGTAGAGAGAGGTGTGTGTGTGTAGAGAGAGAGAGGTGTGTGTGTGTGTGTAGAGAGAGAGAGGTGTGTGTGTAGAGAGAGAGGTGTGTGTGTGTGTAGAGAGAGTGTGTGTGTGTAGAGAGTGTGTGTGTGTAGAGAGAGAGAGAGTGTGTGTGTGTGTAGAGAGAGAGTGTGTGTAGAGAGGTGTGTGTGTGTGTAGAGAGGTGTGTGTGTGTGTAGAGAGTGTGTGTGTGTGTGTAGAGAGAGAGAGAGAGAGAGAGTGTATGTGTGTAGAGAGAGTGTGTGTGTAGAGAGAGAGAGTGTGTAGAGTGAGAGAGTGTGTGTGTAGAGAGAGAGAGAGTTAGAGAGAGTGTGTGTGTGTGTAGAGAGAGGTGTGTGTGTGTGTGTGTAGAGAGAGTGTGTGTGTGTAGAGAGAGAGAGGTGTGTGTGTAGAGAGTGTGTGTGTGTGTAGAGAGAGAGAGTGTGTGTGTAGAGTGTGTGTAGAGAGAGGTGTGTGTGTGTGTGTGTGTGTAGAGAGAGTGTGTGTGTAGAGAGAGAGAGTGTGTGTGTGTAGAGAGAGAGTGTGTGTGTGTGTAGAGAGAGGTGTGTGTGTGTAGAGAGAGTGTGTGTGTAGAGAGAGAGTGTGTGTAGAGAGAGGGTGTGTGTGTAGAGAGAGAGGTGTGTGTGTGTAGAGAGAGAGAGGTGTGTGTGTGTGTGTGTAGAGAGAGAGAGGTGTGTGTGTAGAGAGAGAGGTGTGTGTGTGTGTAGAGAGAGTGTGTGTGTGTAGAGAGTGTGTGTGTGTAGAGAGAGAGTGTGTGTGTAGAGAGAGTGTGTGTGTAGAGAGGTGTGTGTGTGTGTAGAGAGGTGTGTGTGTGTGTAGAGAGTGTGTGTGTGTGTGTAGAGAGAGAGAGAGAGAGAGTGTATGTGTGTAGAGAGAGTGTGTGTGTAGAGAGAGAGAGTGTGTAGAGTGAGAGAGTGTGTGTGTAGAGAGAGAGAGAGTTAGAGAGAGAGTGTGTGTGTATGTAGAGAGAGGTGTGTGTGTGTGTGTGTAGAGAGAGTGTGTGTGTGTAGAGAGAGAGAGGTGTGTGTGTAGAGAGTGTGTGTGTAGAGAGAGAGAGTGTGTGTGTAGAGAGTGTGTGTAGAGAGAGAGGTGTGTGTGTGTGTGTGTAGAGAGAGTGTGTGTGTAGAGAGAGAGAGAGTGTGTGTGTGTAGAGAGAGAGTGTGTGTGTGTGTAGAGAGAGAGAGAGTTAGAGAGAGTGTGTGTGTGTGTGAAGAGAGAGAGTGTGTGTGTGTAGAGAGAGAGGTGTGTGTGTGTGTGTAGAGAGAGTGTGTGTGTGTAGAGAGTGTGTGTGTGTAGAGAGAGAGTGCGTGTGTGTAGAGAGAGGTGTGTGTGTGTGTAGAGAGAGGTGTGTGTGTGTGTAGAGAGAGTGTGTGTGTAGAGAGAGAGAGTGTGTGTGTGTAGAGAGTGTGTGTGTGTAGAGAGAGTGTGTGTGTGTAGAGAGAGGTGTGTGTGTGTGTAGAGAGGTGTGTGTGTGTAGAGAGAGTGTGTGTGTGTGTAGAGAGAGTGTGTGTGTAGAGAGAGTGTGTGTGTAGAGAGAGAGGTGTGTGTGTAGAGAGAGAGGTGTGTGTGTGTAGAGAGAGTGGTGTGTGTGTGTAGAGAGAGAGGTGTGTGTGTGTAGAGAGAGAGGTGTGTGTGTGTGTAGAGAGAGTGTGTGTGTGTAGAGAGTGTGTGTGTGTAGAGAGAGAGTGTGTGTGTGTGTAGAGAGAGTGTGTGTGTAGAGAGGTGTGTGTGTGTGTAGAGAGGTGTGTGTGTGTGTAGAGAGTGTGTGTGTGTGTGTAGAGAGAGAGGTGTGTGTGTAGAGAGAGTGTGTGTGTAGAGAGAGTGTGTGTGTAGAGAGAGTGTGTGTGTAGAGAGAGTGTGTGTGTAGAGAGAGAGTGTGTGTGTGTGTAGAGAGGTGTGTGTGTGTAGAGAGAGTGTGTGTGTGTGTAGAGAGAGTGTGTGTGTGTGTAGAGAGAGTGTGTGTGTGTGTAGAGAGAGAGGTGTGTGTGTGTAGAGAGAGTGTGTGTGTGTAGAGAGAGAGTGTGTGTGTGTGTGTGTAGAGAGAGAGAGTGTGTGTGTGTAGAGAGAGAGGTGTGTGTGTGTAGAGAGAGAGGTGTGTGTGTGTAGAGAGAGAGAGAGGTGTGTGTGTGTGTAGAGAGAGGTGTGTGTGTAGAGAGAGAGGTGTGTGTGTAATGAGAGAGAGGTGTGTGTGTGTAGAGAGAGAGGTGTGTAGAGAGAGGTGTGTGTGTAGAGAGAGAGGTGTGTAGAGAGTGTGTGTGTGTGTGTGTAGAGAGAGAGGTGTGTGTGTAGAGAGAGAGAGGTGTGTGTGTGTAGAGAGAGAGAGGTGTGTGTGTAGAGAGAGAGAGAGGTGTGTGTGTGTAGAGAGAGAGAGGTGTGTGTGTGTGTGTGTGTAGAGAGAGGTGTGTGTGTAGTGAGAGAGAGGTGTGTGTGTAGAGAGAGAGGTGTGTAGAGAGAGGTGTGTGTGTGTAGAGAGAGAGGTGTGTAGAGAGAGTGTGTGTGTGTGTGTAGAGAGAGAGAGAGTGAAAGCCATATAAAGACAGTCAGAGCCTTCAGCTTCTCTACTGCAGCAGTAGAGCCAGTAAACTCTGTGGTGAGAGAGAGACATGCAGTTAGCATCATGACTCCACACACCAGGTGACCACAACCCCCTGATCTCAACCCTCCTCTACTTCAGGACTACAACGTCTCCCTAAAGAACTACAACCCCCACAGAGAGTATCACAGAGAAGGTGACCACAACCCCCTGATCTCAACCCTCCTCTACTTCAGGACTACAACGTCTCCCTAAAGAACTACAACCCCCACAGAGAGTATCACAGAGAAGGTGACCACAACCCCCTGATCCTAACCCTCCTCTACTTCAGGACTACAACGTCTCCCTAAAGAACTACAACCCCCACAGAGAGTATCACAGAGAAGGTGACCACAACCCCCTGATCCTAACCCTCCTCTACTTCAGGACTACAACATCTCCCTAAGGAACTACAACCCCCACAGAGAGTATCACAGAGAAGGTGACCACCATCACTATGGACGTCACAACCCCCTGATCTCAACCCTCCTCTGCTTCAGGACTACAACGTCTCCCTAAAGAACTACAACCCCCACAGAGAGTATCACAGAGAAGGTGACCACCATCACTATGGACGTCACAACCCCATGATCTCAACCCTCCTCTGCTTCAGGACTACAACGTCTCCCTAAAGAACTACAACCCCCACAGAGAGTATCACAGAGAAGGTGACCACCATCACTATGGACGTCACAACCCCCTGATCTCAACCCTCCTCTGCTTCAGGAATACAACGTCTCCCTAAAGAACTACGACCCCCAGGGTTCCGAGCGGAGCAGCCATGAGCGCGGAGACCCAGGTGAAGTGTGTGCTGGTGGGGGACAGTGCTGTCGGGAAGACGGCCCTCCTGGTTCGCTTCACGTCAGAGACCTTCCCTGAGTGCTACAAACCAACTGTGTACGAGAACACTGGAGTGGAGGTCTTCATGGACGGGGCTCCGGTAGGAAAAATACACTAACTACTACAATAATACTCTACAAATCATTTCACTACTACAATAATACTCTTTACATCGTTTAACTACTACAATAATACTCTTTACATTAACTACTACTACAAACCAACTGTGTACGAGAACACTGGAGTGGAGGTCTTCATGGACGGGGCTCCGGTAGGAAAAATACACTAACTACTACAATAGTACTCTTTATATCGTTTAACTACTACAATAATACTCTTTACATCGTTTAACTACTACAATAATACCCTTTACATTGTTTAACTACTACAATAATACCCTTTACATCGTTTAACTACTACAATAATACTCTTTACATCGTTTAACTACTACAATAATACCCTTTACATCATTTAACTACTACAATAATACCCTTTACATCGTTTAACTACTACAATAATACTCTTTACATCGTTTAACTACTACAATAATACTCTTTACATCATTTAACTACTACAATAATACTCTTTACATCATTTAACTACTACAATAATACCCTACAAATCATTTAACTACTACAATAATACTATTTACATCATTTAACTACTACAATAATACCCTTTACATCATTTAACTACTACAATAATACCCTTTACATCGTTTAACTACTACAATAATACCCTTTACATCGTTTAACTACTACAATAATACTCTTTACATCATTAAACTACTACAATAATACCCTTTACATCGTTAAACTACTACAATAATACTCTTTACATCGTTTAACTACTACAATAATACCCTTTACATCGTTTAACTACTACAATAATACCCTTTACATCGTTTAACTACTACAATAATACTCTTTACATCGTTTAACTACCACAATAATACTCTTTACATCGTTTAACTACTACAATAATACTCTTTACATCGTTTAACTACTACAATAATACCCTTTATATTGTTTAACTACTACAATAATACTCTACAAATCATTTAACTACTACAATAATACACTACAAATCATTTAACTACTACAATAATACCCTTTACATCGTTAAACTACTACAATAATACCCTTTACATCGTTTAACTACTACAATAATACACTACAAATCATTTAACTACTACAATAATACTCTTTATATCATTTAACTACTACAATAATACCCTTTACATCGTTAAACTACTACAATAATACTCTTTACATCGTTTAACTACTACAATAATACACTACAAATCATTTAACTACTACAATAATACTCTTTACATCATTTAACTACTACAATAATACCCTTTATATCATTTAACTACTACAATAATACACTACAAATCATTTAACTACTACAATAATACCCTTTACATCATTTAACTACTACAATAATACCCTTTACATCATTTAACTACTACAATAATACTCTTTACATCATTTAACTACTACAATAATACACTACAAATCATTTAACTACTACAATAATACCCTTTACATCATTTAACTACTACAATAATACCCTTTACATCATTTAACTACTACAATAATACCCTTTACATCATTTAACTACTACAATAATACTCTTTACATCGTTTAACTACTACAATAATACTCTTTACATCGTTTAACTACTACAATAATACTCTTTACATCATTTAACTACTACAATAATACACTACAAATCATTTAACTACTACAATAATACCCTTTACATCATTTAACTACTACAATAATACCCTTTACATCATTTAACTACTACAATAATACTCTTTACATCATTTAACTACTACAATAATACACTACAAATCATTTAACTACTACAATAATACCCTTTACATCATTTAACTACTACAATAATACCCTTTACATCATTTAACTACTACAATAATACCCTTTATATCATTTAACTACTACAATAATACTCTTTACATCGTTTAACTACTACAATAATACTCTTTACATCGTTTAACTACTACAATAATACTCTTTACATCATTTAACTACTACAATAATACACTACAAATCATTTAACTACTACAATAATACCCTTTACATCATTTAACTACTACAATAATACCCTTTACATCATTTAACTACTACAATAATACTCTTTACATCATTTAACTACTACAATAATACACTACAAATCATTTAACTACTACAATAATACCCTTTACATCATTTAACTACTACAATAATACCCTTTACATCATTTAACTACTACAATAATACCCTTTACATCATTTAACTACTACAATAATACTCTTTACATCATTTAACTACTACAATAATACTCTTTACATCGTTTAACTACTACAATAATACTCTTTACATCATTTAACTACTACAATAATACACTACAAATCATTTAACTACTACAATAATACTCTTTACATCGTTTAACTACTACAATAATACCCTTTACATCATTTAACTACTACAATAATACACTACAAATCATTTAACTACTACAATAATACCCTACAAATCATTTAACTACTATAATAATACCCTTTACATCATTTAACTACTACAATAATACACTACAAATCATTAAACTACTACAATAATACCCTTTAAATCATTTAACTACTACAATAATACCCTACAAATCATTTAACTACTGCAATAATACCCTTTACATCATTTAACTACTACAATAATACACTACAAATCATTTAACTACTACAATAATACCCTTTACATCATTTAACTACTACAATAATACCCTTTACATCATTTAACTACTACAATAATACACTACAAATCATTTAACTACTACAATAATACCCTTTACATCATTTAACTACTACAATAATACCCTTTACATCGTTTAACTACTACAATAATACTCTTTACATCATTTCACTACTACAATAATACTCTTTACATCGTTTAACTACTACAATAATACTCTTTACATCGTTTAACTACTACAATAATACTCTTTACATCATTTAACTACTACAATAATACTCTTTACATCATTTAACTACTACAATAATACTCTTTACATCGTTTAACTACTACAATAATACTCTTTACATCGTTTAACTACTACAATAATACTCTTTACATCATTTAACTACTACAATAATACCCTTTACATCATTTAACTACTACAATAATACACTACAAATCATTTAACTACTACAATAATACCCTACAAATCATTTAGCTACTACAATAATACTATTTACATCATTTAACTACTACAATAATACTCTTTACATCGTTTAACTACTACAATAATACTCTTTACATCGTTTAACTACTACAATAATACTCTTTACATCATTTAACTACTACAATAATACCCTTTACATCATTTAACTACTACAATAATACACTACAAAACATTTAACTACTACAATAATACCCTACAAATCATTTAGCTACTACAATAATACTATTTACATCATTTAACTACTACAATAATACTCTTTACATCGTTTAACTACTACAATAATACTCTTTACATCATTTAACTACTACAATAATACTCTTTACATCATTTAACTACTACAATAATACCCTTTACATCATTTAACTACTACAATAATACACTACAAATCATTTAACTACTACAATAATACTCTTTACATCATTTAACTACTACAATAATACTCTACAAATCATTTAACTACTACAATAATACTCTTTACATCATTTAACTACTACAATAATACTCTTTACATCGTTTAACAACTACAATAATACACTACAAATCATTTAACTACTACAATAATACTCTACAAATCATTTAACTACTACAATAATACTCTTTACATCGTTTAACTACTACAATAATACACTACAAATCATTCAACTACTACAATAATACTCTACAAATCATTTAACTACTACAATAATACTATACAAATCATTTAACTACTACAATAATACCCTTTACATCATTTAACTACTACAATAATACACTACAAATCATTTAACTACTGCAATAATACCCTTTACATCATTTAACTACTACAATAATACACTACAAATCATTTAACTATTACAATAATACACTACAAATCATTTAACTACTACAATAATACTCTTTACATCATTTAACTACTACAATAATACCCTACAAATCATTTAACTACTACAATAATACACTACAAATCATTTAACTACTACAATAATACCCTTTACATCGTTAAACTACTACAATAATACCCTTTACATCGTTTAACTACTACAATAATACACTACAAATCATTTAACTACTACAATAATACTCTTTATATCATTTAACTACTACAATAATACCCTTTACATCGTTAAACTACTACAATAATACTCTTTACATCGTTTAACTACTACAATAATACACTACAAATCATTTAACTACTACAATAATACTCTTTATATCATTTAACTACTACAATAATACCCTTTACATCGTTAAACTACTACAATAATACTCTTTACATCGTTTAACTACTACAATAATACACTACAAATCATTTAACTACTACAATAATACTCTTTACATCATTTAACTACTACAATAATACCCTTTATATCATTTAACTACTACAATAATACACTACAAATCATTTAACTACTACAATAATACCCTTTACATCATTTAACTACTACAATAATACCCTTTACATCATTTAACTACTACAATAATACTCTTTACATCATTTAACTACTACAATAATACACTACAAATCATTTAACTACTACAATAATACCCTTTACATCATTTAACTACTACAATAATACCCTTTACATCATTTAACTACTACAATAATACCCTTTACATCATTTAACTACTACAATAATACTCTTTACATCGTTTAACTACTACAATAATACTCTTTACATCGTTTAACTACTACAATAATACTCTTTACATCATTTAACTACTACAATAATACACTACAAATCATTTAACTACTACAATAATACCCTTTACATCATTTAACTACTACAATAATACCCTTTACATCATTTAACTACTACAATAATACTCTTTACATCATTTAACTACTACAATAATACACTACAAATCATTTAACTACTACAATAATACCCTTTACATCATTTAACTACTACAATAATACCCTTTACATCATTTAACTACTACAATAATACCCTTTATATCATTTAACTACTACAATAATACTCTTTACATCGTTTAACTACTACAATAATACTCTTTACATCGTTTAACTACTACAATAATACTCTTTACATCATTTAACTACTACAATAATACACTACAAATCATTTAACTACTACAATAATACCCTTTACATCATTTAACTACTACAATAATACCCTTTACATCATTTAACTACTACAATAATACTCTTTACATCATTTAACTACTACAATAATACACTACAAATCATTTAACTACTACAATAATACCCTTTACATCATTTAACTACTACAATAATACCCTTTACATCATTTAACTACTACAATAATACCCTTTACATCATTTAACTACTACAATAATACTCTTTACATCATTTAACTACTACAATAATACTCTTTACATCGTTTAACTACTACAATAATACTCTTTACATCATTTAACTACTACAATAATACACTACAAATCATTTAACTACTACAATAATACTCTTTACATCGTTTAACTACTACAATAATACCCTTTACATCATTTAACTACTACAATAATACACTACAAATCATTTAACTACTACAATAATACCCTACAAATCATTTAACTACTATAATAATACCCTTTACATCATTTAACTACTACAATAATACACTACAAATCATTAAACTACTACAATAATACCCTTTAAATCATTTAACTACTACAATAATACCCTACAAATCATTTAACTACTGCAATAATACCCTTTACATCATTTAACTACTACAATAATACACTACAAATCATTTAACTACTACAATAATACCCTTTACATCATTTAACTACTACAATAATACCCTTTACATCATTTAACTACTACAATAATACACTACAAATCATTTAACTACTACAATAATACCCTTTACATCATTTAACTACTACAATAATACCCTTTACATCGTTTAACTACTACAATAATACTCTTTACATCATTTCACTACTACAATAATACTCTTTACATCGTTTAACTACTACAATAATACTCTTTACATCGTTTAACTACTACAATAATACTCTTTACATCATTTAACTACTACAATAATACTCTTTACATCATTTAACTACTACAATAATACTCTTTACATCGTTTAACTACTACAATAATACTCTTTACATCGTTTAACTACTACAATAATACTCTTTACATCATTTAACTACTACAATAATACCCTTTACATCATTTAACTACTACAATAATACACTACAAATCATTTAACTACTACAATAATACCCTACAAATCATTTAGCTACTACAATAATACTATTTACATCATTTAACTACTACAATAATACTCTTTACATCATTTAACTACTACAATAATACACTACAAATCATTTAACTACTACAATAATACCCTTTACATCATTTAACTACTACAATAATACCCTTTACATCATTTAACTACTACAATAATACCCTTTACATCATTTAACTACTACAATAATACTCTTTACATCGTTTAACTACTACAATAATACTCTTTACATCGTTTAACTACTACAATAATACACTACAAATCATTTAACTACTACAATAATACACTACAAATCATTTAACTACTACAATAATACCCTTTACATCATTTAACTACTACAATAATACCCTTTACATCATTTAACTACTACAATAATACTCTTTACATCATTTAACTACTACAATAATACACTACAAATCATTTAACTACTACAATAATACCCTTTACATCATTTAACTACTACAATAATACCCTTTACATCATTTAACTACTACAATAATACCCTTTATATCATTTAACTACTACAATAATACTCTTTACATCGTTTAACTACTACAATAATACTCTTTACATCGTTTAACTACTACAATAATACTCTTTACATCATTTAACTACTACAATAATACACTACAAATCATTTAACTACTACAATAATACCCTTTACATCATTTAACTACTACAATAATACCCTTTACATCATTTAACTACTACAATAATACTCTTTACATCATTTAACTACTACAATAATACACTACAAATCATTTAACTACTACAATAATACCCTTTACATCATTTAACTACTACAATAATACCCTTTACATCATTTAACTACTACAATAATACCCTTTACATCATTTAACTACTACAATAATACTCTTTACATCATTTAACTACTACAATAATACTCTTTACATCGTTTAACTACTACAATAATACTCTTTACATCATTTAACTACTACAATAATACACTACAAATCATTTAACTACTACAATAATACTCTTTACATCGTTTAACTACTACAATAATACCCTTTACATCATTTAACTACTACAATAATACACTACAAATCATTTAACTACTACAATAATACCCTACAAATCATTTAACTACTATAATAATACCCTTTACATCATTTAACTACTACAATAATACACTACAAATCATTAAACTACTACAATAATACCCTTTAAATCATTTAACTACTACAATAATACCCTACAAATCATTTAACTACTGCAATAATACCCTTTACATCATTTAACTACTACAATAATACACTACAAATCATTTAACTACTACAATAATACCCTTTACATCATTTAACTACTACAATAATACCCTTTACATCATTTAACTACTACAATAATACACTACAAATCATTTAACTACTACAATAATACCCTTTACATCATTTAACTACTACAATAATACCCTTTACATCGTTTAACTACTACAATAATACTCTTTACATCATTTCACTACTACAATAATACTCTTTACATCGTTTAACTACTACAATAATACTCTTTACATCGTTTAACTACTACAATAATACTCTTTACATCATTTAACTACTACAATAATACTCTTTACATCATTTAACTACTACAATAATACTCTTTACATCGTTTAACTACTACAATAATACTCTTTACATCGTTTAACTACTACAATAATACTCTTTACATCATTTAACTACTACAATAATACCCTTTACATCATTTAACTACTACAATAATACACTACAAATCATTTAACTACTACAATAATACCCTACAAATCATTTAGCTACTACAATAATACTATTTACATCATTTAACTACTACAATAATACTCTTTACATCGTTTAACTACTACAATAATACTCTTTACATCGTTTAACTACTACAATAATACTCTTTACATCATTTAACTACTACAATAATACCCTTTACATCATTTAACTACTACAATAATACACTACAAAACATTTAACTACTACAATAATACCCTACAAATCATTTAGCTACTACAATAATACTATTTACATCATTTAACTACTACAATAATACTCTTTACATCGTTTAACTACTACAATAATACTCTTTACATCATTTAACTACTACAATAATACTCTTTACATCATTTAACTACTACAATAATACCCTTTACATCATTTAACTACTACAATAATACACTACAAATCATTTAACTACTACAATAATACTCTTTACATCATTTAACTACTACAATAATACTCTACAAATCATTTAACTACTACAATAATACTCTTTACATCATTTAACTACTACAATAATACTCTTTACATCGTTTAACAACTACAATAATACACTACAAATCATTTAACTACTACAATAATACTCTACAAATCATTTAACTACTACAATAATACTCTTTACATCGTTTAACTACTACAATAATACACTACAAATCATTCAACTACTACAATAATACTCTACAAATCATTTAACTACTACAATAATACTATACAAATCATTTAACTACTACAATAATACCCTTTACATCATTTAACTACTACAATAATACACTACAAATCATTTAACTACTGCAATAATACCCTTTACATCATTTAACTACTTCAATAATACACTACAAATCATTTAACTATTACAATAATACACTACAAATCATTTAACTACTACAATAATACTCTTTACATCATTTAACTACTACAATAATACCCTACAAATCATTTAACTACTACAATAATACACTACAAATCATTTAACTACTACAATAATACCCTTTACATCGTTAAACTACTACAATAATACCCTTTACATCGTTTAACTACTACAATAATACACTACAAATCATTTAACTACTACAATAATACTCTTTATATCATTTAACTACTACAATAATACCCTTTACATCGTTAAACTACTACAATAATACTCTTTACATCGTTTAACTACTACAATAATACACTACAAATCATTTAACTACTACAATAATACTCTTTATATCATTTAACTACTACAATAATACCCTTTACATCGTTAAACTACTACAATAATACTCTTTACATCGTTTAACTACTACAATAATACACTACAAATCATTTAACTACTACAATAATACTCTTTACATCATTTAACTACTACAATAATACCCTTTATATCATTTAACTACTACAATAATACACTACAAATCATTTAACTACTACAATAATACCCTTTACATCATTTAACTACTACAATAATACCCTTTACATCATTTAACTACTACAATAATACTCTTTACATCATTTAACTACTACAATAATACACTACAAATCATTTAACTACTACAATAATACCCTTTACATCATTTAACTACTACAATAATACCCTTTACATCATTTAACTACTACAATAATACCCTTTACATCATTTAACTACTACAATAATACTCTTTACATCGTTTAACTACTACAATAATACTCTTTACATCGTTTAACTACTACAATAATACTCTTTACATCATTTAACTACTACAATAATACACTACAAATCATTTAACTACTACAATAATACCCTTTACATCATTTAACTACTACAATAATACCCTTTACATCATTTAACTACTACAATAATACTCTTTACATCATTTAACTACTACAATAATACACTACAAATCATTTAACTACTACAATAATACCCTTTACATCATTTAACTACTACAATAATACCCTTTACATCATTTAACTACTACAATAATACCCTTTATATCATTTAACTACTACAATAATACTCTTTACATCGTTTAACTACTACAATAATACTCTTTACATCGTTTAACTACTACAATAATACTCTTTACATCATTTAACTACTACAATAATACACTACAAATCATTTAACTACTACAATAATACCCTTTACATCATTTAACTACTACAATAATACCCTTTACATCATTTAACTACTACAATAATACTCTTTACATCATTTAACTACTACAATAATACACTACAAATCATTTAACTACTACAATAATACCCTTTACATCATTTAACTACTACAATAATACCCTTTACATCATTTAACTACTACAATAATACCCTTTACATCATTTAACTACTACAATAATACTCTTTACATCATTTAACTACTACAATAATACTCTTTACATCGTTTAACTACTACAATAATACTCTTTACATCATTTAACTACTACAATAATACACTACAAATCATTTAACTACTACAATAATACTCTTTACATCGTTTAACTACTACAATAATACCCTTTACATCATTTAACTACTACAATAATACACTACAAATCATTTAACTACTACAATAATACCCTACAAATCATTTAACTACTATAATAATACCCTTTACATCATTTAACTACTACAATAATACACTACAAATCATTAAACTACTACAATAATACTCTTTAAATCATTTAACTACTACAATAATACCCTACAAATCATTTAACTACTGCAATAATACCCTTTACATCATTTAACTACTACAATAATACACTACAAATCATTTAACTACTACAATAATACCCTTTACATCATTTAACTACTACAATAATACCCTTTACATCATTTAACTACTACAATAATACACTACAAATCATTTAACTACTACAATAATACCCTTTACATCATTTAACTACTACAATAATACCCTTTACATCGTTTAACTACTACAATAATACTCTTTACATCATTTCACTACTACAATAATACTCTTTACATCGTTTAACTACTACAATAATACTCTTTACATCGTTTAACTACTACAATAATACTCTTTACATCATTTAACTACTACAATAATACTCTTTACATCATTTAACTACTACAATAATACTCTTTACATCGTTTAACTACTACAATAATACTCTTTACATCGTTTAACTACTACAATAATACTCTTTACATCATTTAACTACTACAATAATACCCTTTACATCATTTAACTACTACAATAATACACTACAAATCATTTAACTACTACAATAATACCCTACAAATCATTTAGCTACTACAATAATACTATTTACATCATTTAACTACTACAATAATACTCTTTACATCGTTTAACTACTACAATAATACTCTTTACATCGTTTAACTACTACAATAATACTCTTTACATCATTTAACTACTACAATAATACCCTTTACATCATTTAACTACTACAATAATACACTACAAAACATTTAACTACTACAATAATACCCTACAAATCATTTAGCTACTACAATAATACTATTTACATCATTTAACTACTACAATAATACTCTTTACATCGTTTAACTACTACAATAATACTCTTTACATCATTTAACTACTACAATAATACTCTTTACATCATTTAACTACTACAATAATACCCTTTACATCATTTAACTACTACAATAATACACTACAAATCATTTAACTACTACAATAATACTCTTTACATCATTTAACTACTACAATAATACTCTACAAATCATTTAACTACTACAATAATACTCTTTACATCGTTTAACTACTACAATAATACCCTTTACATCGTTAAACTACTACAATAATACACTACAAATCATTTAACTACTACAATAATACTCTACAAATCATTTAACTACTACAATAATACTATTTACATCATTTAACTACTACAATAATACTCTACAAATCATTTAACTACTACAATAATACTCTACAAATCATTTAACTACTACAATAATACTATACAAATCATTTAACTACTACAATAATACCCTTTACATCATTTAACTACTACAATAATACACTACAAATCATTTAACTACTGCAATAATACCCTTTACATCATTTAACTACTACAATAATACACTACAAATCATTTAACTATTACAATAATACACTACAAATCATTTAACTACTACAATAATACTCTTTACATCATTTAACTACTACAATAATACCCTACAAATCATTTAACTACTACAATAATACTCTTTACATCATTTAACTACTACAATAATACCCTACAAATCATTTAACTACTACAATAATACTCTACAAATCATTTAACTACTACAATAATACACTACAAATCATTTAACTACTACAATAATACTCTTTACATCATTTAACTACTACAATAATACCCTTTACATCATTTAACTACTACAATAATACCCTTTACATCATTTAACTACTACAATAATACTCTACAAATCATTTAACTACGACAATAATACCCTTTACATCATTTAACTACTACAATAATACT
>NC_088231.1:28018770-28099540 GCF_036934945.1 Oncorhynchus masou masou
ACAGTAACAGTCTCTGTTACATTAACCCTGACGGTAACAGTCTCTGTTACATTAACCCTGACAGTAACAGTCTGGAGCTCATTAACCCTGACAGTAACAGTCTGGAGCTCATTAACCCTGACAGTAACAGTCTCTGTTACATTAACCCTGACAGTAACAGTCTCTGTTACATTAACCCTGACAGTAACAGTCTCTGTTACATTAACCCTGACAGTAACAGTCTCTGTTACATTAACCCTGACAGTAACAGTCTCTGTTACATTAACCCTGACAGTAACAGTCTCTGTTACATTAACCCTGACAGTAACAGTCTCTGTTACATTAACCCTGACAGTAACAGTCTCTGTTACATTAACCCTGACAGTAACAGTCTGGAGCTCATTAACCCTGACAGTAACAGTCTCTGTTACATTAACCCTGACAGTAACAGTCTCTGTTACATTAACCCTGACAGTAACAGTCTCTGTTACATTAACCCTGACAGTAACAGTCTGGAGCTCATTAACCCTGACAGTAACAGTCTCTGTTACATTAACCCTGACAGTAACAGTCTGGAGCTCATTAACCCTGACAGTAACAGTCTCTGTTACATTAACCCTGACAGTAACAGTCTCTGTTACATTAACCCTGACAGTAACAGTCTGGAGCTCATTAACCCTGACAGTAACAGTCTCTGTTACATTAACCCTGACAGTAACAGTCTGGAGCTCATTAACCCTGACAGTAACAGTCTGGAGCTCATTAACCCTGACAGTAACAGTCTGGAGCTCATTAACCCTGACAGTAACAGTCTCTGTTACATTAACCCTGACAGTAACAGTCTCTGTTACATTAACCCTGACAGTAACAGTCTCTGTTACATTAACCCTGACAGTAACAGTCTCTGTTACATTAACCCTGACAGTAACAGTCTGGAGCTCATTAACCCTGACAGTAACAATCTCTGTTACATTAACCCTGACAGTAACAGTCTGGAGCTCATTAACCCTGACAGTAACAGTCTCTGTTACATTAACCCTGACAGTAACAGTCTGGAGCTCATTAACCCTGACAGTAACAGTCTGGAGCTCATTAACCCTGACAGTAACAGTCTCTGTTACATTAACCCTGACAGTAACAGTCTCTGTTACATTAACCCTGACAGTAACAGTCTCTGTTACATTAACCCTGACAGTAACAGTCTCTGTTACATTAACCCTGACAGTAACAGTCTCTGTTACATTAACCCTGACAGTAACAGTCTCTGTTACATTAACCCTGACAGTAACAGTCTCTGTTACATTAACCCTGACAGTAACAGTCTCTGTTACATTAACCCTGACAGTAACAGTCTCTGTTACATTAACCCTGACAGTAACAGTCTGGAGCTCATTAACCCTGACAGTAACAGTCTCTGTTACATTAACCCTGACAGTAACAGTCTCTGTTACATTAACCCTGACAGTAACAGTCTCTGTTACATTAACCCTGACAGTAACAGTCTCTGTTACATTAACCCTGACAGTAACAGTCTCTGTTACATTAACCCTGACAGTAACAGTCTCTGTTACATTAACCCTGACAGTAACAGTCTCTGTTACATTAACCCTGACAGTAACAGTCTCTGTTACATTAACCCTGACAGTAACAGTCTCTGTTACATTAACCCTGACAGTAACAGTCTCTGTTACATTAACCCTGACAGTAACAGTCTGGAGCTCATTAACCCTGACAGAAACAGTCTCTGTTACATTAACCCTGACAGTAACAGTCTCTGTTACATTAACCCTGACAGTAACAGTCTCTGTTACATTAACCCTGACAGTAAACAGTCTCTGTTACATTAACCCTGACAGTAACAGTCTCTGTTACATTAACCCTGACAGTAACAGTCTGGAGCTCATTAACCCTGACAGTAACAGTCTCTGTTACATTAACCCTGACAGTAACAGTCTGGAGCTCATTAACCCTGACAGTAACAGTCTCTGTTACATTAACCCTGACAGTAACAGTCTCTGTTACATTAACCCTGACAGTAACAGTCTCTGTTACATTAACCCTGACAGTAACACAGTCTGGAGCTCATTAACCCTGACAGTAACAGTTTCTGTTACATTAACCCTGACAGTAACAGTCTCTGTTACATTAACCCTGACAGTAACAGTCTCTGTTACATTAACCCTGACAGTAACAGTCTCTGTTACATTAACCCTGACAGTAACAGTCTCTGTTACATTAACCCTGACAGTAACAGTCTCTGTTACATTAACCCTGACAGTAACAGTCTGGAGCTCATTAACCCTGACAGTAACAGTCTCTGTTACATTAACCCTGACAGTAACAGTCTGGAGTAACTCATTAACCCTGACAGTAACAGTCTGGAGCTCATTAACCCTGACAGTTAACAGTCTCTGTTACATTAACCCTGACAGTAACAGTCTCTGTTACATTAACCCTGACAGTAACAGTCTCTGTTACATTAACCCTGACAGTAACAGTCTGGAGCTCATTAACCCTGACAGTAACAGTCTGGAGCTCATTAACCCTGACAGTAACAGTCTCTAACAGTCTACATTAACCCTGACAGTAACAGTCTCTGTTACATTAACCCTGACAGTAACAGTCTCTGTTACATTAACCCTGACAGACAGTAACAGTCTCTGTTACATTAACCCTGACAGTAACAGTCTCTGTTACATTAACCCTGACAGTAACAGTCTGGAGCTCATTAACCCTGACAGTAACAGTCTCTGTTACATTAACCCTGACAGTAACAGTCTCTGTTACATTAACCCTGACAGTAACAGTCTGGAGCTGTTACATTAACCCTGACAGTAACAGTCTCTGTTACATTAACCCTGACAGTAACAGTCTGGAGCTGTTACATTAACCCTGACAGTAACAGTCTCTGTTACATTAACCCTGACAGTAACAGTCTCTGTTACATTAACCCTGACATTAACAGTCTGGAGCTCATTAACCCTGACAGTAACAGTCTCTGTTACATTAACCCTGACAGTAACAGTAACCCTCTAACAGTTACATTAACCCTGACAGTAACAGTCTGGAGCTCATTAACCCTGACAGTAACAGTCTCTGTTACATTAACCCTGACAGTAACAGTCTCTGTTACATTAACCCTGACAGTAACAGTCTCTGTTACATTAACCCTGACAGTAACAGTCTGGAGCTCATTAACCCTGACAGTAACAGTCTCTGTTACATTAACCCTGACAGTAACAGTCTCTGTTACATTAACCCTGACAGTAACAGTCTCTGTTACATTAACCCTGACAGTAACAGTAACAGTCTCTGTTACATTAACCCTGACAGTAACAGTCTCTGTTACATTAACCCTGACAGTAACAGTCTGGTAACAGTCTCTGTTACATTAACCCTGACAGTAACAGTCTCTGTTACATTAACCCTGACAGTAACAGTTACATTAACCCTCTGTTACATTAACCCTGACAGTAACAGTCTCTGTTACATTAACCCTGACAGTAACAGCTCATTAACCCTCTAACAGTTACATTAACCCTGACAGTAACAGTCTCTGAGCTCATTAACCCTGACAGTAACAGTCTCTGTTACATTAACCCTGACAGTAACAGTCTCTGTTACATTAACCCTGACAGTAACAGTCTCTGTTACATTAACCCTGACAGTAACAGTCTGGAGTTACATTAACCCTGACAGACAGTTACATTAACCCTGACAGTAACAGTCTGTTACATTAACCCTGACAGTAACAGTCTCTGTTACATTAACCCTGACAGTAACAGTCTCTGTTACATTAACCCTGACAGTAACAGTCTGGAGCTCATTAACCCTGACAGTAACAACATTAACCCTGACAGTAACAGTCTCTGTTACATTAACCCTGACAGTAACAGTCTCTGTTACATTAACCCTGACAGTAACAGTCTCTGTTACATTAACCCTGACAGTAACAGTCTCTGTTACATTAACCCTGACAGTAACAGTCTGGAGTTCATTAACCCTGACAGTAACAGTTACATTACCCTGACAGTAACAGTCTCTGTTACATTAACCCTGACAGTAACAGTCTGGAGCTCATTAACCCTGACAGTAACAGTCTCTGTTACATTAACCCTGACAGTAACAGTCTCTGTTACATTAACCCTGACAGTAACAGTCTCTGTTACATTAACCCTGACAGTAACAGTCTCTGTTACATTAACCCTGACAGTAACAGTCTGGAGCTACATTAACCCTGACAGTAACAGTCTCTGTTACATTAACCCTGACAGTAACAGTCTCTGTTACATTAACCCTGACAGTAACAGTCTCTGTTACATTAACCCTGACAGTAACAGTCTGAGCTACATTAACCCTGACAGTAACAGTCTCTGTTACATTAACCCTGACAGTAACAGTCTGGAGCTCATTAACCCTGACAGTAACAGTCTCTAACAGTTACATTAACCCTGACAGTAACAGTCTCTGTTACATTAACCCTGACAGTAACAGTCTGAGCTGTTACATTAACCCTGACAGTAACAGTCTGGAGCTCATTAACCCTGACAGTAACAGTCTCTGTTACATTAACCCTGACAGTAACAGTCTCTGTTACATTAACCCTGACAGTAACAGTCTAACAGGAGCTCATTAACCCTGACAGTAACAGTCTCTGTTACATTAACCCATTGACAGTAACAGTCTGACAGAGCTCATTAACCCTGACAGTAACAGTCTGACAGAGCTCATTAACCCTGACAGTAACAGTCTCTGTTACATTAACCCTGACAGTAACAGTCTGTTACATTAACCCTGACAGTAACAGTCTCTGTTACATTAACCCTGACAGTAACAGTCTGGACATTAACCCTGACAGTAACAGTCTCTGTTACATTAACCCTGACAGTAACAGTCTCTGTTACATTAACCCTGACAGTAACAGTCTGGACAGCTACATTAACCCTGACAGTAACAGTCTCTGTTACATTAACAGTAACAGTCTCTGTTACATTAACCCTGACAGTAACAGTCTCTGTTACATTAACAGTAACCTGTTACATTAACCCTGACAGTAACAGTCTCTGTTACATTAACCCTGACAGTAACAGTCTCTGTTACATTAACCCTGACAGTAACAGTCTCTGTTACATTAACCCTGACAGTAACAGTCTCTGTTACATTAACCCTGACAGTAACAGTCTCTGTTACATTAACCCTGACAGTAACAGTCTGGAGCTCATTAACCCTGACAGTAACAGTCTGGAGCTGTTACATTAACCCTGACAGTAACAGTAACAGTCTCTGTTACATTAACCCTGACAGTAACAGTCTCTGTTACATTAACCCTGACAGTAACAGTCTGGAGCTCATTAACCCTGACAGTAACAGTCTCTGTTACATTAACCCTGACAGTAACAGTCTCTGTTACATTAACCCTGACAGTAACAGTCTCTGTTACATTAACCCTGACAGTAACAGTCTCTGTTACATTAACCCTGACAGTAACAGTCTGGAGCTCATTAACCCTGACAGTAACAGTCTCTGTTACATTAATTAACCCTGACAGTAACAGTCTCTGTTACATTAACCCTGACAGTAACAGTCTCTGTTACATTAACCCTGACAGTAACAGTCTCTGTTACATTAACCCTGACAGTAACAGTCTCTGTTACATTAACCCTGACAGTAACAGTCTCTGTTACATTAACCCTGACAGTAACAGTCTGGAGCTGTTACATTAACCCTGACAGTAACAGTCTCTGTTACATTAACCCTGACAGTAACAGTCTCTGTTACATTAACCCTGACAGTAACAGTCTGTTACATTAACCCTGACAGTAACAGTCTCTGTTACATTAACCCTGACAGTAACAGTCTCTGTTACATTAACCCTGACAGTAACAGTCTGACAGAGCTGTTACATTAACCCTGACAGTAACAGTCTCTGTTACATTAACCCTGACAGTAACAGTCTGGAGCTCATTAACCCTGACAGTAACAGTCTGGAGCTCATTAACCCTGACAGTAACAGTCTGGAGCTCTGTTGATTAACCCTGACAGACAGTAACAGTCTGGAGCTCATTACAGTCTCTGTTACATTAACCCTGACAGTAACAGTCTCTGTTACATTAACCCTGACAGTAACAGTCTCTGTTACATTAACCCTGACAGTAACAGTCTCTGTTACATTAACCCTGACAGTAACAGTCTCTGTTACATTAACCCTGACAGTAACAGTCTGACAGAGCTCATTAACCCTGACAGTAACAGTCTCTGTTACATTAACCCTGACAGTAACAGTCTGGAGCTCATTAACCCTGACAGTAACAGCTGTTACATTAACCCTGACAGTAACAGTCTCTGTTACATTAACCCTGACAGTAACAGTCTGGAGCTCATTAACCCTGACAGTAACAGTCTCTGTTACATTAACCCTGACAGTAACAGTCTCTGTTACATTAACCCTGACAGTAACAGTCTCTGTTACATTAACCCTGACAGTAACAGTCTCTGTTACATTAACCCTGACAGTAACAGTCTGACAGTAACAGTCTCTGTTACATTAACCCTGACAGTAACAGTCTGGAGTAACATTAACCCTGACAGTAACAGTCTCTGTTACATTAACCCTGACAGTAACAGTCTGGAGCTCATTAACCCTGACAGTAACAGTCTGTTACATTAACCCTGACAGTAACAGCTGTTACATTAACCCTGACAGTAACACTGACAGTAACAGTCTGACTATTAACCCTGATAACAGTCTGTTACATTAACCCTGACAGAAACAGTCTCTGTTACATTAACCCTGACAGTAACAGTCTCTGTTACATTAACCCTGACAGTAACAGTCTCTGTTACATTAACCCTGACAGTAACAGTCTCTGTTACATTAACCCTGACAGTAACAGTCTGTTACATTAACCCTGACAGTAACAGTCTCTGTTACATTAACCCTGACAGTAACAGTCTCTGTTACATTAACCCTGACAGTAACAGTCTCTGTTACATTAACCCTGACAGTAACAGCTCATTAACCCTGACAGTAACAGTCTCTGTTACATTAACCCTGACAGTAACAGTCTCTGTTACATTAACCCTGACAGTAACAGTCTCTGTTACATTAACCCTGACAGTAACAGTCTCTGTTACATTAACCCTGACAGTAACAGTCTGGAGCTCATTAACCCTGACAGTAACAGTCTCTGTTACATTAACCCTGACAGTAACAGTCTCTGTTACATTAACCCTGACAGTAACAGTCTCTGTTACATTAACCCTGACAGTAACAGTCTGGAGCTCATTAACCCTGACAGTAACAGTCTCTGTTACATTAACCCTGACAGTAACAGTCTGGAGCTCATTAACCCTGACAGTAACAGTCTCTGTTACATTAACCCTGACAGTAACAGTCTCTGTTACATTAACCCTGACAGTAACAGTCTCTGTTACATTAACCCTGACAGTAACAGTCTCTGTTACATTAACCCTGACAGTAACAGTCTCTGTTACATTAACCCTGACAGTAACAGTCTCTGTTACATTAACCCTGACAGTAACAGTCTCTGTTACATTTACATTAACCCTGACAGTAACAGTCTCTGTTACATTAACCCTGACAGTAACAGTCTCTGTTACATTAATTAACATTAACCCTGACAGTAACAGTCTCTGTTACATTAACCCTGACAGTAACAGACAGTTACATTAACCCTGACAGTAACAGTCTCTGTTACATTAACCCTGACAGTAACATTAACCCTGACAGTAACAGTCTCTGTTACATTAACCCTGACAGTAACAGTCTCTGTTACATTAACCCTGACAGTAACAGTCTCTGTTACATTAACCCTGACAGTAACAGTCTCTGTTACATTAACCCTGACAGTAACAGTCTCTGTTACATTAACCCTGACAGTAACAGTCTGGAGCTCATTAACCCTGACAGTAACAGTCTCTGTTACATTAAGTCCTTAACAGTCTCTGTTACATTAACCCTGACAGTAACAGTCAGTTACATTAACCCTGACAGTAACAGTCTCTGTTACATTAACCCTGACAGTAACAGTCTCTGTTACATTAACCCTGACAGTAACAGTCTCTGTTACATTAACCCTGACAGTAACAGTCTAACCCTGACAGTAACAGTCTGGAGCTCATTAACCCTGACAGTAACAGTCTCTGTTACATTAACCCTGACAGTAACAGTCTGGAGTTACATTAACCCTGACAGTAACACAGTCTCTGTTACATTAACCCTGACAGTAACAGCTCATTAACCCTGACAGTAACAGTCTGGAGTTACATTAACCCTGACAGTAACAGTCTCTGTTACATTAACCCTGACAGTAACAGTCTGGAGTTCATTAACCCTGACAGTAACAGTCTCTGTTACATTAACCCTGACAGTAACAGTCTCTGTTACATTAACCCTGACAGTAACAGTCTGACATTAACCCTGACAGTAACAGTTACATTAACCCTGACAGTAACAGTCTACATTAACCCTGACAGTAACAGTCTCTGTTACATTAACCCTGACAGTAACAGTCTCTGTTACATTTAAAGTCTCTGTTACATTAACCCTGAGTAACAGTCTGGAGCTCATTTAACCCTGACAGTAACAGTCTCTGTTACATTAACCCTGACAGTAACAGTCTCTGTTACATTAACCCTGACAGTAACAGTCTCTGTTACATTAACCCTGACAGTAACAGTCTCTGTTACATTAACCCTGACAGTAACAGTTACATTAACAGTCTGACAGTAACAGTCTCTGTTACATTAACCCTGACAGTAACAGTCTGGAGCTACATTAACCCTGACAGTAACATCTAACATTAACCCTGACAGTAACAGTCTCTGTTACATTAACCCTGACAGTAACAGTCTGGAGCTCATTAACCCTGACAGTAACAGTCTCTGTTACATTAACCCTGACAGTAACAGTCTCTGTTACATTAACCCTGACAGTAAGTCAGTCATTGACAGTAACAGTCTCTGTTACATTAACCCTGACAGTAACAGTCTCTGTTACATTAACCCTGACAGTAACAGTCTCTGTTACATTAACCCTGACAGTAACAGTCTCTGTTACATTAACCCTGACAGTAACAGTCTGGAGCTCATTAACCCTGACAGTAACAGTCTCTGTTGTTACATTAAGTCTCTGTTACCTGACAGTAACAGTCTCTGTTACATTAACCCTGACAGTAACAGTCTGGAGCTCATTAACCCTGACAGTAACAGTCTCTGTTACATTAACCCTGACAGTAACAGTCTGGAGTTACATTAACCCTGACAGTAACAGTCTCTGTTACATTAACCCTGACAGTAACAGTCTCTGTTACATTAACCCTGACAGTAACAGTCTCAGTTACATTAACCCTGACAGTAACAGTCTCTGTTACATTAACCCTGACAGTAACAGTCTCTGTTACATTAACCCTGACAGTAACAGTCTCTGTTACATTAACCCTGACAGTAACAGTCTGGAGCTCATTAACCCTGACAGTAACAGTCTCTGTTACATTAACCCTGACAGTAACAGTCTGGAGCTCATTAACCCTGACAGTAACAGTCTGGTTACATTAACCCTGACAGTAACAGTCTCTGTTACATTAACCCTGACAGTAACAGCTGTTACATTAACCCTGACAGTAACAGTCTCTGTTACATTAACCCTGACAGTAACAGCTCATTAACCCTGACAGTAACAGTCTCTGTTACATTAACCCTGACAGTAACAGTCTCTGTTACATTAACCCTGACAGTAACAGTCTGACAGAGTCTCTGTTACATTAACCCTGACAGTAACACAGTCTGACAGAGCTGTTCATTAACCCTGACAGTAACAGTCTCTGTTACATTAACCCTGACAGTAACAGTCTCTGTTACATTAACCCTGACAGTAACAGTCTGACTGTCTGTTACATTAACCCTGACAGTAACAGTCATTAACCCTGACAGTAACAGTTACATTAACCCTGACAGTAACAGTCTGGAGCTCATTAACCCTGACAGTAACAGTCTGGAGCTGTTACATTAACCCTGACAGTAACAGTCTGACAGTAACAGCTCATTAACCCTGACAGTAACAGTCTCTGTTACATTAACCCTGACAGTAACAGTCAGTTCATTAACCCTGACAGTAACAGTCTGTTACATTAACCCTGACAGTAACAGTCTCTGTTACATTAACCCTGACAGTAACAGTCTCTGTTACATTAACCCTGACAGTAACAGTCTCTGTTACATTAACCCTGACAGTAACAGTCTCTGTTACATTAACCCTGACAGTAACAGTTACATTGACAGAGCTGTTACATTAACCCTGACAGTAACAGTCTCTGTTACATTAACCCTGACAGTAACAGTCTCTGTTACATTAACCCTGACAGTAACAGTCTCTGTTACATTAACCCTGACAGTAACAGTAACCCTGACAGTGTTACATTAACCCTGACAGTAACAGTCTGGAGCTCATTAACCCATTAACCCTGACAGTAACAGTCTCTGGAGCTCATTAACCCTGACAGTAACAGTCTCTGTTACATTAACCCTGACAGTAACAGTCTGGAGCTACATTAACCCTGACAGTAACAGTCTCTGTTACATTAACCCTGACAGTAACAGTCAGTTACATTAACCCTGACAGTAACAGTCTGTTACATTAACCCTGACAGTAAACAGTCTCTGTTACATTAACCCTGACAGTAACAGTCTCTGTTACATTAACCCTGACAGTAACAGTCTCAGTAACCCTGACAGTAACAGTTACATTAACCCTGACAGTAACAGTCTCTGTTACATTAACCCTGACAGTAAAGTCAGTTACATTAACCCTGACAGTGTCTACATTAACCCTGACAGTAACAGTCATTCTGTTACATTAACCCTGACAGTAACAGTCTGGAGTCATTAACCCTGACAGTAACAGTCTCTGTTACATTAACCCTGACAGTAACAGTCTCTGTTACATTAACCCTGACAGTAACAGTCTCTGTTACATTAACCCTGACAGTAACAGTCTCTGTTACATTAACCCTGACAGTAACAGTCAGTTACATTAACCCTGACAGTAACAGTCTGTTACATTAACCCTGACAGTAACAGTCTGGAGCTCATTAACCCTGACAGTAACAGTCTCTGTTACATTAACCCTGACAGTAACAGTCTCTGTTACATTAACCCTGACAGTAACAGTCTGGAGCTCATTAACCCTGACAGTAACAGTCTCTGTTACATTAACCCTGACAGTAACAGTCTCTGTTACATTAACCCTGACAGTAACAGTTACATTAACCCTGACTAACAGTCTACATTAACCCTGACAGTAACAGTCTCTGTTACATTAACCCTGACAGTAACAGTCTCTGTTACATTAACCCTGACAGTAACAGTCTGGACATTAACCCTGACAGTAACAGTCTCTGTTACATTAACCCTGACAGTAACAGTCTGTTACATTAACCCTGACAGTAACAGTCTCTGTTACATTAACCCTGACAGTAACAGTCTGAGCTCATTAACCCTGACAGTAACAGTCTCTGTTACATTAACCCTGACAGTAACAGTCTCTGTTACATTAACCCTGACAGTAACAGTCTCTGTTACATTAACCCTGACAGTAACAGTCTGGAGTTACATTAACCCTGACAGTAAACAGTAACCCTGACAGTAACAGTCTCTGTTACATTCTGTTACATTAACCCTGACAGTAACAGTCTGGAGTTACATTAACCCTGACAGTAACAGTCTAGTAACAGTCATTAACCCTGACAGTAACAGTCTCTGTTACATTAACCCTGACAGTAACAGTCTGGTTACATTAGCCCTGACAGTAAGTTCTCATTAACCCTGACAGTAACAGTCTCTGTTACATTAACCCTGACAGTAACAGTCTCTGTTACATTAACCCTGACAGTAACAGTCTGTTACATTAACCCTGACAGTAACAGTCTCTGTTACATTAATTAGTCTCTGTTACATTAACCCTGACAGTAACAGTCTGTTACATTAACCCTGACAGTAACAGTCTCTGTTACATTAACCCTGACAGTAACAGTCTCTGTTACATTAACCCTGACAGTAACAGTCTGGAGCTCATTAACCCTGACAGTAACAGTCTGTTACATTAACCCTGACAGTAACAGTCTCTGTTACATTAACCCTGACAGTAACAGTCTCTGTTACATTAACCCTGACAGTAACAGTCTGACAGAGCTGTTACATTAACCCTGACAGTAACAGTCTGTTACATTAACCCTGACAGTAACAGTCTCTGTTACATTAACCCTGACAGTAACAGTCTCTGTTACATTAACCCTGACAGTAACAGTCTCTGTTACATTAACCCTGACAGTAACAGTCTGGAGCTCATTAACCCTGACAGTAACAGTCTCTGTTACATTAACCCTGACAGTAACAGTCTCTGTTACATTAACCCTGACAGTAACAGTAACCCTCTGTTACATTAACCCTGACAGTAACAGTCTCTGTTACATTAACCCTGACAGTAACAGTCTCTGTTACATTAACCCTGACAGTAACAGTCTCTGTTACATTAACCCTGACAGTAACAGTCTGGAGTTACATTAACCCTGACAGTAACAGTCTGGAGCTCATTAACCCTGACAGTAACAACATTAACCCTGACAGTAACAGTCTCTGTTACATTAACCCTGACAGTAACAGTCTACATTAACCCTGACAGTAACAGTCTCTGTTACATTAACCCTGACAGTAACAGTCTGGAGTTACATTAACCCTGACAGTAACAGTCTGTTACATTAACCCTGACAGTAACAGTTACATTAACCCTGACAGTAACAGTCTCTGTTACATTAACCCTGACAGTAACAGTCTCTGTTACATTAACCCTGACAGTAACAGTTACATTAACCCTGACAGTAACAGCTGTTCATTAACCCTGACAGTAACAGTAACATTAACCCTGACAGTAACAGTCTCTGTTACATTAACCCTGACAGTAACAGTCTCTGTTACATTAACCCTGACAGTAACAGTCTCTGTTACATTCTGACATTAACCCTGACAGTAACAGTCTCTGTTACATTAACCCTGACAGTAACAGTCTCTGTTACATTAACCCTGACAGTAACAGTCTCTGTTACATTAACCCTGACAGTAACAGTCTGGAGCTCATTAACCCTGACAGTAACAGTCTCTGTTACATTAACCCTGACAGTAACAGTTACATTAACCCTGACAGTAACAGTCTCTGTTACATTAACCCTGACAGTAACAGTCTGGAGCTCATTAACCCTGACAGTAACAGTCTCTGTTACATTAACCCTGACAGTAACAGTCTCTGTTACATTAACCCTGACAGTAACAGTCTCTGTTACATTAACCCTGACCTAACAGTCTCTGTTACATTAACCCTGACAGTAACAGTCTCTGTTACATTAACCCTGACAGTAACAGTCTCATTAACCCTGACAGTAACAGTCTCTGTTACATTAACCCTGACAGTAACAGTCTCTGTTACATTAACCCTGACAGTAACAGTTCATTGACAGTAACAGCTCATTAACCCTGACAGTAACAGTCTCTGTTACATTAACCCTGACAGTAACAGTCTCTGTTACATTAACCCTGACAGTAACAGTCTCTGTTACATTAACCCTGACAGTAACAGTCAGTTACATTAACCCTGACAGTAACAGTCTCTGTTACATTAACCCTGACAGTAACAGTCTCTGTTACATTAACCCTGACAGACAGTAACAGTCTGGAGTTACATTAACCCTGACAGTAACAGTCTCTGTTACATTAACCCTGACAGTAACAGTCTCTGTTACATTAACCCTGACAGTAACAGTCTGGACATACATTAAGTCTCTGTTACATTAACCCTGACAGTAACAGTCTCTGTTACATTAACCCTGACAGTAACAGTCTCTGTTACATTAACCCTGACAGTCTGACAGTAACAGTCTCTGTTACATTAACCCTGACAGTAACAGTCTCTGTTACATTAACCCTGACAGTAACAGTCTGGAGTAACAGTCTCTGTTACATTAACCCTGACAGTAACAGTCTCTGTTACATTAACCCTGACAGTAACAGTCTCTGTTACATTAACCCTGACAGTAACAGTCTCTGTTACATTAACCCTGACAGTAACAGTCTCTGTTACATTAACCCTGACAGTAACAGTCTCTGTTACATTAACCCTGACAGTAACAGTCTGGAGCTCATTAACCCTGACAGTAACAGTCTCTGTTACATTAACCCTGACAGTAACAGTCTCTGTTACATTAACCCTGACAGTAACAGTCTCTGTTACATTAACCCTGACAGTAACAGTCTCTGTTACATTAACCCTGACAGTAACAGTCTCTGTTACATTAACCCTGACAGTAACAGTCTCTGTTACATTAACCCTGACAGTAACAGTCTCTGTTACATTAACCCTGACAGTAACAGTCTGGAGCTCATTAACCCTGACAGTAACAGTCTGGAGCTCATTAACCCTGACAGTAACAGTCTCTGTTACATTAACCCTGACAGTAACAGTCTCTGTTACATTAACCCTGACAGTAACAGTCTCTGTTACATTAACCCTGACAGTAACAGTCTCTGTTACATTAACCCTGACAGTAACAGTCTGGAGCTCATTAACAGTCCTGACAGTAACAGTCTGGAGCTCATTAACCCTGACAGTAACAGTCTCTGTTACATTAACCCTGACAGTAACAGTTACATTAACCCTGACAGTAACAGTCTGTTACATTAACCCTGACAGTAACAGTCTCTGTTACATTAACCCTGTTACATTAGTAACAGTCTCTGTTACATTAACCCTGACAGTAACAGTCTCTGTTACATTAACCCTGACAGTAACAGTCTCTGTTACATTAACCCTGACAGTAACAGTCTCTGACAGTTACATTAACCCTGACAGTAACAGTCTGGAGCTCATTAACCCTGACAGTAACAGTCTCTGTTACATTAACCCTGACAGTAACAGTCTCTGTTACATTAACAGTCCTGACAGTAACAGTCTCTGTTACATTAACCCTGACAGTAACAGTCTCTGTTACATTAACCCTGACAGTAACAGTCTGTTACATTAACCCTGACAGTAACAGTCTCTGTTACATTAACCCTGACAGTAACAGTCTGGAGCTCATTAACCCTGACAGTAACAGTCTCTGTTACATTAACCCTGACAGTAACAGTCTCTGTTACATTAACCCTGACAGTAACAGTCTCTGTTACATTAACCCTGACAGTAACTCTGTTACATTAACCCTGACAGTAACAGTCTCTGTTACATTAACCCTGACAGTAACAGTCTCTGTTACATTAACCCTGACAGTAACAGTCTGGAGCTCATTAACCCTGACAGTAACAGTCTCTGTTACATTAACCCTGACAGTAACAGTCTCTGTTACATTAACCCTGACAGTAACAGTCTCTGTTACATTAACCCTGACAGTAACAGTCTCTGTTACATTAACCCTGACAGTAACAGTCTCTGTTACATTAACCCTGACAGTAACAGTCTCTCATTGTGACAGTACATTAACCCTGACAGTAACAGTCTGGAGCTCATTAACCCTGACAGTAACAGTCTCTGTTACATTAACCCTGACAGTAACAGTAACCCTGACAGTAACAGTCTGTTCATTAACCCTGACAGTAACAGTCTCTGTTACATTAACCCTGACAGTAACAGTCTCTGTTACATTAACCCTGACAGTAACAGTCTCTGTTACATTAACCCTGACAGTAACAGTCAGCTCATTAACCCTGACAGTAACAGTTACATTAACCCTGACAGTAACAGTCTCTGTTACATTAACCCTGACAGTAACAGTCTCTGTTACATTAACCCTGACAGTAACAGTCTCTGTTACATTAACCCTGACAGTAACAGTCTCTGTTACATTAACCCTGACAGTAACAGTCTCTGTTACATTAACCCTGACAGTAACCCTGACATTAACCCTAACAGTCTGGAGCTCATTAACCCTGACAGTAACAGTCTCTGTTACATTAACCCTGACAGTAACAGTCTCTGTTACATTAACCCTGACAGACAGTAACAGTCTCTGTTACATTAACCCTGACAGTAACAGTCTCTGTTACATTTACATTAACAGTCCTGACAGTAACAGTCTCTGTTACATTAACCCTGACAGTAACAGTCTGGGAGCTGACAGTAATTACCCTGACAGTAACCCTGACAGTAACAGTCTGGAGCTGTTACATTAACCCTGACAGTAACAGTCTCTGTTACATTAACCCTGACAGTAACAGTCTCTGTTACATTAACCCTGACAGTAACAGTCTCTGTTACATTAACCCTGACAGTAACAGTCTCTGTTACATTAACCCTGACAGTAACAGTCTCTGTTACATTAACCCTGACAGTAACAGTCTCTGTTACATTAACCCTGACAGTAACAGTCTCTGTTACATTAACCCTGACAGTAACAGTCTCTGTTACATTGTTACATTAACCCTGACAGTAACAGTCTCTGTTACATTAACCCTGACAGTAACAGTCTCTGTTACATTAACCCTGACAGTAACAGTCTCTGTTACATTAACCCTGACATTAACAGTCTGGAGCTCATTAACCCTGACAGTAACAGTCTCTGTTACATTAACCCTGACAGTAACAGTCTCTGTTACATTAACCCTGACAGTAACAGTCTGGAGCTCATTAACCCTGACAGTAACAGTAACAGTCTCTGTTACATTAACCCTGACAGTAACAGTCTCTGTTACATTAACCCTGACAGTAACAGTCTCTGTTACATTAACCCTGACAGTAACAGTCTCTGTTACATTAACCCTGACAGTAACAGTCTCTGTTACATTAACCCTGACAGTAACAGTCTGGAGCTAACATTAACCCTGACAGTAACAGTCTCTGTTACATTAACCCTGACAGTAACAGTCTCTGTTACATTAACCCTGACAGTAACAGTCTGAGCTCATTAACCCTGACAGTAACAGTTACATTAACCCTGACAGTGTTACATTAACCCTGACAGTAACAGTTACATTAACCCTGACAGTAACAGTCTACATTAACCCTGACAGTAACAGTCTCTGTTACATTAACCCTTAACCCTGTTACATTAACCCTGACAGTAACAGTCTGGAGCTCATTAACCCTGACAGTAACAGTCTCTGTTACATTAACCCTGACAGTAACAGTCTCTGTTACATTAACCCTGACAGTAACAGTCTCTGTTAACCCATTAACAGTCCTGTTACATTAACAGTCTGGACCCTGACAGTAACAGTCTCACATTAACCCTGACAGTAACAGTCTGGAGCTCGTTAACCCTGACAGTAACAGTCTCTGTTACATTAACCCTGACAGTAACAGTCTGGAGCTCATTAACCCTGACAGTAACAGTCTGGAGCTCATTAACCCTGACAGTAACAGTCTCTGTTACATTAACCCTGACAGTAACAGTCTCTGTTACATTAACCCTGACAGTAACAGTCTGGAGCTCATTAACCCTGACAGTAACAGTCTCTGTTACATTAACCCTGACAGTAACAGTCTCTGTTACATTAACCCTGACAGGAACAGTCTCTGTTACATTAACCCTGACAGTAACAGTCTCTGTTACATTAACCCTGACAGTAACAGTCTCTGTTACATTAACCCTGACAGACAGTTACATTAACAGTAAGTCTCTGTTACATTAACCCTGACAGTAACAGTCTCTGTTACATTAACCCTGACAGTAACAGTCTCTGTTACATTAACCCTGACAGTAACAGTCTGGAGCTCATTAACCCTGACAGTAACAGTCTCTGTTACATTAACCCTGACAGTAACAGTCTCTGTTACATTAACCCTGACAGTAACAGTCTCTGTTACATTAACCCTGACAGTAACAGTCTCTGTTACATTAACCCTGACAGTAACAGTCTGGAGCTCATTAACCCTGACAGTAACAGTCTGGAGCTCATTAACCTGACAGTAACAGTCTGGAGCTCATTAACCCTGACAGTAACAGTCTGGAGCTCATTAACCCTGACAGTAACAGTCTCTGTTACATTAACCCTGACAGTAACAGTCTCTGTTACATTAACCCTGACAGTAACAGTCTCTGTTACATTAACCCTGACAGAAACAGTCTCTGTTACATTAACCCTGACAGTAACAGTCTCTGTTACATTAACCCTGACAGTAACAGTCTCTGTTACATTAACCCTGACAGTAACAGTCTGGAGCTCATTAACCCTGACAGTACCAGTCTCTGTTACATTAACCCTGACAGTAACAGTCTCTGTTACATTAACCCTGACAGTAACAGTCTCTGTTACATTAACCCTGACAGTAACAGTCTGGAGCTCATTAACCCTGACAGTAACAGTCTCTGTTACATTAACCCTGACAGTAACAGTCTCTGTTACATTAACCCTGACAGTAACAGTCTCTGTTACATTAACCCTGACACTAACAGTCTGGAGCTCATTAACCCTGACAGTAACAGTCTCTGTTACATTAACCCTGACAGTAACAGTCTGGAGCTCATTAACCCTGACAGTAACAGTCTGGAGCTCATTAACCCTGACAGTAACAGTCTCTGTTACATTAACCCTGACAGTAACAGTCTCTGTTACATTAACCCTGACACTAACAGTCTGGAGCTCATTAACCCTGACAGTAACAGTCTGGAGCTCATTAACCCTGACAGTAACAGTCTCTGTTACATTAACCCTGACAGTAACAGTCTCTGTTACATTAACCCTGACAGTAACAGTCTGGAGCTCATTAACCCTGACAGTAACAGTCTCTGTTACATTAACCCTGACAGTAACAGTCTCTGTTACATTAACCCTGACAGTAACAGTCTCTGTTACATTAACCCTGACAGTAACAGTCTCTGTTACATTAACCCTGACAGTAACAGTCTGGAGCTCATTAACCCTGACAGTAACAGTCTCTGTTACATTAACCCTGACAGTAACAGTCTGGAGCTCATTAACCCTGACAGTAACAGTCTGGAGCTCATTAACCCTGACAGTAACAGTCTGGAGCTCATTAACCCTGACAGTAACAGTCTCTGTTACATTAACCCTGACAGTAACAGTCTCTGTTACATTAACCCTGACAGTAACAGTCTCTGTTACATTAACCCTGACAGTAACAGTCTGGAGCTCATTAACCCTGACAGTAACAGTCTCTGTTACATTAACCCTGACAGTAACAGTCTCTGTTACATTAACCCTGACAGTAACAGTCTGGAGCTCATTAACCCTGACAGTAACAGTCTCTGTTACATTAACCCTGACAGTAACAGTCTGGAGCTCATTAACCCTGACAGTAACAGTCTCTGTTACATTAACCCTGACAGTAACAGTCTCTGTTACATTAACCCTGACAGTAACAGTCTCTGTTACATTAACCCTGACAGTAACAGTCTCTGTTACATTAACCCTGACAGTAACAGTATGACAGTATGTTAGATCAATACACTGACTGACTGATATGTTATGTACCTACAGATCAATACACTGACTGATATGTTATGTACCTATAGATCAATACACTAACTGACTGATATGTTATGTACCTATAGATCAATACACTGACTGACTGATATGTTATGTACCTACAGATCAATACACTAACTGACTGATATGTTATGTACCTACAGATCAATACACTAACTGACTGATATGTTATGTACCTATAGATCAATACACTGACTGATATGTTATGTACCTATAGATCAATACACTGACTGACTGATATGTTATGTACCTATAGATCAATACACTGACTGACTGATATGTTATGTACCTATAGATCAATACACTGACTGACTGATATGTTATGTACCTACAGATCAATACACTAACTGACTGATATGTTATGTGCCTATAGATCAATACACTGACTGACTGATATGTTATGTACCTACAGATCAATACACTGACTGATATGTTATGTACCTATAGATCAATACACTGACTGACTGATATGTTATGTACCTATAGATCAATACACTGACTGACTGATATGTTATGTACCTATAGATCAATACACTGACTGATATGTTATGTACCTATAGATCAATACACTGACTGATATGTTATGTACCTATAGATCAATACACTGACTGATATGTTATGTACCTATAGATCAATACACTGACTGATATGTTATGTACCTACAGATCAATAAACTAACTGATATGTTATGTACCTATAGATCAATACACTGACTGATATGTTATGTACCTATAGATCAATACACTGACTGATATGTTATGTACCTATAGATCAATACACTGACTGATATGTTATGTACCTATAGTTCAATACATTGACTGATATGTTATGTACCTATAGATCAATACACTGACTGATATGTTATGTACCTATAGATCAATACACTGACTGATATGTTATGTACCTATAGATCAATACACTGACGGACTGATATGTTATGTACCTATAGATCAATACACTGACTGACTGATATGTTATGTACCTATAGATCAATACACTGACTGATATGTTATGTACCTATAGATCAATACACTGACTGATATGTTATGTACCTATAGATCAATACACTGACTGATATGTTATGTATCTACAGATCAATACACTGACTGACTGATATGTTATGTACCTATAGATCAATACACTGACTGATATGTTATGTACCTATAGATCAATACACTGACTGATATGTTATGTACCTACAGATCAATACACTGACTGATATGTTATGTACCTATAGATCAATACACTGACTGATATGTTATGTACCTATAGATCAATACAATGACTGATATGTTATGTACCTATAGATCAATACACTGACTGATATGTTATGTACCTACAGATCAATACACTGACTGACTGATATGTTATGTACCTACAGATCAATACACTGACTGATATGTTATGTACCTATAGATCAATACACTGACTGATATGTTATGTACCTATAGATCAATACACTGACTGATATGTTATGTACCTACAGATCAATACACTGACTGATATGTTATGTACCTATAGATCAATACACTGACTGATATGTTATGTACCTATAGATCAATACACTGACTGATATGTTATGTACCTATAGATCAATACACTAACTGACTGATATGTTATGTACCTATAGATCAATACACTGACTGATATGTTATGTACCTACAGATCAATACACTGACTGATATGTTATGTACCTATAGATCAATACACTGACTGACTGATATGTTATGTACCTGCAGATCAATACACTGACTGATATGTTATGTACCTATAGATCAATACACTGACTGATATGTTATGTACCTATAGATCAATACACTAACTGATATGTTATGTATCTATAGATCAATACACTGACTGATATGTTATGTACCTATAGATCAATACACTGACTGACTGATATGTTATGTACCTACAGATCAATACACTGACTGATATGTTATGTACCTACAGATCAATACACTGACTGACTGATATGTTATGTACCTACAGATCAATACACTGACTGACTGATATGTTATGTACCTATAGATCAATACACTGACTGATATGTTATGTATCTATAGATCAATACACTGACTAACTGATATGTTATGTACCTATAGATCAATACACTGACTGATATGTTATGTACCTATAGATCAATACACTGACTGATATGTTATGTACCTATAGATCAATACACTGACTGATATGTTATGTACCTATAGATCAATACACTGACTGATATGTTATGTACCTATAGATCAATACACTGACTGATATGTTATGTACCTATAGATCAATACACTGACTGATATGTTATGTACCTACAGATCAATACACTGACTGATATGTTATGTACCTATAGATCAATACACTGACTGACTGATATGTTATGTACCTATAGATCAATACACTGACTGATATGTTATGTACCTATAGATCAATACACTGACTGATATGTTATGTACCTATAGATCAATACACTGACTGATATGTTATGTACCTATAGATCAATACACTGACTGATATATGTTATAGTACCTACAGATCAATACACTGACTGACTGATATGTTATGTACCTATAGATCAATACACTGACTGATATGTTATGTACCTATAGATCAATACACTAACTGATATGTTATGTACCTATAGATCAATACACTGACTGACTGATATGTTATGTACCTATAGATCAATACACTAACTGATATGTTATGTACCTATAGATCAATACACTGACTGACTGATATGTTATGTACCTATAGATCAATACACTGACTGATATGTTATGTACCTATAGATCAATACACTGACTGATATGTTATGTACCTATAGATCAATACACTGACTGATATGTTATGTACCTATAGATCAATACACTGACTGATATGTTATGTACCTATAGATCAATACTGACTGACTGATATGTTATGTACCTATAGATCAATACACTGACTGATATGTTATGTACCTATAGATCAATACACTGACTGATATGTTATGTACCTATAGATCAATACACTGACTGATATGTTATGTACCTATAGATCAATACACTGACTGATATGTTATGTACCTATAGATCAATACACTGACTGATATGTTATGTACCTATAGATCAATACACTGACTGATATGTTATGTACCTATAGATCAATACACTGACTGACTGATATGTTATGTACCTATAGATCAATACACTGACTGACTGATATGTTATGTACCTCTAGATCAATACACTGACTGATATGTTATGTACCTATAGATCAATACACTGACTGATATGTTATGTACCTATAGATCAATACACTGACTGATATGTTATGATCAATACTGACTGATATGTTATGTACCTAGATCAATACACTGACTGATATGTTATGTACCTATAGATCAATACACTGACTGACTGATATGTTATGTACCTATAGATCAATACACTGACTGACTGATATGTTATGTACCTCTAGATCAATACACTGACTGATATGTTATGTACCTATAGATCAATACACTGACTGACTGATATGTTATGTACCTGTAGATCAATACACTGACTGATATGTTATGTACCTATAGATCAATACACTGACTGATATGTTATGTACCTATAGATCAATACACTGACTGATATGTTGTGTACCTATAGATCAATACACTGACTGATATGTTATGTACCTACAGATCAATACACTGACTGATATGTTATGTACCTACAGATCAATACACTGACTGATATGTTATGTACCTATAGATCAATACACTGACTGACTGATATGTTATGTACCTATAGATCAATACACTGACTGACTGATATGTTATGTACCTATAGATCAATACACTGACTGATATGTTATGTACCTACAGATCAATACACTGACTGACTGATATGTTATGTACCTATAGATCAATACACTGACTGATATGTTATGTACCTACAGATCAATACACTGACTGATATGTTATGTACCTACAGATCAATACACTGACTGATATGTTATGTACCTACAGATCAATACACTGACTGATATGTTATGTACCTATAGATCAATACACTGACTGATATGTTATGTACCTATAGATCAATACACTAACTGATATGTTATGTACCTACAGATCAATACACTGACTGACTGATATGTTATGTACCTATAGATCAATACACTGACTGATATGTTATGTACCTATAGATCAATACACTAACTGATATGTTATGTACCTATAGATCAATACACTGACTGACTGATATGTTATGTACCTATAGATCAATACACTAACTGATATGTTATGTACCTATAGATCAATACACTGACTGACTGATATGTTATGTACCTATAGATCAATACACTGACTGATATGTTATGTACCTATAGATCAATACACTGACTGATATGTTATGTATCTATAGATCAATACACTGACTGATATGTTATGTACCTATACTGATCAATACACTGACTGATATGTTATGTACCTATAGATCAATACACTGACTGATATGTTATGTACCTATAGATCAATACACTGACTGACTGATATGTTATGTACCTATAGATCAATACACTGACTGACTGATATGTTATGTACCTACAGATCAATACACTGACTGATATGTTATGTACTATAGACTATGTTATATGTACCTACAGATCAATACACTGACTGATATGTTATGTACCTATAGATCAATACACTGACTGATATGTTATGTACCTATAGATCAATACACTGACTGATATGTTATGTACCTATAGATCAATACACTGACTGACTGATATGTTATGTACCTATAGATCAATACACTGACTGACTGATATGTTATGTACCTATAGATCAATACACTGACTGACTGATATGTTATGTACCTATAGATCAATACACTGACTGATATGTTATGTACCTACAGATCAATACACTGACTGATATGTTATGTATCTTTAGATCAATACACTGACTGATATGTTATGACTATGACTGATATGTTATGTACCTCTAGATCAATACACTGACTGATATGTTATGTACCTATAGATCAATACACTGACTGATATGTTATGTACCTATAGATCAATACACTGACTGACTGATATGTTATGTACCTATAGATCAATACACTGACTGACTGATATGTTATGTACCTCTAGATCAATACACTGACTGATATGTTATGTACCTATAGATCAATACACTGACTGATATGTTATGTACCTATAGATCAATACACTGACTGATATGTTATGTACCTATAGATCAATACACTGACTGATATGTTATGTACCTATAGATCAATACACTGACTGATATGTTATGTACCTATAGATCAATACACTGACTGACTGATATGTTATGTACCTGATAGATCAATACACTGACTGATATGTTATGTACCTATAGATCAATACACTGACTGATATGTTATGTACCTATAGATCAATACACTGACTGACTGATATGTTATGTACCTATAGATCAATACACTGACTGACTGATATGTTATGTACCTACAGATCAATACACTGACTGATATGTTATGTACCTATAGATCAATACACTGACTGATATGTTATGTACCTATAGATCAATACACTGACTGACTGATATGTTATGTACCTACAGATCAATACACTGACTGACTGATATGTTATGTACCTATAGATCAATACACTGACTGATATGTTATGTACCTATAGATCAATACACTGACTGACTGATATGTTATGTACCTATAGATCAATACACTGACTGATATGTTATGTACCTATAGATCAATACACTGACTGATATGTTATGTACCTACAGATCAATACACTGACTGATATGTTATGTACCTACAGATCAATACTGACTGATATGTTATGACTGACTGATATGTTATGTACCTCTAGATCAATACACTGACTGATATGTTATGTACCTACAGATCAATACTCTGTCTGACTGATATGTTATGTACCTTTAGATCAATACACTGACTGATATGTTATGTACCTATAGATCAATACACTGACTGATATGTTATGTACCTACAGATCAATACACTGACTGATATGTTATGTACCTATAGATCAATAATACTGATATGTTATGTACCTGACTGACTGATATGTTATGTACCTCTAGATCAATACACTGACTGATATGTTATGTACCTATAGATCAATACACTGACTGACTGATATGTTATGTACCTATAGATCAATACACTGACTGACTGATATGTTATGTACCTATAGATCAATACACTGACTGATATGTTATGATCAATACTGACTACCTATAGATCAATACACTGACTGACTGATATGTTATGTACCTATAGATCAATACACTGACTGACTGATATGTTATGTACCTACAGATCAATACACTGACTGATATGTTATGTACCTCTAGATCAATACACTGACTGACTGATATGTTATGTACCTCTAGATCAATACACTGACTGACTGATATGTTATGTACCTATAGATCAATACACTGACTGATATGTTATGTACCTATAGATCAATACACTGACTGACTGATATGTTATGTACCTATAGATCAATACACTGACTGATATGTTATGTACCTATAGATCAATACACTGACTGATATGTTATGTACCTACAGATCAATACACTGACTGATATGTTATGTACCTCTAGATCAATACACTGACTGATATGTTATGTACCTATAGATCAATACACTGACTGATATGTTATGTACCTATAGATCAATACACTGACTTATATGTTATGTACCTATAGATCAATACACTGACTGACTGATATGTTATGTACCTATAGATCAATACTGACTACCTAGATCAATACACTGACTGACTGATATGTTATAGTACCTGACTGATATGATCAATATACTGACTGACTGATATGTTATGTACCTATAGATCAATACACTGACTGATATGTTATGACTATAGATATGTTATGTACCTATAGACTGACTGATATGTTATGTAATAGATCACTGACTGACTGATATGTTATGTACCTATAGATCAATACACTGACTGATATGTTATGTACCTACAGATCAATACACTGACTGATATGTTATGTACCTATAGATCAATACACTGACTGATATGTTATGTACTGATATGTTATGTACCTATAGATCAATACACTGACTGATATGTTATATATAGATCAATACACTGACTGATATGTTATGTACCTATAGATCAATACACTGACTGACTGATATGTTATGTACCTACAGATCAATACACTGACTGATATGTTATGTACCTATAGATCAATACACTGACTGATATGTTATGTACCTACAGATCAATACACTAACTGATATGTTATGTACCTATAGATCAATACACTGACTGATATATGTAGATCAATATACCTACCAGATCAATACACTGACTGATATGTTATGTACCTACAGATCAATACACTGACTGATATGTTATGTACCTATAGATCAATACACTGACTGACTGATATGTTATGTACCTATAGATCAATACACTGACTGATATGTTATGTACCTATAGATCAATACACTGACTGACTGATATGTTATACCTATAGATCAATGACTGATATGTTATGTACCTATAGATCAATACACTGACTGATATGTTATGTACCTATAGATCAATACACTGACTGATATGTTATGTACCTATAGATCAATACACTAGACTGACTGATATGTTATGTACCTATAGATCAATACACTGACTGATATGTTATGTACCTAGACTGATGATATGTTATGTACCTATAGATCAATACTGACTGACTGACTGATATGTTATTATGTACCTATAGATCAATACACTGACTGATATGTTATGTACCTATAGATCAATACACTGACTGATATGTTATGTACCTATAGATCAAAACACTGACTGATATGTTATGTACCTATAGATCAATACACTGACTGATATGTTATGTACCTATAGATCAATACACTGACTGACTGATATGTACCTATAGATCAATACACTGACTGATATGTTATGTACCTACAGATCAATACACTGACTGATATGTTATGTACCTATAGATCAATACACTGACTGACTGATATGTTATGTACCTATAGATCAATACACTGACTGACTGATATGTTATGTACCTATAGATCAATACACTGACTGATATGTTATGTACCTATAGATCAATACACTGACTGACTGATATGTTATGTACCTATAGATCAATACACTGACTGACTGATATGTTATGTACCTCTAGATCAATACACTGACTGATATGTTATGTACCTATAGATCAATACACTGACTGATATGTTATGTACCTATAGATCAATACACTGACTGACTGATATGTTATGTACCTATAGATCAATACACTGACTGACTGATATGTTATGTACCTATAGATCAATACACTGACTGATATGTTATGTACCTATAGATCAATACACTGACTGACTGATATGTTATGTACCTATAGATCAATACACTGACTGACTGATATGTTATGTACCTATAGATCAATACACTGACTGATATGTTATGTACCTCTAGATCAATACACTGACTGATATATGTTATGTACCTACAGATCAATACACTGACTGATATGTTATGTACCTCTAGATCAATACACTGACTGATATGTTATGTACCTATAGATCAATACACTGACACTGACTGATATGTTATGTACCTATAGATCAATACACTGACTGACTGATATGTTATGTACCTATAGATCAATACACTGACTGATATGTTATGTACCTATAGATCAATACACTGACTGATATGTTATGTACCTACAGATCAATACACTGACTGATATGTTATGTACCTACAGATCAATACACTGACTGACTGATATGTTATGTACCTCTAGATCAATACACTGACTGATATGTTATGTACCTATAGATCAATACACTGACTGACTGATATGTTATGTACCTATAGATCAATACACTGACTGACTGATATGTTATGTACCTATAGATCAATACACTGACTGATATGTTATGTACCTACAGATCAATACACTGACTGACTGATATGTTATGTACCTATAGATCAATACACTGACTGACTGATATGTTATGTACCTACAGATCAATACACTGACTGATATGTTATGTACCTCTAGATCAATACACTGACTGACTGATATGTTATGTACTGACTGATATGTTATGTACCTCTAGATCAATACACTGACTGACTGATATGTTATGTACCTATAGATCAATACACTGACTGATAGATCAATCAATACACTGACTGATATGTTATGTACCTATAGATCAATACACTGACTGACTGATATGTTATGTACCTATAGATCAATACACTGACTGATATGTTATGTACCTATAGATCAATACACTGACTGATATGTTATGTACCTATAGATCAATACACTGACTGATATATGTTATGTACCTATAGATCAATACACTGACTGACTGATATGTTATGTACCTATAGATCAATACACTGACTGATATGTTATGTACCTATAGATCAATACACTGACTGATATGTTATGTACCTATAGATCAATACACTGACTTATATGTTATGTACCTATAGATCAATACACTGACTGACTGATATGTTATGTACCTATAGATCAATACACTGACTGATATGTTATGTACCTACAGATCAATACACTGACTGACTGATATGTACCTATAGATCAATACACTGACTGACTGATATGTTATGTACCTATAGATCAATACACTGACTGACTGATATGTTATGTACCTACAGATCAATACACTGACTGACTGATATGTTATGTACCTATAGATCAATACACTGACTGATATGTTAAGATCAATACCTGATATGTTATGATCAATACACTGACTGACTGATATGTTATGTACCTACAGATCAATACACTGACTGATATGTTATGTACCTATAGATCAATACACTGACTGATATGTTATGTACCTATAGATCAATACACTGACTGACTGATATGTTATGTACCTATAGATCAATACACTGACTGATATGTTATGTTATATACCTACAGATCAATACTGACTGACTGATATGTTATGTACCTATAGATCAATACACTGACTGATATGTTATGTACTGACTGATATGTTATGTCTAGATCAATACACTGACTGACTGATATGTTATGTACCTATAGATCAATACACTGACTGACTGATATGTTATGTACCTCTAGATCAATACACTGACTGACTGATATGTTATGTACCTATAGATCAATACACTGACTGATATGTTATGTACCTCTAGATCAATACACTGACTGACTGATATGTTATGTACCTATAGATCAATACACTGACTGACTGATATGTTATGTACCTCTAGATCAATACACTGACTGACTGATATGTTATGTACCTATAGATCAATACACTGACTGATATGTTATGTACCTATAGATCAATACACTGACTGATATGTTATGTACCTATAGATCAATACACTGACTGATATGTTATGTACCTATAGATCAATACACTGACTGATATGTTATGTACCTATAGATCAAAACACTGACTGATATGTTATGTACCTATAGATCAATACACTGACTGACTGATATGTACCTATAGATCAATACACTGACTGATATGTTATGTACCTACAGATCAATACACTGACTGACTGATATGTTATGTACCTACAGATCAATACACTGACTGATATGTTATGTACCTATAGATCAATACACTGACTGATATGTTATGTACCTATAGATCAATACACTGACTGACTGATATGTTATGTACCTATAGATCAATACACTGACTGATATGTTATGTACCTATAGATCAATACACTGACTGATATGTTATGTACCTATAGATCAATACACTGACTGACTGATATGTTATGTACCTATAGATCAATACACTGACTGATATGTTACGTACCTACAGATCAATACACTGACTGATATGTTATGTACCTATAGATCAATACACTAACTGATATGTTATGTACCTATAGATCAATACACTGACTGATATGTTATGTACCTACAGATCAATACACTGACTGATATGTTATGTACCTATAGATCAATACACTAACTGATATGTTATGTACCTATAGATCAATACACTGACTGATATGTTATGTACCTACAGATCAATACACTGACTGATATGTTATGTACCTATAGATCAATACACTAACTGATATGTTATGTACCTACAGATCAATACACTGACTGACTGATATGTTATGTACCTACAGATCAATACACTAACTGATATGTTATGTACCTATAGATCAATACACTGACTGATATGTTATGTACCTATAGATCAATACACTAACTGATATGTTATGTACCTATAGATCAATACACTGACTGACTGATATGTTATGTACCTGTAGATCAATACACTAACTGATATGTTATGTACCTATAGATCAATACACTGACTGATATGTTATGTACCTATAGATCAATACACTGACTGATATGTTATGTACCTATAGATCAATACACTGACTGATATGTTATGTACCTACAGATCAATACACTGACTGACTGATATGTTATGTACCTACAGATCAATACACTGACTGATATGTTATGTACCTCTAGATCAATACACTGACTGACTGATATGTTATGTACCTATAGATCAATACACTGACTGATATGTTATGTACCTATAGATCAATACACTGACTGACTGATATGTTATGTACCTATAGATCAATACACTGACTGATATGTTATGTACCTATAGATCAATACACTGACTGACTGATATGTTATGTACCTATAGATCAATACACTGACTGATATGTTATGTACCTATAGATCAATACACTGACTGACTGATATGTTATGTACCTATAGATCAATACACTGACTGATATGTTATGTACCTATAGATCAATACACTGACTGACTGATATGTTATGTACCTATAGATCAATACACTGACTGACTGATATGTTATGTACCTATAGATCAATACACTGACTGATATGTTATGTACCTATAGATCAATACACTGACTGATATGTTATGTACCTACAGATCAATACACTGACTGATATGTTATGTACCTATAGATCAATACACTGACTGATATGTTATGTATCTATAGATCAATACACTGACTGATATGTTATGTACCTATAGATCAATACACTGACTGATATGTTATGTACCTATAGATCAATACACTGACTGATATGTTATGTACCTATAGATCAATACACTGACTGATATGTTATGTACCTATAGATCAATACACTGACTGATATGTTATGTACCTATAGATCAATACACTGACTGATATGTTATGTACCTATAGATCAATACACTAACTGATATGTTATGTACCTATAGATCAATACACTGACTGACTGATATGTTATGTACCTATAGATCAATACACTGACTGATATGTTATGTACCTATAGATCAATACACTAACTGACTGATATGTTATGTACCTACAGATCAATACACTGACTGATATGTTATGTACCTATAGATCAATACACTGACTGATATGTTATGTACCTATAGATCAATACACTGACTGACTGATATGTTATGTACCTACAGATCAATACACTGACTGATATGTTATGTACCTATAGATCAATACACTGACTGACTGATATGTTATGTACCTACAGATCAATACACTGACTGATATGTTATGTACCTACAGATCAATACACTGACTGATATGTTATGTACCTACAGATCAATACACTGACTGATATGTTATGTACCTATAGATCAATACACTGACTGACTGATATGTACCTATAGATCAATACACTGACTGATATGTTATGTACCTATAGATCAATACACTGACTGACTGATATGTTATGTACCTATAGATCAATACACTAACTGACTGATATGTTATCTACCTATAGATCAATACACTGACTGACTGATATGTTATGTACCTATAGTTCAATACATTGACTGATATGTTATGTACCTATAGATCAATACACTGACTGATATGTTATGTACCTATAGATCAATACACTGACTGACTGATATGTTATGTACCTATAGATCAATACACTAACTGACTGATATGTTATCTACCTATAGATCAATACACTGACTGACTGATATGTTATGTACCTATAGATCAATACACTGACTGATATGTTATGTACCTATAGATCAATACACTAACTGATATGTTATGTACCTATAGATCAATACACTGACTGACTGATATGTTATGTACCTACAGATCAATACACTGACTGATATGTTATGTACCTATAGATCAATACACTAACTGATATGTTATGTACCTACAGATCAATACACTGACTGATATGTTATGTACCTACAGATCAATACACTGACTGACTGATATGTTATGTACCTACAGATCAATACACTGACTGATATGTTATGTACCTACAGATCAATACACTGACTGATATGTTATGTACCCATAGATCAATACACTGACTGACTGATATGTTATGTACCTATAGATCAATACACTGACTGACTGATATGTTATGTACCTATAGATCAATACACTAACTGTAAATCACTGTGAATAAGAGGTTCATTACATAAAAACTAAAGAACAATGTAAATGAGACTCTGTTAAAATCTGACTTTGTTCCCAGACGAGACCCGGTTTAATGTGTGTCTGGGAAACCAGTCCTCAGTCTCTCTACCTCTGTAGCACCTATATTATCATCCTACAGTATAGTCTGTCACGTTGGAACACGACAATATTAACGTGGCTTCAAACTCAGACGGCTTCACTCTGTTTTAGGAGTCATGAAAATCTGCGAAGGCAACACACGCTGTCGCTCTGTGTGGTCAAAGTGGTCTCATCTCAAGAGCACTACGCTTTCAAATGCTTCTCTCCTACAACCCCCATCACATGAAACTCTCTCTCTCTCTCTCTTCCTTCTCTCTCTCCCCCTGTCTCTCTCCTTCTCTCCCCCTGTCTCTCTCTCATCCCCCCCTCTCTCTCCCCTCTCTCCCTCTCCCCCCTCTCTCGCTCTCTCTCCCCCTGTCTCTCTCTCTCTCCCCGTCTCTCTCTCTCCCTGTCTCTCTCTCTCCCCCTGTCGCACTCTCTCCCCCTGTCTCTCTCTTTCTCTCCCCCTGTCTCACTCTCTCTCTCTCCCCTTGTCTCTCTCCCTCTCTCGCTCTCTCATCCTCCCCCTCTCTCTCCCCTGTCTCTCTCCCTCTCTCTCTCTTCCTCCCCATATCTCTCTCCCTCTCTCTCCCTCTCTCTCTTCCTCCCCATATCTCTCCCTCTGTCTCTCTCTCATCCTCCCCCCCTCTCTCTCTTCCTCCCCCTGTCTCTCTCGCTCTCTCTCCTCCCCATATCTCTCTCTCCCTCTCTCTCTCTTCCTCCCCCTGTCTCTCTCTCTCTCTCATCCTCACCCCTCTCTCTCTCTCTCTTCCTCCCCCTGTCTCTCTCTCTCTCTCTCTCTCTCATCCTCCCCACCCCTCCCTCTCCCCCTCCCATCACCCTCCTCCTACCCTCCCCTCCCTCCACCTCCCACAGCAGCAGGAAACACCTGTTCTATCAGCTCTTCACCACAGAAACTCAGTGACAAACTGAAGCCTCTAACAGCGGTCTGTACTATGACAGTTCCTGTCTAAATAATGCTGAGTTACAACCCAGTGTTAGTGAGAAATGTACATATAGTATTATATTTTTTATTTTTATTTCACCTTTATTTAACCAGGTAGGCTAGTTGAGAACAAGTTCTCATTTGCAACTGCGACCTGGCCAAGATAAAGCTTAGCAGTGTGAACAGACAACACAGAGTTACACATGGTTACAGAGTTACACATATACCTTAACAACAGTATTATATACCTTAACAACAGTAATATATACCTTAACAACAGTATTATATACCTTAACAACAGTAATATATACCTTAACAACAGTATTATATACCTTAACAACAGTATTATATACCTTAACAACAGTATTATATACCTTAACAACAGTATTATATACCTTAACAACAGTAATATATACCTTAACAACAGTATTATATACCTTAACAACAGTATTATATACCTTAACAACAGTATTATATACCTTAACAACAGTATTATATACCTTAACAACAGTATTATATACCTTAACAACAGTAATATATACCTTAACAACAGTAATATATACCTTAACAACAGTATTATATACCTTAACAACAGTATTATATACCTTAACAACAGTATTATATACCTTAACAACAGTATTATATACCTTAACAACAGTAATATATACCTTAACAACAGTATTATATACCTTAACAACAGTATTATATACCTTAACAACAGTATTATATACCTTAACAACAGTATTATATACCTTAACAACAGTAATATATACCTTAACAACAGTAATATATACCTTAACAACAGTATTATATACCTTAACAACAGTATTATATACCTTAACAACAGTATTATATACCTTAACAACAGTAATATATACCTTAACAACAGTAATATATACCTTAACAACAGTATTATATACCTTAACAACAGTATTATATACCTTAACAACAGTATTATATACCTTAACAACAGTATATATACCTTAACAACAGTATTATATACCTTAACAACAGTATTATATACCTTAACAACAGTAATATATACCTTAACAACAGTATTATATACCTTAACAACAGTATTATATACCTTAACAACAGTATTATATACCTTAACAACAGTATTATATACCTTAACAACAGTATTATATAGTATTATATACCTTAACAACAGTATTATATACCTTAACAACAGTAATATACCTTAACAACAGTATTATATACCTTAACAACAGTATTATATACCTTAACAACAGTAATATATACCTTAACAACAGTATTATATACCTTAACAACAGTATTATATACCTTAACAACAGTATTATATACCTTAACAACAGTATTATACCTTAGTATTATATACCTTAACAACAGTATTATATACCTTAACAACAGTAATATATACCTTAACAACAGTAATATATACCTTAACAACAGTATTATATACCTTAACAACAGTATTATATACCTTAACAACAGTATTATATACCTTAACAACAGTATTATATAGTATTATATACCTTAACAACAGTATATACCTTAACAACAGTATTATATACCTTAACAACAGTATTATATACCTTAACAACAGTATTATATACCTTAACAACAGTATTATATACCTTAACAACAGTATTATATAGTATTATATACCTTAACAACAGTATTATATACCTTAACAACAGTATTATATACCTTAACAACAGTATTATATACCTTAACAACAGTATTATATACCTTAACAACAGTATTATATACCTTAACAACAGTATTATATACCTTAACAACAGTATTATATACCTTAACAACAGTATTATATACCTTAACAACAGTATATATACCTTAACAACAGTATTATATACCTTAACAACAGTATTATATACCTTAACAACAGTATTATATACCTTAACAACAGTATTATATACCTTAACAACAGTATTATATACCTTAACAACAGTATTATATACCTTAACAACAGTATTATATACCTTAACAACAGTATTATATACCTTAACATACAGTATTATATACCTTAACAACAGTATTATATACCTTAACAACAGTATTATATATAACAACAGTATTATATACCTTAACAACAGTATTATATACCTTAACAACAGTAATATATACCTTAACAACAGTATTATATACCTTAACAACAGTAATATATACCTTAACAACAGTATTATATACCTTAACAACAGTATTAAATACCTTAACAACAGTAATATATACCTTAACAACAGTATTATATACCTTAACAACAGTATTATATACCTTAACAACAGTATTATATACCTTAACAACAGTATTATATACTTAACAACAGTAACAACAGTATTATATACCTTAACAACAGTATCGTATTATATACCTTAACAACAGTATTATATACCTTAACAACAGTATTATATACCTTAACAACAGTATTATATACCTTAACAACAGTATTATATACCTTAACAACAGTATTATATACCTTAACAACAGTATTATATACCTTAACAACAGTATTATATACCTTAACAACAGTATTATATACCTTAACAACAGTATTATATACCTTAACAACAGTATTATATACCTTAACAACAGTATTATATACCTTAACAACAGTATTATATACCTTAACAACAGTATTATATACCTTAACAACAGTATTATATACCTTAACAACAGTATTATATACCTTAACAACAGTATTATATACCTTAACAACAGTATTATATACCTTAACAACAGTAATATATACCTTAACAACAGTAATATATACCTTAACAACAGTATTATATACCTTAACAACAGTAATATATACCTTAACAACAGTATTATATACCTTAACAACAGTATTATATACCTTAACAACAGTAATATATACCTTAACAACAGTATTATATACCTTAACAACAGTATTATATACCTTAACAACAGTATTATATACCTTAACAACAGTATTATATACCTTAACAACAGTATTATATACCTTAACAACAGTATTATATACCTTAACAACAGTATTATATACCTTAACAACAGTATTATATACCTTAACAACAGTATATATACCTTAACAACAGTATTATATACCTTAACAACAGTATTATATACCTTAACAACAGTATTATATACCTTAACAACAGTATTATATACCTTAACAACAGTATTATATACCTTAACAACAGTATTATATACCTTAACAACAGTAATATATACCTTAACAACAGTATTATATACCTTAACAACAGTAATATATACCTTAACAACAGTATTATATACCTTAACAACAGTATTATATACCTTAACAACAGTATTATATACCTTAACAACAGTATTATATACCTTAACAACAGTATTATATACCTTAACAACAGTATTATATACCTTAACAACAGTAATATATACCTTAACAACAGTAATATATACCTTAACAACAGTATTATATACCTTAACAACAGTATTATACCTTAACAACAGTAATATATACCTTAACAACAGTAATATATACCTTAACAACAGTAATATATACCTTAACAACAGTAATATATACCTTAACAACAGTATTATATACCTTAACAACAGTATTATATACCTTAACAACAGTAATATATACCTTAACAACAGTATTATATACCTTAACAACAGTATTATATACCTTAACAACAGTATTATATACCTTAACAACAGTATTATATACCTTAACAACAGTATTATATACCTTAACAACAGTATTATATACCTTAACAACAGTATTATATACCTTAACAACAGTATTATATACCTTAACAACAGTATTATATACCTTAACAACAGTATCATATACCTTAACAACAGTATTAAATACCTTAACAACAGTATTATATACCTTAACAACAGTAATATATACCTTAACAACAGTAATATATATCTTAACAACAGTAATATATACCTTAACAACAGTATTATATACCTTAACAACAGTATTATATACCTTAACAACAGTATTATATAGTATTATATACCTTAACAACAGTATTATATAGTATTATATACCTTAACAACAGTATTATATAGTATTATATACCTTAACAACAGTATTATATACCTTAACAACAGTATTATATACCTTAACAACAGTATTATATACCTTAACAACAGTATTATATACCTTAACAACAGTATTATATACCTTAACAACAGTATTATATATCTTAACAACAGTATTATATACCTTAACAACAGTATTATATACCTTAACAACAGTAATATATACCTTAACAACAGTATTATATAGCAATATATACCTTAACAACAGTAATATATACCTTAACAACAGTAATATATACCTTAACAACAGTATTATATACCTTAACAACAGTCATATATATCTTAACAACAGTATTATATAGTATTAAATACCTTAACAACAGTATTATATACCTTAACAACAGTAATATATACCTTAACAACAGTAATATATACCTTAACAACAGTATTATATACCTTAACAACAGTATTATATACCTTAACAACAGTATTATATAGTATTAAATATCTCAACAACAGTAATATATACCTTAACAACAGTATTACATACCTTAACAACAGTAATATATATTGTACAGTATTAAATATTATACAATATTATATAGTATACTGTACTAAATATCTTATCGGCAGTATTATATATTATACAGTATTACATTTTATACAATATTATATAACTTCCCAACAGTAGTATATATTATACAGTAGTATATACCTTACCAACAGTATTATATATTATTTATGTAGTATTATGTACAGTGGTGGAAAAAGTACTAAAATGTCATACTTGAGTAAAAGTAAAGAAACCTTCATAGAAAATGACTCAAGTAAAAGTGAAAGTCACCCAGTAAAATACTACTTGACTAAAAGTCAAAGTATTTGGTTTTAAATATACTTAAGTATCAAAAGTAAAGGGTAATTGCTAAAATATATATTAAGTAGTAAAAGTATAAGTATTAATAATTTCAAATTCCTTATATTTAGAAAACCAGATGGCACAATTTTATTTTCTTTAAATAAAAAGGTATGGATACCCAGTGGCCACACTCCAACACTCAGACATAATTTACAAAGGAAGCATTTGTGTTTAGTGAGTCTTCCAGATCAGAGACAGTAGGTTTGACCAGGGATGTTCTCTGTTTAGTGAGTCCTCCAGATCAGAGGCAGTAGGGATGACCAGGGATGTTCTCTGTTTAGTGAGTCCTCCAGATCAGAGACAGTAGGGATGACCAGGGATGTTCTCTGTTTAGTGAGTCCTCCAGATCAGAGACAGTAGGGATGACCAAGGATGTTCTCTGTCAGGATTTGGCCAGGGTTGTTCCAGTTGTTTGTCAGTAGATGTCCCCATTGTGCTTTTTGTCCCTGTGTTTTTCCCTTGATCCCCATTATTGTTTGCACCTGTGTCTCGTTTCCCCTGATTGTATTTAAACCCTTTGTTTCCCTCAGTTCTGTGCTCTGTGTTTGTATGTTAGCACCCTGCCCTAGTGTTCTGTGTGCTCTTGTCGATTCCGGGTAACGTTCTTGTGGTTTTTTGTTTAGTTTTGGTGAGTTTCTTTTTAGGTCTTTTTGTGTTTTACCTTCCACCTTTTGGATTTGCCATTTTTTATTTTAGGATTTTTTCTTTATTAAATACACCGTCTTAAGTACTGCTGTGTCTGCCTCATCTTCTGGGTTCTGCTGTCTATTCGTGGCTCAGTTGGTTAAGTGACTGTTTCTCACTCCGGAGACCCAGGTTCGAAACCGGGTCCCGACAGTTCTCTGTTTAGTGAGTCCTCCAGATCAGAGGCAGTAGGGATGACCAAGGATGTTCTCTGTTTAGTGAGTCCTCCAGATCAGAGGCAGTAGGGATGACCAAGGATGTTCTCTGTTTAGTGAGTCCTCCAGATCAGAGGCAGTAGGGATGACCAGGGATGTTCTCTGTTTAGTGAGTCCTCCAGATCAGAGGCAGTAGGGATGACCAGGGATGTTCTCTGTTTAGTGAGTCCTCCAGATCAGAGGCAGTAGGGATGACCAGGGATGTTCTCTGTTTAGTGAGTCCTCCAGATCAGAGGCAGTAGGGATGACCAAGGATGTTCTCTGTTTAGTGAGTCCTCCAGATCAGAGACAGTATGGATGACCAGGGATGTTCTCTGTTTAGTGAGTCCTCCAGATCAGAGGCAGTAGGGATGACCAGGGATGTTCTCTGTTTAGTGAGTCCTCCAGACATAGACAGTAGGGATGACCAGGGATGTTCTCTGTTTAGTGAGTCCTCCAGACATAGACAGTAGGGATGACCAGGGATGTTCTCTGTTTAGTGAGTCCTCCAGATCAGAGGCAGTAGGGATGACCAGGGTTGTCAGAGAAAATGTATGGAGTAAAAAGTACATTATAGAAATATATTACACATTATAGGAATATAGAGAAGTAAAAGTTGTTAAAAATATGAAAAGTAAAGTACAGATACACCCCAAAAAACAACTTAGGTAGTACTTTAAAGTATTTTTACTTGGGTAGTACTTTAAAGTATTTTTTACTTGGATAGTACTTCAAAGTATTTTTACTTGGATAGTACTTCAAAGTATTTTTTACTTGGATAGTATTTCAAAGTATTTTTACTTAGGTAGTACTTTATAGTATTTTTTACTTGGAAAGTATTTCAAAGTATTTTTACTTAGGTAGTACTTTAAAGTATTTTTACTTGGGTTGTAATTTAAAGTATTTTTAATTGGGTAGTACTTTAAAGTATTTTTTACTTGGATTGTACTTTAAAGTATTTTTACTTAGGTAATACTTTAAATAATTTAAAGTATTTTTACTTAGGTAATACTTTAAATAATTTAAAGTATTTTTACTTAGGTAGTACTTTAAAGTATTTTTACTTGGGTAGTACTTTACTTATGTTCCACCATAATTTGCAAATAAATTAATTACAAATCCTACAATGTGATTTTCTGGATTATTTTCCTCATTTTGTCTGTCATAGTTGAAGTGTACCTATGATGTAAATTACAGGCCTCTCTCATCTTTTTAAGAGGGAGAACTTGCACAATTGGTGGCTGACTAAATACTTTTTTACCCCACTGTATATACCTTACCAAAAGTAGTATAGAGTATTATATATACCTTACCAACAGTATTGTATATTATATAGTATTATAAACCTTACCAACAGTATTGTATATTATATAGTATTATAAACCTTACCAACAGTATTATATATTATATAGTATTATAAACCTTACCAACAGTATTATATATTATATAGTATTATAAACCTTACCAACAGTATTATATATTATATAGTATTATAAACCTTACCAACAGTATTATATAGTATTATAAACCTTATCAACAGTATTATATAGTATTATAAACCTTACCAACAGTATTATATAGTATTATAAACCTTACCAACAGTATTATATAGTATTATAAACCTTACCAACAGTATAATATAGTTTTATAAACCTTTCCAACAGTATTATATAGTATTATATACCATACCAACAGTATTATATAGTATTATAAACCTTACCAACAGTATTATATATTATATAGTATTATAAACCTTACCAACAGTATTCTATATTATATTCCTTACCTCCAGTATTATATAGTATTATAAACCATACCAACAGTATTATATATTATATAGTATTATATATACCTTACTAACAGTATTATATATTATATAGTATTATAAACCTTACCAACAGTGTTATATAGAATTATAAACCTTACCAACAGTATTATATATTATATAGTATTATATATACAGTGCCTTGCGAAAGTATTCGGCCCCCTTGAACTTTGCGACCTTTTGCCACATTTCAGGCTTCAAACATAAAGATATAAAACTGTATTTTTTTGTGAAGAATCAACAACAAGTGGGACACAATCATGAAGTGGAATGACATTTATTGGATATTTTAAACTTTTTTAACAAATCAATTACTGAAAAATTGGGCGTGCAAAATTATTATTATTATTATTCATGTGTGTAGTTCCCGCCGTGAAGCATGGAGGAGGAGGTGTGATGGTGTGGGGGTGTTTTGCTGGTGACACTGTCTGTGATTTATTTAGAATTCAAGGCACACTTAACCAGCATGGATACCACAGCATTCTGCAGCGATACAACATCCCATCTGGTTTGCGCTTAGTGGGACTACCATTTGTCTTTCAACAGGACAATGACCCAACACACCTCCAGGCTATGTAAGGGCTATTTTTACCAAGAAGGAGAGTGATGGAGTGCTGCATCAGATGACCTGGCCTCCACAATCACCCCAACCTTTTACCCAATTGAGAGGGTTTGGGATGAGTTGGACTGCTGAGTGAAGGAAAAGCAGCCAACAAGTGCTCAGCACATCTGGGGACTCCTTCAAGACTGTTGGAAAAGCATTCCAGGTGAAGCTGGTTGAGAGAATGCCAAGAGTGTGCAAAGCTGTCATCAAGGCAAAGGGTGGCTACTTTGAAGAATCTAAAATATATTTTGATTTGCTTAAATTGTTTTGGGTTACTACATGATTCCATATGTGTTATTTCATAGTTTTGATGTCTTCACTATTATTCTACAATGTAGAAAATAGTTAAAATAAAGGAAAACCCTTGAGTGAGTAGATGTGTCCAAACATTTGACTGGTACTGGAAGTATTCAGACCCTTTACTCAGTACTTTGTTGAAGTACTTTTGGCAGTGATTACAGCCTCAAGTCTTCTTGGGTATGACGCTACAAGCTTGGCACACCTGTATTCGGGGAGTTTCTCCCATTCTTCTCTGCAGATCCTCTCAAGCTCTGTCAGGTTGGATAGGGGAGCGTCGCTGCACAGCTATTTCCAGGTCTCTCTAGATATGTTCAATCGGGTTCAAGTCCGGGCTCTGGCTGGGTCACTCAAAGACATTCAGAGACTTGTCCCGAAGCCACTCCTGTGTTGTCTTGCCTGTGTGCTTAAGGTCGTTGTGCTGTTGGAAGCTGAACCTTCACCACAGTCTGAGGTCCTGAGTGCTCTGGAGCAGGTTTTCATCAAGGACCTCTCTGTTCTTTGCTCCGTACATCTTTGCCTCGATCCTGACTAGTCTCCCAGTCCCTGCCGCTGAAAAACATCCCCACAGCATGATGCTGCCACCACCATGCTTCACCTTAAGGATGGTGCCATGTTTCCTCCAGACGAGATGCTAGGCATTCAGGCCAAGGAGTTTAATCTTGGTTTCATCAGACCAGAGAATCTTTTTTCTCATAGGCTTGTGGGTCCTTTAGGTGCCATTTTGGCAAACTCCAAGAGGGCTGTCGTGCCTTTTACTGAGGAGTGGCTTCCGCCTGGGGTCTGAATGCTTTCCGAGTGCACTGTGTACTGCTCTTTGACTCCCCTGTTGTCCTGTCTGATCTAAGGGTTGTTCTCTGCCTGATTGACATCTGTCTCAGAGTGTGTGTGTGTAACGCAGTAAGGCAGAGTGTGTGTGTGTGTGTGTCTTGGGGTGTGTGTGTCTGTTTCTTGGGGTGTGTATGGGCAGATAGATGTTCATGTATCTGGTTTCACGCTGTGTCCTTGTGCTACCTGATATCCCCAGCTCGTGTGTGTGTGTGTGTGTGTGTGTGTGTGTGTTTGTGTGTGTGTGTGTGTGTGTGTGTGTGTGTGTGTGTGTGTGTGTGTGTGTGTGTGTGTGTGAGTGTGTGTGAGAGAGAGAGATATCCTGGTTCAGTGACACAACGGAACACAAAAATAACGACCAGCGTAGCGTCAAGACTCTAGAACACAATGTCTACATTCTAGTGTTCTATCCAGAGTGTTCTATCCAGAGTGTTCTATCTAGAGTGTTCTGTGCAGAGTGTTTGTTCTGTGGCTGGGCTGTGGATCACAATGGAACTCCATAGAAGAGGATTCTAACTAGGCCGTCTCTGTTATTTGCGAGTTGAATAATTAATCCGTTGGTTGGAGGCAGCAGGGCAACATGAAGACGGTGGTGCTACTGGTGTGGATCAGCTGCTGGATCGATGGTGAGAGAACCTCTACCATGTTGTTAATTAGTATTATAGATAAATGGTGAGAGAACCTCTACCATGTTGTTAATTAGTATTATAGATAAATGGTGAGAGAACCTCTACCATGTTGTTAATTAGTATTATAGATAAATGGTGAGAGAACATCTGCCATGCTGTTAATTAGTATTATAGATAAATGGTGAGATAACCTCTACCATGTTAATTAGTATTATAGATAAATGGTGAGAGAACCTCAACCATGTTGTTAATTAGTGTTATAGATAAATGGTGAGAGAACCTCAACCATGTTGTTAATTAGTATTATAGATAAATGGTGAGATAACCTCTACCATGTTGTTAATTAGTATTATAGATAAATGGTGAGAGAACCTCTACCATGTTGTTAGTTAGTATAATAGATAAATGGTGAGAGAACATCTACCATGTTGTTAATTAGTATTATAGATAAATGGTGAGATAACCTCAACCATGTTGTTAATTAGTGTTATAGATAAATGGTGAGAGAACCTCAACCATGTTGTTAATTAGTATTATAGATAAATGGTGAGATAACCTCTACCATGTTGTTAATTAGTATTATAGATAAATGGTGAGAGAACCTCTACCATGTTGTTAGTTAGTATAATAGATAAATGGTGAGATAACCTCAACCATGTTGTTAATTAGTATTATAGATAAATGGTGAGAGAACCTCTACCATGTTGTTAATTAGTATTATAGATAAATGGTGAGAGAACCTCTACCATGTTAATTAGTATTATAGATAAATGGTGAGAGAACCTCAACCATGTTGTTAATTAGTATTATAGATAAATGGTGAACCTCTATCATGTTAATTAGTATTATAGATAAATGGTGAGAGAACCTCTACCATGTTGTTAATTAGTGTTATAGATAAATGGTGAGAGAACCTCTGCCATGTTGTTAATTAGTATTATAGATAAATGGTGAGAGAACCTCTACCATGTTGTTAATTAGTATTATAGATAAATGGTGAGAGAACCTCTACCATGTTGTTAATTAGTATTATAGATAAATGGTGAGAGAACCTCTACCATGTTAATTAGTATTATAGATAAATGGTGAGAGAACCTCAACCATGTTGTTAATTAGTATTATAGATAAATGGTGAACCTCTATCATGTTGTTAATTAGTATTATAGATAAATGGTGAGAGAACCTCTACCATGCTGTTAATTAGTATTATAGATAAATGGTGAGAGAACCTCTACCATGTTAATTAGTATTATAGATAAATGGTGAACCTCTATCGTGTTGTTAATTAGTATTATAGATAAATGGTGAACCTCTATCATGTTGTTAATTAGTATTATAGATAAATGGTGAACCTCTACCATGTTAATTAGTATTATAGATAAATGGTGAGATAACCTCTACCATGTTGTTAATTAGTATTATAGATAAATGGTGAGATAACCTCTACCATGTTGTTAATTAGTATTATAGATAAATGGTGAGAGAACCTCTACCATGTTGTTAATTAGTATTATAGATAAATGGTGAGAGAACCTCTACCATGTTGTTAATTAGTATTATAGATAAATGGTGAGAGAACCTCTACCATGTTGTTAATTAGTATTATAGATAAATGGTGAGAGAACCTCTACCATGTTGTTAATTAGTATTATAGATAAATGGTGAACCTCTATCATGTTGTTAATTAGTGTTATAGATAAATGGTGAGAGAACCTCTACCATGCTGTTAATTAGTGTTATAGATAAATGGTGAACCTCTACCATGTTGTTAATTAGTATTATAGATAAATGGTGAACCTCTACCATGCTGTTAATTAGTGTTATAGATAAATGGTGAGAGAACCTCTACCATGTTGTTAATTAGTATTATAGATAAATGGTGAGAGAACCTCTACCATGTTGTTAATTAGTATTATAGATAAATGGTGAGAGAACCTCTACCATGTTGTTAATTAGTATTATAGATAAATGGTGAGAGAACCTCTACCATGTTGTTAATTAGTATTATAGATAAATGGTGAGAGAACCTCTACCATGTTGTTAATTAGTATTATAGATAAATGGTGAGAGAACATCTACCATGTTGTTAATTAGTATTATAGATAAATGGTGAGAGAACCTCTACCATGTTGTTAATTAGTGTTATAGATAAATGGTGAGAGAACCTCTACCATGTTGTTAATTAGTATTATAGATAAATGGTGAGAGAACCTCTACCATGTTAATTAGTATTATAGATAAATGGTGAGATAACCTCAACCATGTTGTTAATTAGTATTATAGATAAATGGTGAGAGAACCTCTATCATGTTGTTAATTAGTATTATAGATAAATGGTGAACCTCTACCATGTTAATTAGTATTATAGATAAATGGTGAACCTCTACCATGTTGTTAATTAGTGTTATAGATAAATGGTGAACCTCTATCATGTTAATTAGTGTTATAGATAAATGGTGAACCTCTACCATGTTGTTAATTAGTATTATAGATAAATGGTGAACCTCTACCATGTTGTTAATTAGTGTTATAGATAAATGATGAGAGAACCTCTATCATGTTAATTAGTATTATAGATCAATAATTCCTCCCTCTCCCCCACCCCCCCTCCTCCCCTCCTCCCTCTCTCCCCCATCCCCTCCCCCCTCTCCCCCTCCCCACCTCCTCCCCCCTCCTCCCTCTCTCCCCCATCCCCTCCCCCCTCTCCCCCTCCCTCCCTCTCCCCCATCCCATCCCCTCTCACCCCTCCCCCTTCTCCCTCCCTCCACCCTCCCTCTCCCCATCCCATCCCATCCCCTCCCACCCTCCCCCTCCCTTCCCTCTCTCCCCTCCCCCCCCTCCCCCTCCCTCCAGTATGTGCCAGTGCCCAGGGTCGTTATGCCCAGAAATTGCTGAATGACCTGATGGAAAATTACTCCAGTGCCCTGAGACCAGTAGAGGACACGGACAAGACCCTGAACGTCACACTACAGATCACCCTGTCTCAGATCAAAGACATGGTGAGGACTCACTACAGACCATCACCCTGTCCCACTATAGAGCATCACCCTGTCTCACTATAGACCATCACCCTGTCTCACTATAGACCATCACCCTGTCTCACTACAGACCATCACCCTGTCTCACTACAGACCATCACCCTGTCTCACTACAGACCATCACCCTGTCTCACTATAGACCATCACCCTGTCTCACTATAGACCATCACCCTGACTCACTATAGACCATCACCCTGTCTCACTATAGACCATCACCCTGTCTCACTACAGACTATCACCCTGTCTCACTACAGACCATCACCCTGTCTCACTACAGACCATCACCCTGTCTCACTACAGACCATCACCCTGTCTCACTACAGACCGTCACCCTGTATCACTACAGACCATCACCCTGTCTCACTATAGACCATCACCCTGTATCACTACAGACCATCACCCTGTCTCACTACAGACCATCACCCTGTCTCACTACAGACCATCACCCTGTCTCACTACAGACCATCACCCTGTCTCACTACAGACCATCACCCTGTCTCAGATCAAAGACATGGTGAGGACTCACTATAGACCATCACCCTGTCTCACTACAGACCATCACCCTGTCTCAGATCAAAGACATGTTAAGGACTCACTATAGACCATCACCCTGTCTAACTATAGACCATCACCCTGTCTCACTATCGACCATCACCCTGTCTCACGATAGACCATCACCCTGTCTCACTATAGACCATCACCCTGTCTTACTATAGACCATCACCTTATCTCACTATAGACCATCACCCTGTCTCACTATAGACCATCACCCTGTCTCACTGTAGACCATCACCCTGTCTCACTATAGACCATCACCCTGTCTCACTATAGACCATCACCCTGTCTCACTATAGACCATCACCCTGTCTCACTGTAGACCATCACCATGTCTCAGATCAAAGACATGGTGAGGACTCACTGTAGACCATCATCCTGTCTCACTACAGACCATCACCCTGTCTCACTACAGACCATCACCCTGTCTCACTATAGACCATCACCCTGTCTCACTATAGACCATCACCCTGTCTCACTATAGACCATCACCCTGTCTCACTGTAGACCATCACCCTGTCTCACTATAGACCATCACCCTGTCTCACTATAGACCATCACCCTGTCTCACTATAGACCATCACCCTGTCTCAGATCAAACATATGGTGAGGACTCACTATCGACCATCACCCTGTCTCACTATAGACCATCACCCTGTCTCACTATAGACCATCACCCTGTCTCACTATAGACCATCACCTTGTCTCACTATAGACCATCACCCTGTCTCACTGTAGACCATCACCCTGTCTCACTATAGACCATCACCTTGTCTCACTATAGACCATCACCCTGTCTCACTATAGACCATCACCCTGTCTCACTGTAGACCATCACCCTGTCTCACTATAGACCATCACCCTGTCTCACTATAGACCATCACCCTGTCTATAGACCATCACCCTGTCTCAGATCAAAGATATGGTGAGGACTCACTATAGACCATCACCCTGTCTCACTATAGACCATCACCCTGTCTCAGATCAAACATATGGTGAGGACTCACTATCGACCATCACCCTGTCTCACTATAGACCATCACCCTGTCTCACTATAGACCATCACCCTGTCTCACTATAGACCATCACCTTGTCTCACTATAGACCATCACCCTGTCTCACTATAGACCATCACCCTGTCTCACTATAGACCATCACCCTGTCTCAGATCAAAGACATGGTGAGGACTCACTATAGACCATCACCCTGTCTCAGATCAAAGATATGGTGAGGACTCACTATAGACCATCACCCTGTCTCAGATCAAAGATACTCTCCAACTCTGTTCCTGGGTTACTGCAGGACTCTCTCTCCAACCCTGTTCCTGGGTTACTGCAGGACTCTCTCTCCAACCCTGTTCCTGGGTTACTGCAGAACTCTCTCTCCAACCCTGTTCCTGGGTTAATGCAGGACTCTCTCCCCAACCCTGTTCCTGGGTTACTGCAGGACTCTCTCTCCAACCCTGGTCCTGGGTTACTGCAGGACTCTCTCTCGAACCCTGTTCCTGGGTTACTGCAGGACTCTCTCTCCAACCCTTTTCCTGGGTTACTGCAGGACTCTCTATCCAACCCTGTTCCTGGGTTACTGCAGGACTCTCTCTCCAACCCTGTTCCCTGGGTTACTGCAGGACTCTCTCTCCAACCCTGTTCCTGGTTTACTGCAGGACTCTCTATCCAACCTTGTTCCTGGGTTACTGCAGGACTCTCTCTCCAACCCTGTTCCTGGGTTACTGCAGGACTCTCTCTCCAACCCTGTTCCTGGGTTACTGCAGGACTCTCTCTCCAACCCTTTTCCTGGGTTACTGCAGGACTCTCTCTCCAACCCTTTTCCTGGGTTACTGCAGGACTCTCTATCCAACCCTGTTCCTGGGTTACTGCAGGACTCTCTCTCCAACCCTGTTCCCTGGGTTACTGCAGGACTCTCTCTCCAACCCTGTTCCTGGTTTACTGCAGGACTCTCTCTCCAACCTTGTTCCTGGGTTACTGCAGGACTCTCTCTCCAACCCTGTTCCTGGGTTACTGCAGGACTCTCTCTCCAACCCTGTTCCTGGGTTACTGCAGGACTCTCTCTCCAACCCTGTTCCTGGTGTACTGCAGGACTCTCTCTCCAACCCTGTTACTGGGTTACTGCAGGACTCTCTCTCCAACCCTGTTCCTGGGTTAATGCAGGACTCTCTCTCCAACCCTGTTCCTGGTTTACTGCAGGACTCTCTATCCAACCCTGTTCCTGGTTTACTGCAGGACTCTCTATCCAACCCTGTTCCTGGGTAACTGCAGGACTCTCTATCCAACCCTGTTCCCTGGGTTACTGCAGGACTCTCTCTCCAACCCTGTTCCTGGTTTACTGCAGGACTCTCTATCCAACCTTGTTCCTGGGTTACTGCAGGACTCTCTCTCCAACCCTGTTCCTGGGTTACTGCAGGACTCTCTCTCCAACCCTGTTCCTGGGTAACTGCAGGACTCTCTCTCCAACCCTGTTCCTGGGTAACTGCAGGACTCTCTCTCCAACCCTGTTCCTGGTGTACTGCAGGACTCTCTCTCCAACCCTGTTCCTGGGTTACTGCAGGACTCTCTCTCCAACCCTGTTCCTGGTGTACTGCAGGACTCTCTATCCAACCCTGTTCCTGGTGTACTGCAGGACTCTCTCTCCAACCCTTTTCCTGGGTTACTGCAGGACTCTCTCTCCAACCCTGTTCCTGGTGTACTGCAGGACTCTCTATCCAACCCTGTTCCTGGTGTACTGCAGGACTCTCTATCCAACCCTGTTCCTGGTGTACTGCAGGACTCTCTATCCAACCCTGTTCCTGGTGTACTGCAGGACTCTCTCTCCAACCCTGTTCCTGGGTTACTGCAGGACTCTCTATCCAACCCTGTTCCTGGGTTACTGCAGGACTCTCTCTCCAACCCTTTTCCTGGGTTAATGCAGGACTCTCTCTCCAACCCTGTTCCTGGGTTAATGCAGGACTCTCTCTCCAACCCTGTTCCTGGGTTACTGCAGGACTCTCTCTCCAACCCTGTTCCTGGGTTACTGCAGGACTCTCTCTCCAACCCTGTTCCTGGGTTACTGCAGGACTCTCTCTCCAACCCTGTTCCTGGGTTACTGCAGGACTCTCTCCAACCCTGTTCCTGGGTTACTGCAGGACTCTCTCTCCAACCCTGTTCCTGGGTTACTGCAGGACTCTCTCTCCAACCCTGTTCCTGGGTTAATGCAGGACTCTCTCTCCAACCCTGTTCCTGGGTTACTGCAGGACTCTCTCTCCAACCCTGTTCCTGGGTTACTGCAGGACTCTCTCCCCAACCCTGTTCCTGGGTTACTGCAGGACTCTCTCCCCAACCCTGTTCCTGGGTTACTGCAGGACTCTCTCTCCAACCCTGTTCCTGGGTTACTGCAGGACTCTCTCTCCAACCCTGTTCCTGGGTTACTGCAGGACTCTCTCTCCAACCCTGTTACTGGGTTACTGCAGGACTCTCTCTCCAACCCTGTTCCTGGTTTACTGCAGGACTCTCTCTCCAACCCTGTTACTGGGTTACTGCAGGACTCTCTCTCCAACCCTGTTCCTCGGTTACTGCAGGACTCTCTCTCCAACCCTGTTCCTGGTTTACTGCAGGACTCTCTATCCAACCCTGTTCCTGGGTTACTGCAAGACTCTCTCTCCAACCCTGTTCCTGGGTTACTGCAGGACTCTCTCTCCAACCCTGTTCCTGGGTTACTGCAGAACTCTCTCTCCAACCCTGTTCCTGGGTTACTGCAGGACTCTCTCTCCAACCCTGTTCCTGGGTTACTGCAGGACTCTCTCTCCAACCCTTTTCCTGGGTTAATGCAGGACTCTCTCTCCAACCCTGTTCCTGTGTTACTGCAGGACCCTCTATCCAACCCTGTTCCTGGTGTACTGCAGGACTCTCTATCCAACCCTGTTCCTGGTTTACTGCAGGACTCTCTCTCCAACCCTGTTCCTGGGTTAATGCAGGACTCTCTCTCCAACCCTGTTCCTGGGTTACTGCAGGACTCTCTCTCCAACCCTGTTCCTGGTTTACTGCAGGACTCTCTATCCAACCCTGTTCCTGGGTTACTGCAGGACTCTCTATCCAACCCTGTTCCTGGGTTACTGCAGGACTCTCTCTCCAACCCTGTTGCTGGGTTACTGCAGGACTCTCTCTCCAACCCTGTTCCTGGGTTACTGCAGGACTCTCTCTCCAACCCTGTTCCTGGGTTTTCCATGCGTTTTTAATGTCTCTAGGGGGCAGCAGTGGATCGTAATGTAGATATAAAACTGTTCGTCAAATAACCAGGATGTCAAGGTTCATCTGTCCTGACGTGTGTGTGTGTGTGTGTGTGTGTGTGTGTGTGTGTGTGTGTGTGTGTGTGTGTGTGTGTGTGTGTGTGTGTGTGTGTGTGTGTGTGTGTGTGCAGGACGAGAGGAACCAGGTGTTGACTACCTACCTGTGGATCCGTCAGACGTGGTTCGATGCGTACCTGAAGTGGGATAAAGAGGAATACGATGGACTGGAGGTTATCCGCATCCCCAGTAACCTGGTCTGGAGACCTGACATAGTGCTTTATAACAAGTCAGTCTGGATCTCTGTGGAGACCTGACATAGTGCTTTATAACAAGTCAGTCTGGATCTCTGTCTCTGTGGAGACCTGACATAGTGCTTTATAACAAGTCAGTCTGGATCTCTGTGGAGACCTGACATAGTGCTTTATAACAAGTCAGTCTGGATCTCTGTGGAGACCTGACATAGTGCTTTATAACAAGTCAGTCTGGATCTCTGTGGAGACCTGACATAGTGCTTTATAACAAGTCAGTCTGGATCTCTGTGGAGACCTGACATAGTGCTTTATAACAAGTCAGTCTGGATCTCTCTCTGTGGAGACCTGACATAGTGCTTTATAACAAGTCAGTCTGGATCTCTCTCTGTGGAGACCTGACATAGTGCTTTATAACAAGTCAGTCTGGATCTCTCTCTGTGGAGACCTGACATAGTGCTTTATAACAAGTCAGTCTGGATCTCTGTGGAGACCTGACATAGTGCTTTATAACAAGTCAGTCTGGATCTCTGTGGAGACCTGACATAGTGCTTTATAGCAAGTCAGTCTGGATCTCTCTCTGTGGAGACCTGACATAGTGCTTTATAACAAGTCAGTCTGGATCTCTGTGGAGACCTGACATAGTGCTTTATAACAAGTCAGTCTGGATCTCTGTGGAGACCTGACATAGTGCTTTAAAACAAGTCAGTCTGGATCTCTGTGGAGACCTGACATAGTGCTTTATAACAAGTCAGTCTGGATCTCTGTGGAGACCTGACATAGTGCTTTATAACAAGTCAGTCTGGATCTCTCTCTGTGGAGACCTGACATAGTGCTTTATAACAAGTCAGTCTGGATCTCTCTCTGTGGAGACCTGACATAGTGCTTTATAACAAGTCAGTCTGGATCTCTCTCTGTGGAGACCTGACATAGTGCTTTATAACAAGTCAGTCTGGATCTCTGTGGAGACCTGACATAGTGCTCTATATCAAGTCAGTCTGGATCTCTCTCTGTGGAGACCTGACATAGTGCTTTATAACAAGTCAGTCTGGATCTCTCTCTGTGGAGACCTGACATAGTGCTTTATAACAAGTCAGTCTGGATCTCTCTCTGTGGAGACCTGACATAGTGCTTTATAACAAGTCAGTCTGGATCTCTCTCTGTGGAGACCTGACATAGTGCTTTATAACAACTCAGTCTGGATCTCTCTCTGTGGAGACCTGACATAGTGCTTTATAACAAGTCAGTCTGGATCTCTCTCTGTGGAAACCTGACATAGTGCTTTATAACAAGTCAGTCTGGATCTCTGTCTCTCTGTGGAGACCTGACATAGTGCTTTATAACAAGTCAGTCTGGATCTCTGTCTCTCTGTGGAGACCTGACATAGTGCTTTATAACAAGTCAGTCTGGATCTCTCTCTGTGGAGACCTGACATAGTGCTTTATAACAAGTCAGTCTGGATCTCTCTCTGTGGAGACCTGACATAGTGCTTTATAACAAGTCAGTCTGGATCTCTCTCTGTGGAGACATGACATAATGCTTTATAACAAGTCAGTCTGGATCTCTCTCTGTGGAGACCTGACATAGTGCTTTATAACAAGTCAGTCTGGATCTCTCTCTGTGGAGACCTGACATAGTGCTTTATAACAAGTCAGTCTGGGTCTCTGTCTCTCTGTGGAGACCTGACATAGTGCTTCATAACAAGTCAGTCTGGATCTCTGTCTCTCTGTGGAGACCTGACATAGTGCTTTATAACAAGGCAGTCTGGATCTCTGTCTCTCTGTGGAGTCCTGACATTGTGCTTTATAACAAGTCAGTCTGGATCCCTCTCTGTGGAGTCCTGACATAGTGCTTTATATCAAGTCAGTCTGGATCTCTGTCTCTCTGTGGAGACCTGACATAGTGCTTTATAACAAGTCAGTCCGGGTCTCTGTCTCTCTGTGGAGACCTGACATAGTGCTTTATAACAAGTCAGTCTGGATCTCTGTCTCTCTGTGGAGACCTGACATAGTGCTTTATAACAAGGCAGTCTGGATCTCTGTCTCTCTGTGGAGACCTGACATAGTGCTTTATAACAAGTCAGTCTGGGTCTCTGTCTCTCTGTGGAGACCTGACATAGTGCTTTATAACAAGTCAGTCTGGATCTCTCTCTGTGGAGACCTGACATAGTGCTTTATAACAACTCAGTCTGGATCTCTCTCTGTGGAGACCTGACATAGTGCTTTATAACAAGTAGGTCTGGATCTCTCTCTGTGGAAACCTGACATAGTGCTTTATAACAAGTCAGTCTGGATCTCTGTCTCTCTGTGGAGACCTGACATAGTGCTTTATAACAAGTCAGTCTGGATCTCTCTCTGTGGAGACCTGACATAGTGCTTTATAACAAGTCAGTCTGGATCTCTCTCTGTGGAGACCTGACATAGTGCTTTATAACAAGTCAGTCTGGATCTCTCTCTGTGGAGACATGACATAATGCTTTATAACAAGTCAGTCTGGATCTCTGTGGAGACCTGACATAGTGCTTTATAACAAGTCAGTCTGGATCTCTCTCTGTGGAGACCTGACATAGTGCTTTATAACAAGTCAGTCTGGGTCTCTGTCTCTCTGTGGAGACCTGACATAGTGCTTCATAACAAGTCAGTCTGGATCTCTGTCTCTCTGTGGAGACCTGACATAGTGCTTTATAACAAGGCAGTCTGGATCTCTGTCTCTCTGTGGAGTCCTGACATAGTGCTTTATAACAAGTCAGTCTGGATCCCTCTCTGTGGAGTCCTGACATAGTGCTTTATATCAAGTCAGTCTGGATCTCTGTCTCTCTGTGGAGACCTGACATAGTGCTTTATAAAAAGTCAGTCCGGGTCTCTGTCTCTCTGTGGAGACCTGACATAGTGCTTTATAACAAGTCAGTCTGGATCTCTGTCTCTCTGTGGAGACCTGACATAGTGCTTTATAACAAGTCAGTCTGGGTCTCTGTCTCTCTGTCGAGACCTGACATAGTGCTTAATAACAAGTCAGTCTGGATCTCTCTCAATGGAGACCTGACATAGTGCTTAATAACAATATCTCTCTATATACCTCTCTGTATCTCTATATACCTCTCTGTGTCTCTATATACCCCTCTATATATCTCTCTATATACCTCTCTGTCTCTATATACCTCTCTATATATCTCTCTATATACCTCTCTATATACCTCTCTATATACCTCTCTGTGTCTCTATATACCTCTCTATATACCTCTCTATATACCTCTCTGTCTCTATATACCTCTCTATATACCTCTCTATATACCTCTCTATATACCTCTCTGTCTCTATATACCTCTCTATATACCTCTCTATATACCTCTGTATATACCTCTCTGTGTCTCTATATACCTCTCTATATACCTCTCTGTGTCTCTATATACCCCTCTATATACCTCTCTATATACCTCTCTGTGTCTCTATATACCTCTTATATACCTCTCTGTGTCTCTATATAACTCTCTATGTGTATATTTATACTGGGTGTGTCTGTGTGTCTCTGTGTGTCTCTGTGTGTGTCTGTGTGTGTCTGTTTGTCTCTGTGTGTCTCTGTGTGTCCTTTTGTCTCTGTGTGTGTCTGTGTGTCTGTATGTCTGTGTGTGTCTGTCTCTGTGTCTCTGTGTGTCTGTATGTCTGTGTGTCTCTGTGTATGTCTGTGTGTCTGTATGTCTGTGTGTCCATATGTATATGTGTCTCTGTGTGTTTCTGTGTGTCTCTGTGTGTGTCTGTTTGTCTCTGTGTGTCTCTTTGTGTCTGTGTGTCTCTGTGTATCTCTGTGTGTGTCTGTGTGTCTCTGAGTTTCTGTTTGTCTCTGTGTCTGTGTGTCTCTGTGTGTCTCTGTGTCTGTTTGTCTCTGTGTGTGTCTGTTTGTCTCTGTGTGTGTCTGTTTGTCTCTGTGAGTCTGTTTGTCTCTGTGTGTCTCTGTGTGTCTGTTTGTCTCTGTGGCTCTGGGTTTCTTTGTGTCTCTATGTGTCTCTGTGTGTCTCTGTGTGTCCGTTTGTCTCTGTGTGTCTGTGTGTCTCTGTGTCTGTGTGTCTCTCTGTATCTGTGTGTCTCTCTGTGTCTCTCTGTGTCTGTGTGTTTCTGTGTGTTTCTGTGTGGCTCTGTGTGTCTCTGTGTCTGTGTGTTTCTGTGTGTTTCTGTGTGTCTCTGTGTGTCTCTGTGTGTCTCTGTGTCTCTCTGTGTCTGTGTGTCTCTGTGTGTCTCTGTGTCTGTGTGTTTCTGTGTGTTTCTGTGTGTCTCTGTGTGTCTCTGTGTGTCTCTGTGTGTCTCTGTGTCTGTGTGTTTCTGTGTGTCTCTGTGTGTCTCTGTGTCTGTGTGTCTCTCTGTGTCTGTGTGTCTCTCTGTGTCTGTGTATCTCTGTGTCTCTGTCTGTCTCTGTGTGTCTCTGTGTGTCTCTGTCTCTGTGTGTAGGGCTGATGAGGAAGCATCTGGTCCAGCAGACACCAACGTGGTGTTACGTTACAATGGAGAGATAACCTGGGACATGCCGGCCATCACCAAGAGCTCCTGTGTTGTGGACGTCTCCTACTTTCCCTTCGACTGGCAGTGGTGTAACCTCACGTTTGGGTCCTGGACATACAACGGCAACCAGGTACTGACTGACTGTCTGTCTGTCTCTGTCTGTCTGTCTGTCTGTCTGTCTGTCTGTCTGTCTGTCTGTCTGTCTGTCTCTACATGTCTGTCTGTCTGTCTGTCTGTCTGTCTGTCTGTCTGTCTGTCTGTCTGTCTGTCTGTCTGTCTGTCTGTCTCTACATGTCTGTCTGTCTGTCTGTCTGTCTGTCTGTCTGTCTGTCTGTCTCTACATGTCTGTCTGTCTGTCTGTCTGTCTGTCTGTCTGTCTGTCTGTCTGTCTGTCTGTCTCTACATGTCTGTCTGTCTGTCTGTCTGTCTGTCTGTCTGTCTGTCTGTCTGTGTCTGTCTGTCTGTCTGTCTGTCTGTCTGTCTGTCTGTCTGTCTGTCTGTCTGTCTGTCTGTCTGTCTGTCTGTCTGTCTGTCTCTACATGTCTGTCTGTCTGTCTGTCTGTCTGTCTGTCTGTGTCTGTCTGCACACACACACATAAAGAGGCATTTACAGTTGAAGTCGGAAGTTTACATACACCTTAGCCAAATACATTTAAACTCAGTTTTTCACAATTCCTGACATTTAATCCTAGTAAAAATTCCCTGTCTTAGGTCAGTTAGGATCACCACTTTATTTTATATATATATGTTTGGTATAATACACACGTTGCTAAATTTCTTAAAAACTTAATAATTTCGGCCAGAAGAGACACAGGAAGAGGAACAGACATTGGCAACACAGGAAGAGACATTGGCAACACAGGAAGAGACATTGGCAACACAGGAAGAGACAATTGGCAACACAGGAACAGACATTGGCAACACAGGAAGAGACATTGGCAACACAGGAAGAGACAATTGGCAACACAGGAAGAGACAATTGGCAACACAGGAAGAGACAATTGGCAACACAGGAACAGACATTGGCAACACAGGAACAGGAAGAGACAATTGGCAACACAGGAACAGACATTGGCAACACAGGAACAGGAAGAGACAATTGGCAACACAGGAAGAGACAATTGGCAACACAGGAAGAGACATTGGCAACACAGGAACAGGAAGAGACATTGGCAACACAGGAACAGGAAGAGACAATTGGCAACACAGGAAGAGACAATTGGCAACACAGGAAGAGACATTGGCAACACAGGAACAGGAAGAGACAATTGGCAACACAGGAAGAGACAATTGGCAACACAGGAAGAGACATTGGCAACACAGGAACAGACATTGGCAACACAGGAAGAGACATTGGCAACACAGGAAGAGGAACAGACATTGGCAACACAGGAAGAGACATTGGCAACACAGGAACAGACATTGGCAACACAGGAAGAGACATTGGCAACACAGGAAGAGACATTGGCAACACAGGAACAGACATTGGCAACACAGGAAGAGACATTGGCAACACAGGAAGAGACAATTGGCAACACAGGAAGAGACAATTGGCAACACAGGAAGAGACAATTGGCAACACAGGAAGAGACATTGGCAACACAGGAAGAGACAATTGGCAACACAGGAAGAGACATTGGCAACACAGGAACAGGAAGAGACATTGGCAACACAGGAAGAGACAATTGGCAACACAGGAAGAGACAATTGGCAACACAGGAAGAGACATTGGCAACACAGGAAGAGACAATTGGCAACACAGGAAGAGACATTGGCAACACAGGAAGAGACATTGGCAACACAGGAAGAGACATTGGCAACACAGGAACAGACATTGGCAACACAGGAAGAGACATTGGCAACACAGGAAGAGACATTGGCAACACAGGAAGAGACATTGGCAACACAGGAAGAGACATTGGCAACACAGGAAGAGACATTGGCAACACAGGAACAGGAAGAGACATTGACAGACTGACTCTGGTCACTTTAATAATGGATCACTGGTCACTTTAATAATGGAACACTGGTCACTTTAATAATGGAACACTGGTCACTTTAATAATGGAGTCTCTGGTCACTTTAATAATGGATCACTGGTCACTTTAATAATGGATCACTGGTCACTTTAATAATGGAACACTGGTCACTAATAATGGATCACTGGTCCCTTTAATAATGGAACACTGGTCACTTTAATAATGGAACACTGGTCACTAATAATGGAACATTGCTCACTTTAATAATGGAACACTGGTCACTTTAATAATGGAACACTGGTCACTTTAATAATGGAACACTGGTCACTTTAATAATGGAACACTGGTCACTTTAATAATGGATCACTGGTCCCTTTAATAATGGAACACTGGTCACTTTAATAATGGAACACTGGTCACTAATAATGGAACATTGCTCACTTTAATAATGGAACACTGGTCACTTTAATAATGGAACACTGGTCACTAATAATGGAACATTGCTCACTTTAATAATGGAACACTGGTCACTTTAATAATGGAACACTGGTCACTAATAATGGAACATTGCTCACTTTAATAATGGAACACTGGTCACTTTAATAATGGAACACTGGTCACTTTAATAATGGAACACTGGTCACTTTAATAATGGAACACTGGTCACTTTAATAATGGAACACTGCTCACTTTAATAATGGAACACTGGTCACTGTAATAATGGAACACTGGTCACTTTAATAATGGAACACTGGTCACTTTAATAATGGAACACGGGTCACTTTAATAATGGAACACTGGTCACTAATAATGGAACATTGGTCACTTTAATAATGGAACACTGGTCACTTTAATAATGGAACACTGGTCACTTTAATAATGGAGTCTCTGGTCACTTTAATAATGGATCACTGGTCACTTTAATAATGGATCACTGGTCACTTTAATAATGGAACACTGGTCACTAATAATGGATCACTGGTCCCTTTAATAATGGAACACTGGTCACTTTAATAATGGAACACTGGTCACTAATAATGGAACATTGCTCACTTTAATAATGGAACACTGGTCACTTTAATAATGGAACACTGGTCACTTTAATAATGGAACACTGGTCACTTTAATAATGGAACACTGGTCACTTTAATAATGGATCACTGGTCCCTTTAATAATGGAACACTGGTCACTTTAATAATGGAACACTGGTCACTAATAATGGAACATTGCTCACTTTAATAATGGAACACTGGTCACTTTAATAATGGAACACTGGTCACTAATAATGGAACATTGCTCACTTTAATAATGGAACACTGGTCACTTTAATAATGGAACACTGGTCACTAATAATGGAACATTGCTCACTTTAATAATGGAACACTGGTCACTTTAATAATGGAACACTGGTCACTTTAATAATGGAACACTGGTCACTTTAATAATGGAACACTGGTCACTTTAATAATGGAACACTGCTCACTTTAATAATGGAACACTGGTCACTGTAATAATGGAACACTGGTCACTTTAATAATGGAACACTGGTCACTTTAATAATGGAACACGGGTCACTTTAATAATGGAACACTGGTCACTAATAATGGAACATTGGTCACTTTAATAATGGAACACTAGTCACTTTAATAATGAAACACTAGTCACTTTAATAATGGAACACTGGTCACTTTATTAATGGAACACTGGTCACTTTAATAATGGAACACTGGTCACTTTAATAATGGAACACTGGCCACTTTAATAATGGAACACTGGTCACTTTAATAATGGAACACTGGTCACTTTTATAATGGAACACTGGTCACTTTATTAATGGAACACTGGTCACTTTAATAATGGAACACTGGTCACTTTAATAATGGAACACTGGTCACTTTAATAATGGAACACTGGTCACTTTAATAATGGAACACTGGCCACTTTAATAATGGAACACTGGCCACTTTAATAATGGAACATTGGTCACTTTAATAATGGAACACTAGTCACCTTAATAATGGAACACTGGTCACTTTAATAATGGAACACTGGTCCCTTTAATAATGGAACACTGGTCACTTTAATAATGGAACACTGGTCACTTTAATCATGGAACACTGGTCACTTTAATAATGGAACACTGGTCACTTTAATAATGGAACACTGGTCACTTTAATAATGGAACACTGGTCTCTTTAATAATGGAACACTGGTCCCTTTAATAATGGAACACTGGTCACTAATAATGGAACACTGGTCACTTTAATAATGGAACACTGGTCACTAATAATGGAACATTGGTCACTTTAATAATGGAACACTAGTCACCTTAATAATGGAACACTGGTCACTTTAATAATGTAACACTGGTCACTAATAATGGAACACTGGTCCCTTTAATAATGGAACACTGGTCACTTTAATCATGGAACACTGGTCACTAATAATGGAACATTGGTCACTTTAATCATGGAACACTGGTCACTAATAATGGAACATTGGTCCCTTTAATAATGGAACACTGGTCACTTTAATAATGGAACACTGGTCACTTTAATCATGGAACACTGGTCACTTTAATAATGGAACACTGGTCACTTTAATAATGGAACACTGGTCACTTTAATAATGGAACACTGGTCTCTTTAATAATGGAACACTGGTCCCTTTAATAATGGAACACTGGTCACTAATAATGGAACACTGGTCACTTTAATAATGGAACACTGGTCACTAATAATGGAACATTGGTCACTTTAATAATGGAACACTAGTCACCTTAATAATGGAACACTGGTCACTTTAATAATGTAACACTGGTCACTAATAATGGAACACTGGTCCCTTTAATAATGGAACACTGGTCACTTTAATCATGGAACACTGGTCACTAATAATGGAACATTGGTCACTTTAATCATGGAACACTGGTCACTAATAATGGAACATTGGTCCCTTTAATAATGGAACACTGGTCACTTTAATAATGGAACACTGGTCACTTTAATAATGGAACACTGGTCACTTTAATAATGGAACACTGGTCACTTTAATAAAGTTTACATACTGCTCTACTCATCTCATATGTATATACTGTATTCTATTCTACTGTATTTTAGTCAATGCCTCTGTGACATTGCTCGTCCTAATATTTATATGTTTCTTAATTCCATTCTTTTACTTTTAGATGTGTGTGTGTTGTTGCGTCTTGTTAGATATTTAGTTAGATACTACTGTACTGTTGGAGCTAGGAACACAAGCATTTAGTTAGATATTACTGCCCTGTTGGAGCTAGGAACACAAGCATTTAGTTAGATACTACTGCACTGTTGGAGCTAGAAACACAAGCATTTAGTTAGATATTACTACACTGTTGGAGCTAGAAACACAAGCATTTAGTTAGATATTACTACACTGTTGGAGCTAGGAACACAAGCATGTAGTTAGATACTACTGCACTGTTGGAGCTAGGAACACAAGCATTTAGTTAGATACTACTGCACTGTTGGAGCTAGGAACACAAGCATTTAGTTAGATACTACTGTACTGTTGGAGCTAGGAACACAAGCATTTAGTTAGACATTACTACACTGTTGGAGCTAGGAACACAAGCATGTAGTTAGATACTACTGCACTGTTGGAGCTAGGAACACAAGCATTTAGTTAGATACTACTGTACTGTTGGAGCTAGGAACACAAGCATTTAGTTAGATACTACTGCACTGTTGGAGCTAGAAACACAAGCATTTAGTTAGATATTACTGCACTGTTGGAGCTGGGAACACAAGCATTTAGTTAGATATTACTGCGCTGTTGGAGCTAGAAACACAAGCATTTAGTTAGATATTACTGCACTGTTGGAGCTAGAAACACAAGCATTTAGTTAGATACTACTGCACTGTTCGAGCTAGAAACACAAGCATTTAGTTAGATACTACTGCACGGTTCGAGCTAGAAACACAAGCATTTAGTTAGATATTACTGCCCTGTTGGAGCTAGAAACACAAGCATTGAGTTAGATACTACTGCACTGTTCGAGCTAGAAACACAAGCATTTAGTTAGATATTACTGCACTGTTGGAGCTAGAAACACAAGCATTTAGTTAGATACTACTGCACTGTTGGAGCTAGAAACACAAGCATTTAGTTAGATATTACTGCACTGTTGGAGCTAGAAACACAAGCATTGAGTTAGATACTACTGCACTGTTCGAGCTAGAAACACAAGCATTTAGTTAGATATTACTGTACTGTTGGAACTAGAAACACAAGCATTTAGTTAGGTATTACTGCACTGTTGGAGCGAGAAACACAAGCATTTAGTTAGATATTACTGCCCTGTTGGAGCTAGAAACACAAGCATTTAGTTAGATATTACTGCCCTGTTGGAGCTAGAAACACAAGCATTTAGTTAGGTATTACTGCACTGTTGGAGCTAGAAACACAAGCATTTAGTTAGATATTACTGCACTGTTCGAGCTAGAAACACAAGCATTTAGTTAGATACTACTGCACTGTTGGAGCGAGAAACACAAGCATTTAGTTAGATATTACTGCACTGTTGGGGCTAGGAACACAAGCATTTAGTTAGATACTACTGCACTGTTGGAGCTAGGAACACAAGCATTTAGTTAGATATTACTGCACTGTTGGAGCAAGGAACACAAGCATTTAGTTAGATATTACTGCACTGTTGGAGCAAGGAACACAAGCATTTAGTTAGATATTACTGCACTGTTGGAGCTAGAAACACAAGCATTTAGTTAGATACTACTGCACTGTTCGAGCTAGGAACACAAGCATTTAGTTAGATATTACTGCACTGTTGGAGCTAGAAACACAAGCATTTAGTTAGATATTACTGCACTGTTGGAGCAAGGAACACAAGCATTTAGTTAGATATTACTGCACTGTTGGAGCTGGGAACACAAGCATTTAGTTAGATATTACTGCACTGTTGGAGCTAGAAACACAAGCATTTAGTTAGATATTACTGCACTGTTGGAGCAAGGAACACAAGCATTTAGTTAGATATTACTGCACTGTTGGAGCAAGGAACACAAGCATTTAGTTAGATATTACTGCACTGTTGGAGCTAGGAACACAAGCATTTAGTTAGATACTACTGCACTGTTGGAGCTGGGAACACAAGCATTTAGTTAGATATTACTGCGCTGTTGGAGCAAGGAACCCAAGCATTTAGTTAGATATTACTGCACTGTTGGAGCTAGAAACACAAGCATTTAGTTAGATACTACTGCACTGTTGGAGCTAGGAACACAAGCATTTAGTTAGATATTACTGCACTGTTGGAGCTAGAAACACAAGCATTGAGTTAGATACTACTGCACTGTTCGAGCTGGGAACACAAGCATTTAGTTAGATATTACTGCGCTGTTGGAGCAAGGAACCCAAGCATTTAGTTAGATATTACTGCACTGTTGGAGCTAGGAACACAAGCATTTAGTTAGATATTACTGCACTGTTGGAGCTAGAAACACAAGCATTTAGTTAGATACTACTGCACTGTTGGAGCTAGGAACACAAGCATTTAGTTAGATATTACTGCACTGTTGGAGCTAGAAACACAAGCATTTAGTTAGATACTACTGCACTGTTGGAGCTAGGAACACAAGCATTTAGTTAGATATTACTGCACTGTTGGAGCTAGGAACACAAGCATTTAGTTAGATATTACTGCCCTGTTGGAGCTAGAAACACAAGCATTTAGTTAGATATTACTGCACTGTTGGAGCTAGAAACACAAGCATTTAGTTAGATACTACTGTACTGTTGGAGCTGGGAACACAAGCATTTAGTTAGATACTACTGTACTGTTGGAGCTGGGAACACAAGCATTTAGTTAGATATTACTGCACTGTTGGAGCAAGGAACCCAAGCATTTAGTTAGATATTACTGCACTGTTGGAGCAAGGGACCCAAGCATTTAGTTAGATATTACTGCACTGTTGGAGCTAGAAACACAAGCATTTAGTTAGATACTACTGCACTGTTGGAGCTAGGAACACAAGCATTTAGTTAGATATTACTGCACTGTTGGAGCTAGAAACACAAGCATTGAGTTAGATACTACTGCACTGTTCGAGCTAGAAACACAAGCATTTAGTTAGATATTACTGTACTGTTGGAACTAGAAACACAAGCATTTAGTTAGGTATTACTGCACTGTTGGAGCGAGAAACACAAGCATTTAGTTAGATATTACTGCCCTGTTGGAGCTAGAAACACAAGCATTTAGTTAGATATTACTGCCCTGTTGGAGCTAGAAACACAAGCATTTAGTTAGATACTACTGCACTGTTGGAGCTAGAAACACAAGCATTTAGTTAGATATTACTGCACTGTTCGAGCTAGAAACACAAGCATTTAGTTAGATATTACTGCCCTGTTGGAGCTAGAAACACAAGCATTTAGTTAGATATTACTGCACTGTTGGGGTGAGAAACACAAGCATTTAGTTAGATATTACTGCACTGTTCGAGCTAGAAACACAAGCATTTAGTTAGATATTACTGCACTGTTCGAGCTAGAAACACAAGCATTTAGTTAGATATTACTGCACTGTTCGAGCTAGAAACACAAGCATTTAGTTAGATATTACTGCACTGTTGGAGCAAGGAACACAAGCATTTAGTTAGATACTACTGCACTGTTGGAGCAAGGAACACAAGCATTTAGTTAGATACTACTGCACTGTTGGAGCTAGGAACACAAGCATTTAGTTAGATATTACTGCACTGTTGGAGCTAGAAACACAAGCATTTAGTTAGATATTACTGCACTGTTGGAGCAAGGAACACAAGCATTTAGTTAGATATTACTGCACTGTTGGAGCTGGGAACACAAGCATTTAGTTAGATATTACTGCACTGTTGGAGCTAGAAACACAAGCATTTAGTTAGATATTACTGCACTGTTGGAGCAAGGAACACAAGCATTTAGTTAGATATTACTGCACTGTTGGAGCAAGGAACACAAGCATTTAGTTAGATATTACTGCACTGTTGGAGCTAGGAACACAAGCATTTAGTTAGATACTACTGCACTGTTGGAGCTGGGAACACAAGCATTTAGTTAGATATTACTGCGCTGTTGGAGCAAGGAACCCAAGCATTTAGTTAGATATTACTGCACTGTTGGAGCTAGAAACACAAGCATTTAGTTAGATACTACTGCACTGTTGGAGCTAGGAACACAAGCATTTAGTTAGATATTACTGCACTGTTGGAGCTAGAAACACAAGCATTGAGTTAGATACTACTGCACTGTTCGAGCTGGGAACACAAGCATTTAGTTAGATATTACTGCGCTGTTGGAGCAAGGAACCCAAGCATTTAGTTAGATATTACTGCACTGTTGGAGCTAGAAACACAAGCATTTAGTTAGATACTACTGCACTGTTGGAGCTAGGAACACAAGCATTGAGTTAGATATTACTGCCCTGTTGGAGCTAGAAACACAAGCATTTAGTTAGATATTACTGCACTGTTGGAGCTAGAAACACAAGCATTTAGTTAGATACTACTGTACTGTTGGAGCTGGGAACACAAGCATTTAGTTAGATACTACTGCACTGTTGGAACTAGGAACACAAGCATTTAGTTAGATACTACTGTACTGTTGGAGCTAGTAACCCAAGCATTTAGTTAGATATTACTGCACTGTTGGAGCTAGTAACCCAAGCATTTAGTTAGATACTACTGCACTGTTGGAGCTAGAAACACAAGCATTTAGTTAGATATTACTGCACTGTTGGAGCTAGAAACACAAGCATTTAGCTACTTCCGCAATAACAGCTAAATATGTGTATGTGACAAATACAATTTGATTTGAACAGACATTAGCTACGCTGTGTGTGTGTGTGTGTGTGTGTGTGTGTGTATACTGTGTGTGTATACTGTGTGTGTGTGTGTGTGTGTGTGTATACTGTGTGTGTATACTGTGTGTGTGTGTGTGTGTATACTGTGTGTGTGTGTGTATACTGTGTGTGTGTGTGTGCGTGTGTGTGTATACTGTGTGTGTGTGTGTGTGTATGATTGTGTGTGTGTGTGTATACTGTGTGTGTGTATGATTGTGTGTGTGTTTATACTGTGTGTGTATGATTGTGTGTGTGTGTATACTGTGTGTGTGTATACTGTAAGTGTGTATACTGTGTGTGTGTGTGTATGATTGTGTGTGTCTGTGTATACTGTGTGTGTGTATACTGTAAGTGTGTATACTGTGTGTGTGTGTATATGATTGTGTGTGTGTGTATACTGTCTGTGTGTATACTGTGTCTCCAGGTGGACATCGCCACGGGGATGGACAGTGTGTATACTGTAAGTGTGTATACTGTGTCTCCAGGTGGACATTGCCATGGGGATGGACAGTGTGTATACTGTAAGTGTGTATACTGTGTCTCCAGGTGGACATCGCCATGGGGATGGACAGTGGGGACCTGTCAGACTTCGTGGAGAACGTGGAGTGGGAGTGTCACGGAATGCCGGCGGTCCGGAACGTCATCATGTACGGCTGCTGCTCGGACCCGTATCCTGACATCACCTACACCCTCCACCTGAAGAGACGCTCTCTCTTCTACATCTTCAATCTGCTGCTGCCCTGCTTCCTCATCTCCTTCCTCGGTACTGGTACCACCTACACCCTCCACCTGAAGAGACGCTCTCTCTTCTACATCTTCAATCTGCTGCTGCCCTGCTTCCTCATCTCCTTCCTCGGTACTGGTACCACCTACACCCTCCACCTGAAGAGACGCTCTCTCTTCTACATCTTCAATCTGCTGCTGCCCTGCTTCCTCATCTCCTTCCTCGGTACTGGTACCACCTACACCCTCCACCTGAAGAGACGGTCGCTCTTCTACATCTTCAATCTGCTGCTGCCCTGCTTCCTCATCTCCTTCCTCGGTACTGGTACCACCCACACCCTCCACCTGAAGAGACGGTCGCTCTTCTACATCTTCAATCTGCTGCTGCCCTGCTTCCTCATCTCCTTCCTCGGTACTGGTACCACCTACACCCTCCACCTGAAGAGACGGTCGCTCTTCTACATCTTCAATCTGCTGCTGCCCTGCTTCCTCATCTCCTTCCTCGGTACTGGTACCAGCTACACCCTCCACCTGAAGAGACGCTCTCTCTTCTACATCTTCAATCTGCTGCTGCCCTGCTTCCTCATCTCCTTCCTCGGTACTGGTACCACCTACACCCTCCACCTGAAGAGACGGTCTCTCTTCTACATCTTCAATCTGCTGCTGCCCTGCTTCCTCATCTCCTTCCTCGGTACTGGTACCACCTACACCCTCCACCTGAAGAGACGCTCTCTCTTCTACATCTTCAATCTGCTGCTGCCCTGCTTCCTCATCTCCTTCCTCGGTACTGGTACCACCTACACCCTCCACCTGAAGAGACGCTCTCTCTTCTACATCTTCAATCTGCTGCTGCCCTGCTTCCTCATCTCCTTCCTCGGTACTGGTACCACCTACACCCTCCACCTGAAGAGACGCTCTCTCTTCTACATCTTCAATCTGCTGCTGCCCTGCTTCCTCATCTCCTTCCTCGGTACTGGTACCACCTACACCCTCCACCTGAAGAGACGCTCTCTCTTCTACATCTTCAATCTGCTGCTGCCCTGCTTCCTCATCTCCTTCCTCGGTACTGGTACCACCTACACCCTCCACCTGAAGAGACGCTCTCTCTTCTACATCTTCAATCTGCTGCTGCCCTGCTTCCTCATCTCCTTCCTCGGTACTGGTACCACCTACACCCTCCACCTGACGAGACGCTCTCTCTTCTACATCTTCAATCTGCTGCTGCCCTGCTTCCTCATCTCCTTCCTCGGTACTGGTACCAGCTACACCCTCCACCTGAAGAGACGCTCTCTCTTCTACATCTTCAATCTGCTGCTGCCCTGCTTCCTCATCTCCTTCCTCGGTACTGGTACCACCTACACCCTCCACCTGAAGAGACGCTCTCTCTTCTACATCTTCAATCTGCTGCTGCCCTGCTTCCTCATCTCCTTCCTCGGTACTGGTACCACCTACGCCCTCCACCTGAAGAGACGGTCGCTCTTCTACATCTTCAATCTGCTGCTGCCCTGCTTCCTCATCTCCTTCCTCGGTACTGGTACCACCTACACCCTCCACCTGAAGAGACGGTCGCTCTTCTACATCTTCAATCTGCTGCTGCCCTGCTTCCTCATCTCCTTCCTCGGTACTGGTATCACCAGCATTATCATTATTAACATTAGTATAAAGCGGGCTTTGGGGCGATAGACCCCTCTATCCATCTCTATGGTACATTCATGTTGCTAAAGCAGGCTTAGACCCCTCTATCCATCTCTATGGTACATTCATGTTGCTACAGCAGGCTTTGGGGCGATTAGACCCCTCTATCCATCTCTATGGTACATTAATGTTGCTACAGCAGGCTTTGGGGCGATTAGACTCCTCTGTCCATCTCTATGGTACATTAATGTTGCTACAGCAGGCTGTGGGGCGATTAGACCCCTCTATCCATCTCTATGGAACGTTCATGTTGCCACAGCAGGCTAAGACCCCTCTATCCATCTCTATGGTACATTAATATTGCTACAGCAGGCTTTGGGGCGATTAGACCCCTCTATCCATCTCTATGGAACATTCATGTTGCCACAGCAGGCTTTGATCCCTCTATCCATCTCTATGGTACATTAATATTGCTACAGCAGGCTTAGACCCCTCTATCCATCTCTATGGTACATTAATATTGCTACAGCAGGCTTTGGGGCGATTAGACCCCTCTATCCATCTCTATGGAACGTTCATGTTGCCACAGCAGGCTAAGACCCCTCTATCCATCTCTATGGTACATTAATATTGCTACAGCAGGCTTTGGGGCGATTAGACCCCTCTATCCATCTCTATGGAACGTTCATGTTGCTACAGCAGGCTTTGGGGCGATTAGACCCCTCTATCCATCTCTATGGTACATTAATGTTGCTACAGCAGGCTTTGGGGCGATTAGACCCCTCTAAGCATCTCTATGGAACGTTCATGTTGCCGTTGAGAGGAGATGCAAGATTCTGTGGTGACTGTTGTTTGTTAAGTTCTAGCTCATCTGGGTTTGTGGTTGTATTGTTTATTGCTGTTGTTTACATTTTATTTTTGCTCATTTATTTTTTGTGGTTGTATTGAATTGTTTATTGTTGTTGTTTACATTGTATTGTTGGTGATATTATTTAATGCTGTTGTTTGTTTGTGTTGTTCTAGCTCCCCTGGGTTTGTGGTTGTATTGAATTGTTTATTGTTGTTGTTTACATTGTATTGTTGGTGATATTATTTAATGCTGTTGTTTGTTTGTGTTGTTCTAGCTCATCTGGGTTTGTGGTTGTATTGTATTGTTTATTGTTGTTGTTTACATTGTATTGTTGGTGATATTATTTAATGCTGTTGTTTGTTTGTGTTGTTCTAGCTCCCCTGGGTTTGTGGTTGTATTGTATTGTTTATTGTTGTTGTTTACATTGTATTGTTGGTGATATTATTTAATGCTGTTGTTTGTTTGTGTTGTTCTAGCGCCCCTGGGTTTCTACCTGCCCGCTGACTCAGGAGAGAAGGTTTCTCTGGGCGTGACAGTTCTACTGGCCCTCACTGTCTTCCAACTGATGGTGGCAGAGAGCATGCCTCCCTCTGAGAGTGTTCCCTATATAGGTGATAATATGATGCCTCCCTCAGAGAGTGTTCCCTATATAGGTGACAATATGATCCCTCTGAGAGTGTTCCCTATATAGGTGATAATATGATGCCTCCCTCTGAGAGTGTTCCCTATATAGGTGACAATATGATGCCTCCCTCTGAGAGTGTTCCCTATATAGGTGATGATATGATGCCTCCCTCTGAGAGTGTTCCCTATATAGGTGATAATATGATGCCTCCCTCAGAGAGTGTTCCCTATATAGGTGATAATATGATCCCTCTGAGAGTGTTCCCTATATAGGTGATAATATGATGCCTCCCTCTGAGAGTGTTCCCTATATAGGTGATGATATGATGCCTCCCTCTGAGAGTGTTCCCTATATAGGTGATAATATGATGCCTCCCTCAGAGAGTGTTCCCTATATAGGTGATGATATGATCCCTCAGAGTGTTCCCTATATAGGTGACAATATGATCCCTCAGAGAGTGTTCCCTATATAGGTGATAATATGATGCCTCCCTCTGAGAGTGTTCCCTATATAGGTGATAATATGATGCCTCCCTCTGAGAGTGTTCCCTATATAGGTGATAATATGATGCCTCCCTCAGAGAGTGTTCCCTATATAGGTGATAATATGATGCCTCCCTCTGAGAGTGTTCCCTATATAGGTGATGATATGATGCCTCCCTCTGAGAGTGTTCCCTATATAGGTGATAATATGATGCCTCCCTCAGAGAGTGTTCCCTATATAGGTGATAATATGATGCCTCAGAGAGTGTTCCCTATATAGGTGATAATATGATGCCTCCCTCAGAGAGTGTTCCCTATATAGGTGACAATATGATGCCTCAGAGAGTGTTCCCTATATAGGTGATAATATGATGCCTCCCTCTGAGAGTGTTCCCTATATAGGTGACAATATGATGCCTCCCTCAGAGAGTGTTCCCTATATAGGTGACAATATGATGCCTCTGAGAGTGTTCCCTATATAGGTGACAATATGATCCCTCTGAGAGTGTTCCCTATATAGGTGATAATATGATGCCTCTGAGAGTGTTCCCTATATAGGTGATGATATGATCCCTCAGAGTGTTCCCTATATAGGTGATAATATGATGCCTCTGAGAGTGTTCCCTATATAGGTGACAATATGATGCCTCCCTCTGAGAGTGTTCCCTATATAGGTGACAATATGATGCCTCCCTCTGAGAGTGTTCCCTATATAGGTGACAATATGATGCCTCTGAGAGTGTTCCCTAAATATGTGTGTGCGTGTGTGTGTGTGTGTGTGTGTGTGTGTGTGTGTGTGTGTGTGTGTGTTCCAGGGAAGTACTACATAGCGACGATGACGATGATCACGGCCTCAACATCTCTGACCATCTTCATCATGAACATCCATTTCTGTGGTGCAGAGGCCAAGCCTGTTCCTCCCTGGGCCAAGGTAGGGCCAAGCCTGTTCCTCACTGGGCCAAGGTAGGCCAAGCCTGTTCCTCACTGGGCCAAGGTAGGGCCAAGCCTGTTCCTCACTGGGCCAAGGTAGGCCAAGCCTGTTCCTCACTGGGCCAAGGTAGGCCAAGCCTGTTCCTCACTGGGCCAAGGTAGGCCAAGCCTGTTCCTCACTGGGCCAAGGTAGGGCCAAGCCTGTTCCTCACTGGGCCAAGGTACGCCAAGCCTGTTCCTCACTGGGCCAAGGTAGGCCAAGCCTGTTCCTCACTGGGCCAAGGTAGGCCAAGCCTGTTCCTCACTGGGCCAAGGTAGGCCAAGCCTGTTCCTCACTGGGCCAAGGTAGGCCAAGCCTGTTCCTCACTGGGCCAAGGTAGGCCAAGCCTGTTCCTCACTGGGCCAAGGTAGGCCAAGCCTGTTCCTCACTGGGCCAAGGTAGGCCAAGCCTGTTCCTCACTGGGCCAAGGTAGACCAAGCCTGTTCCTCACTGGGCCAAGGTACGCCAAGCCTGTTCCTCTCTGGGCCAAGGTAGGCCAAGCCTGTTCCTCACTGGGCCAAGGTAGGCCAAGCCTGTTCCTCACTGGGCCAAGGTCGGCCAAGCCTGTTCCTCACTGGGCCAAGGTAGGCCAAGCCTGTTCCTCACTGGGCCAAGGTAGGCCAAGCCTGTTCCTCACTGGGCCAAGGTAGGCCAAGCCTGTTCCTCCCTGGGCCAAGGTAGGCCAAGCCTGTTCCTCACTGGGCCAAGGTAGGCCAAGCCTGTTCCTCACTGGGCCAAGGTAGGCCAAGCCTGTTCCTCACTGGGCCAAGGTAGGCCAAGCCTGTTCCTCCCTGGGCCAAGGTATGCCAAGCCTGTTCCTCACTGGGCCAAGGTAGGGCCAAGCCTGTTCCCCGCTGGGCCAAGGTAGGCCAAGCCTGTTCCTCACTGGGCCAAGGTAGGCCAAGCCTGTTCCTCACTGGGCCAAGGTAGGCCAAGCCTGTTCCTCACTGGGCCAAGGTAGGCCAAGCCTGTTCCTCACTGGGCCAAGGTAGGCCAAGCCTGTTCCTCGCTGGGCCAAGGTAGGCCAAGCCTGTTCCTCGCTGGGCCAAGGTAGGCCAAACCTGTTCCTCACTGGGCCAAGGTAGGGCCAAGCCTGTTCCTCACTGGGCCAAGGTAGGCCAAGCCTGTTCCTCACTGGGCCAAGGTAGGCCAAGCCTGTTCCTCCCTGGGCCAAGGTATGCCAAGCCTGTTCCTCACTGGGCCAAGGTAGGGCCAAGCCTGTTCCTCGCTGGGCCAAGGTAGGCCAAGCCTGTTCCTCACTGGGCCAAGGTAGGCCAAGCCTGTTCCTCACTGGGCCAAGGTAGGCCAAGCCTGTTCCTCACTGGGCCAAGGTAGGCCAAGCCTGTTCCTCCCTGGGCCAAGGTAGGCCAAACCTGTTCCTCACTGGGCCAAGGTAGGCCAAGCCTGTTCCTCACTGGGCCAAGGTAGGCCAAGCCTGTTCCTCGCTGGGCCAAGGTAGGCCAAGCCTGTTCCTCACTGGGCCAAGGTAGGCCAAGCCTGTTCCTCACTGGGCCAAGGTAGGCCAAGCCTGTTCCTCACTGGGCCAAGGTAGGCCAAGCCTGTTCCTCACTGGGCCAAGGTAGGGCCAAGCCTGTTCCTCACTGGGCCAAGGTAGGCCAAGCCTGTTCCTCACTGGGCCAAGGTAGGGCCAAGCCTGTTCCTCACTGGGCCAAGGTAGGCCAAGCCTGTTCCTCACTGGGCCAAGGTAGGCCAAACCTGTTCCTCACTGGGCCAAGGTAGGCCAAGCCTGTTCCTCACTGGGCCAAGGTAGGCCAAGCCTGTTCCTCACTGGGCCAATGTAGACCAAGCCTGTTCCTCACTTGGCCAAGGTAGGCCAAACCTGTTCCTGTCTGGGCCAAGGTAGGCCAAGCCTGTTCCTCACTGGGCCAAGGTAGGCCAAGCCTGTTCCTCACTGGGCCAAGGTAGGCCAAGCCTGTTCCTCACTGGGCCAAGGTGGGCCAAGCCTGTTCCTCACTGGGCCAAGGTAGGGCCAAGCCTGTTCCTCACTGGGCCAAGGTAGGCCAAGCCTGTTCCTCACTGGGCCAAGGTAGGCCAAGCCTGTTCCTCACTGGGCCAAGGTAGGCCAAGCCTGTTCCTCACTGGGCCAAGGTAGGCCAAGCCTGTTCCTCACTGGGCCAAGGTAGGGCCAAGCCTGTTCCTCACTTGGCCAAGGTAGGCCAAACCTGTTCCTCTCTGGGCCAAGGTAGGCCAAACCTGTTCCTCACTGGGCCAAGGTAGGCCAAGCCTGTTCCTCTCTGGGCCAAGGTAGGCCAAGCCTGTTCCTCACTGGGCCAAGGTAGGGCCAAGCCTGTTCCTCACTGGGCCAAGGTAGGCCAAGCCTGTTCCTCTCTGGGCCAAGGTAGGCCAAGCCTGTTCCTCACTGGGCCAAGGTAGGCCAAGCCTGTTCCTCACTTGGCCAAGGTAGGCCAAACCTGTTCCTGTCTGGGCCAAGGTAGGCCAAGCCTGTTCCTCACTGGTCCAAGGTAGGCCAAGCCTGTTCCTGTCTGGGCCAAGGTAGGCCAAGCCTGTTCCTCACTTGGCCAAGGTAGGCCAAACCTGTTCCTGTCTGGGCCAAGGTAGGCCAAGCCTGTTCCTCACTGGGCCAAGGTAGGCCAAGCCTGTTCCTCACTGGGCCAAGGTAGGCCAAGCCTGTTCCTCACTGGGCCAAGGTAGGCCAAGCCTGTTCCTCACTGGGCCAAGGTAGGCCAAGCCTGTTCCTCACTGGGCCAAGGTAGGCCAAGCCTGTTCCTCACTGGGCCAAGGTAGGCCAAGCCTGTTCCTCACTTGGCCAAGGTAGGCCAAACCTGTTCCTCACTTGGCCAAGGTAGGCCAAGCCTGTTCCTCACTGGGCCAAGGTAGGCCAAGCCTGTTCCTCACTGGGCCAAGGTAGGCCAAGCCTGTTCCTCACTGGGCCAAGGTAGGCCAAGCCTGTTCCTCACTGGGCCAAGGTAGGCCAAGCCTGTTCCTCACTGGGCCAAGGTAGGCCAAGCCTGTTCCTCTCTGGGCCAAGGTAGGGCCAAGCCTGTTCCTCGCTGGGCCAAGGTAGGCCAAGCCTGTTCCTCTCTGGGCCAAGGTAGGGCCAAGCCTGTTCCTCGCTGGGCCAAGGTAGGACAAGCCTGTTCCTCTCTGGGCCAAGGTAGGCCAAGCCTGTTCCTCTCTGGGCCAAGGTAGGGCCAAGCCTGTTCCTCACTGGGCCAAGGTAGGGCCAAGCCTGTTCCTCACTGGGCCAAAGTCTGGAGCTCTGTGACACTGTGTGTGTGTCTGTGTGTGTGTGTGTTTACTCTACCTCTATATAGGTGATAATATGATGCCTCCCTCAGAGAGTGTTCCCTAAATGTGTGTGTGTGTGTGTGTGTGTGTGTGTGTGTGTGTGTGTGTGTGTGTGTGTGTGTGTGTGTGTGTGTGTGTGTGTGTGTGTGTGTGTGTGTGTGTGTGTGTGTGTGTGTGTGTGTGTGTGTGTGTGTGTTCCCAGGTACTCATCATTGACTACATGTCTAAGATCCTGTGTGTGTGTGTGTGTGTTCCCAGGTACTCATCATTGACTACATGTCTAAGATCCTGTGTGTGTGTGTGTGTGTTCCCAGGTACTCATCATTGACTACATGTCTAAGATCCTGTGTGTGTGTGTGTGTGTGTGTGTGTGTGTGTGTGTGTTCCCAGGTACTCATCATTGACTACATGTCTAAGATCCTGTGTGTGTGTGTGTGTGTGTGTGTGTGTGTTCCCAGGTACTCATCATTGACTACATGTCTAAGATCCTGTGTGTGTGTGTGTGTGTGTGTGTGTGTGTTCCCAGGTACTCATCATTGACTACATGTCTAAGATCCTGTGTGTGTGTGTGTGTGTGTGTGTGTGTGTTCCCAGGTACTCATCATTGACTACATGTCTAAGATCCTGTTTGTGTGTGTGTGTGTTCCCAGGTACTCATCATTGACTACATGTCTAAGATCCTGTGTGTGTGTGTGTGTGTTCCCAGGTACTCATCATTGACTACATGTCTAAGATCCTGTTTGTGTGTGTGTGTGTTCCCAGGTACTCATCATTGACTACATGTCTAAGATCCTGTGTGTGTGTGTGTGTGTTCCCAGGTACTCATCATTGACTACATGTCTAAGATCCTGTTTGTGTGTGTGTGTGTTCCCAGGTACTCATCATTGACTACATGTCTAAGATCCTGTTTGTGTACGAGGTGGGGGAGAACTGCACGACACCAGAGAGTGAGAGAACACCTCTCTACAGTGAGGAACCAATGTCGGGCAACTCCGCCCTGGCACGGAACCATTACCACGACGACCTCTACCATGACGGCTGTTACCAAGACGACTGCCATCGCCTCGGTCCGTACCAGTACGGCAATGGGCACCTCCAAAACCACCACAGCGCCCATCAAAATCACCTCGACAACAGTCGCTACGCTAACGGCGGTCACCGCGACGATCATTGTAGTAACCGTAGTAACCAGAACCATCACAGCAACCCGAGCCAGACCTCCAAGGGGGAAGGGGGTGAGGAGAAGAGGGAGCCCCTGAGACAGTACCACCACATCGGGAGAGAGGAGTTGGACTATCAGGCACCCCCTCCAGGGAACCTCCAGAATGGTGGGATGAATGAGCCGCTGCCTTACCCCAAGGAGAAGCACCTCAACCCAGCCTCGGCCCCAGCCTGCTCCTGCCCCTGCCCACACCACAAACAGGTGACTAATGCCCACTGCATCACACAGTCAGGATTTATTAAGCTGTGCCTCCTCTCTCTCTCTTTCCCCCTCTCTCTCTCTCTCTGTCTCTCTCTCTCCTCCCCATCTCTCTCTTCTAGGTGGTGTATAAGATCCAATACATTTCAAACTGTTTCTTATCTCTCCTTCCCCATCCCTCTCTCCTTCTCCCTCTCCCTCTCCTTCCTCTCCCTCTCCCTCTCTTCCTCCCTCTCTCCTTCTCCCTCTCTCCCTCCCCCTCTCCTTCCCTCTCCCTCTCCCTCTCTCTCCCTCCCTCTCTCCTTCCTCTCCCTCCCCCTCTCCTTCATCTCTCTCTCTCTTTCCTCTCCTGAACCCTCTCTCATTCCCCTCCCTCCCTCTCCTCCCTCCCTCTCCTCTAGGTGGTGTATAACATTCAGTACATCGCCAACTGTTTCTCCTCCCTCCCTCTCATCCCTCCCTCTCCTCCCTCCCCCTCCTCCCTCCCTCTCCTCCCTCCCTCTCCTCCCTCCCTCTCCTCCCTCCCTCTCTTCTAGGTGGTGTATAACATTCAGTACATCGCCAACTGTTTCTCCTCTCTCCTCCATCCCCTCCTCCCTCCCTCTCCTCCCTCCTCCCTCCCTCCCTCTCGTCCCTCCCTCTCCTCTAGGTGGTGTATAACATTCAGTACATCGCCAACTGTTTCTCCTCTCTCCCTCCCTCCCTCCCTCCCTCCCTCTCCTCCCTCCCTCTCCTCTAGGTGGTGTATAACATTCAGTACATCGCCAATTGTTTCTCCTCTCTCCTCCCTCCCTCTCCTCCCTCCCTCTCCTCCCTCCCTCTCCTCCCTCCCTCTCCTCTAGGTCGTGTATAACATTCAGTACATCGCCAATTGTTTCTCCTCTCTCCTCCCTCCCTCTCCTCCCTCTCGTCCCTCCCTCTCCTCCCTCCCTCTCTTCTAGGTGGTGTATAACATTCAGTACATCGCCAACTGTTTCTCCTCTCTCCTCCATCCCCTCCTCCCTCCCTCTCCTCCCTCCCTCTCCTCCCTCCCCCTCCTCCTCCCCTCTCTTCTAGGTGGTGTATTACATTCAGTACATCGCCAACTGTTTCTCCTCTCTCCTCCCTCCCTCTCCTCCCTCTCCTCCCTCCCTCTCCTCCCTCCCTCTCTTCTCAGTGGTGTATAACATTCAGTACATTGCCAACTGTTTCTCCTCTCTCCCTCCCTCCCCTCCTCCCTCCCTCTCCTCCCTCCCTCTCTTCTAGGTGGCGTATAACATTCAGTACATCGCCAACTGTTTCTCCCTCTCTCCTCCTCCCTCTCCTCCCTCCCTCTCCTCCCTCCCTCTCTTCTAGGTGGCGTATAACATTCAGTACATCGCCAACTGTTTCTCCTCTCTCCTCCCTCCCTCTCCTCCCTCCCTCTCTTCCCTCCCCCTCCTCCCTCCCTCTCTTCTAGGTGGTGTATTACATTCAGTACATCGCCAACTGTTTCTCCTCTCCTCCCTCCCCCTCCTCCCTCTCCTCCCTCCCTCTCCTCCCTCCCTCTCTTCTCGGTGGTGTATAACATTCAGTACATTGCCAACTGTTTCTCCTCTCTCATCCCTCCCTCTCCTCCCTCCCTCTCTTCTAGGTGGTGTATAACATTCAGTACATCGCCAACTGTTTCTCCTCTCTCCTCCATCCCTCTCCTCCTCCTCTCCTCCTCCCTCTCCTCCCTCCCTCTCCTCTAGGTGGTGTATAACATTCAGTACATCGTCAACTGTTTCTCCTCTCTCCTCCCTCCCTCCTCCTCCCTCCCTCTCTTCTAGGTGGTGTATAACATTCAGTACATCGCCAACTGTTTCCGGGAGCAACGTGCTACGTGTGCTAAAGGGGCGGAGTGGAAGAAGGTTGCCAAGGTGATGGACCGGTTCTTCATGTGGATCTTCTTCATCATGGTCTTCCTCATGAGTATCCTCATCATCGGCAAGGCAACTTGACAGAGGGAGGGAGGAGAGGGATGGATGGATGGATAGAGGGAAGAGGGAGAGAGAGGAAGGAAGGCAGGAGAGGGAGAGAGAGGAAGGAAGGCAGGAGAGGGAGGGACTAGAGGAAGAGACGGAGGAAGAGAGGGGGACGGAGGCGAGGAAGAGGGAGGAGAGGAGGGAGAGAGGAAGGGACAAGAGGAAGAGAGGGGAGGGAGGGAGGGAGGGAGGGAGGGATGGATGGATAGAGGGAAGAGGGAGAGAGAGGAAGGAGGGAGGGAGGAGAGAAGAGAGGGAGGAAGAGAAGGAGGGAGGGAGGGAGGGAGAGGGATGGATGGATGGATAGAGGGAAGAGGGAGAGAGAGGAAGGAAGGCAGGAGAGGGAGGGACTAGAGGAAGAGAGGGGGACGGAGGCGAGGAAGAGGGAGGAGAGGAAGAGATGGAGGGACAGAGGAGAGGGGGAAAGAGGCAGGGAAAGAGGTAGAAGAAGGACAGAGAGAGGGAGGGAGGAGAGGGAGGAGACGGGGAGAGAGGCAGGGAAAGAGGTAGAAGAAGGACAGAGAGAGAGGGAGGGAGGAGAGGGAGGAGACGGGGAGAGAGGCAGGGAAGAGGTAGAAGAAGGACAGAGAGAGGGAGGGAGGAGAGGGAGGAGACGGGGAGAGAGGCAGGGAAAGAGGTAGAAGAAGGACAGAGAGAGACGGAGGGAGGAGAGGGAGGAGACGGGGAGAGAGGCAGGGAAAGAGGTAGAAGAAGGACAGAGAGAGAGGGAGGGAGGAGAGGGAGGAGACGGGGAGAGAGGCAGGGAAAGAGGTAGAAGAAGGACAGAGAGAGAGGGAGGGAGGAGAGGGAGGAGACGGGGAGAGAGGCAGGGAAAGAGGAGAGGGGGAGAGAGGCAGGGAAAGAGGTAGAAGAAGGACAGAGAGAGGGAGGGAGGAGAGGGAGGAGAGGGGGAGAGAGGCAGGGAAGAGGAGAGGAGGAGAGAGGCAGGGAAAGAGGTAGAAGAAGGACAGAGAGAGAGGGAGGGAGGAGAGGGAGGAGACGGGGAGAGAGGCAGGGAAAGAGGAGACGGGGAGAGAGGCAGGGAAAGAGGTAGAAGAAGGACAGAGAGAGAGGGAGGAGAGGGAGGGAGAGAGGGGGAGAGAGGCAGGGAAAGAGGAGAGGGGGAGAGAGGCAGGGAAAGAGGAGAGGAGGAGAGAGGCAGGGAAAGAGGTAGAAGAAGGACAGAGAGAGAGGGAGGGAGGAGAGGGAGGAGACGGGGGAGAGAGGCAGGGAAAGAGGAGAGGGGGAAAGAGGCAGGGAAAGAGGTAGAAGAAGGACAGAGAGAGAGGGAGGGAGGAGAGGGAGGAGACGGGGAGAGAGGCAGGGAAAGAGGTAGAAGAAGGACAGAGAGAGGGAGGGAGGAGAGGGAGGAGACGGGGAGAGAGGCAGGGAAAGAGGTAGAAGAAGGACAGAGAGAGAGGGAGGGAGGAGAGGGAGGAGACGGGGAGAGAGGCAGGGAAAGAGGTAGTCTGGCAGATGGAGGATAGAAGGACTAGGGAGGGAGAGGGGGAGGAGCCTCGATTCGTCGGGACATGGACTTTACAAGGTGTTGAAAGCCTTCCACAGGGATGCTGGTCCATGTTGACTCTACAAGGTGTTGAAAGCCTTCCACAGGGATGCTGGTCCATGTTGACTCTACAAGGTGTTGAAAGCCTTCCACAGGGATGCTGGTCCATGTTGACTCTACAAGGTGTTGAAAGCCTTCCACAGGGATGCTGGTCCATGTTGACTCCAACGCTTCCCACAGATGTGTCAAGTTGGCTGGATGTCCTTTGGGTGGTGGACCATTCTTGATATACTGTTGAGCTTTAAAAACCCAGCAGTGTTGCAGTTCTTGACACGAACCGGTGTCCCTGGCACCTACTACCACGCCCCGTTCAAAGGCACTTAAATCTATTGTCCTGCCCGTTCACCCTCTGAACGGCACACATACACAACCCATGTCTCAAGGCTTTAAAATCCTTCTTTAACCCGTCTCCTCCCCCTTCATCTACACTGATCGATAGGCCGTCATTGTAAATGAGAATTTGTTCTTAATAAAACTGACTTGCCTTGTTAAAGAAAATCAATAAAAAAGTATTGGATTTAACATGTGGCGTCCGTAAGGGGTCAGAGCTTTCACCTGAATTCACCTGGTCAGTCTGAGTCATGGTGTTCCTAATGTTCTGTCCACTCAGCGTGAACGACCAAGTAAATGGATCACAGAGCTATAGGAGAATGAGCAGATATACAAATATACCGTGGGTACAAGGTTATTTAGAG
>NC_088231.1:28100040-28172540 GCF_036934945.1 Oncorhynchus masou masou
TTCCTCACTGGGCCAAAGTCTGGAGCTCTGTGACACTGTGTGTGTGTCTGTGTGTGTGTGTGTTTACTCTACCTCTATATAGGTGATAATATGATGCCTCCCTCAGAGAGTGTTCCCTAAATGTGTGTGTGTGTGTGTGTGTGTGTGTGTGTGTGTGTGTGTGTGTGTGTGTGTGTGTGTGTGTGTGTGTGTGTGTGTGTGTGTGTGTGTGTGTGTGTGTGTGTGTGTGTGTGTGTGTGTGTGTGTGTGTGTGTGTGTTCCCAGGTACTCATCATTGACTACATGTCTAAGATCCTGTGTGTGTGTGTGTGTGTTCCCAGGTACTCATCATTGACTACATGTCTAAGATCCTGTTTGTGTGTGTGTGTGTGTGTTCCCAGGTACTCATCATTGACTACATGTCTAAGATCCTGTGTGTGTGTGTGTGTGTGTGTGTGTGTGTGTGTGTGTTCCCAGGTACTCATCATTGACTACATGTCTAAGATCCTGTGTGTGTGTGTGTGTGTGTGTGTGTGTGTTCCCAGGTACTCATCATTGACTACATGTCTAAGATCCTGTGTGTGTGTGTGTGTGTGTGTGTGTGTGTGTTCCCAGGTACTCATCATTGACTACATGTCTAAGATCCTGTGTGTGTGTGTGTGTGTGTGTGTGTGTGTTTCCCAGGTACTCATCATTGACTACATGTCTAAGATCCTGTTTGTGTGTGTGTGTTCCCAGGTACTCATCATTGACTACATGTCTAAGATCCTGTGTGTGTGTGTGTGTGTTCCCAGGTACTCATCATTGACTACATGTCTAAGATCCTGTTTGTGTGTGTGTGTGTTCCCAGGTACTCATCATTGACTACATGTCTAAGATCCTGTGTGTGTGTGTGTGTGTTCCCAGGTACTCATCATTGACTACATGTCTAAGATCCTGTTTGTGTGTGTGTGTGTTCCCAGGTACTCATCATTGACTACATGTCTAAGATCCTGTTTGTGTACGAGGTGGGGAGAACTGCACGACACCAGAGAGTGAGAGAACACCTCTCTACAGTGAGGAACCAATGTCGGGCAACTCCGCCCTGGCACGGAACCATTACCACGACGACCTCTACCATGACGGCTGTTACCAAGACGACTGCCATCGCCTCGGTCCGTACCAGTACGGCAATGGGCACCTCCAAAACCACCACAGCGCCCATCAAAATCACCTCGACAACAGTCGCTACGCTAACGGCGGTCACCGCGACGATCATTGTAGTAACCGTAGTAACCAGAACCATCACAGCAACCCGAGCCAGACCTCCAAGGGGGAAGGGGTGAGGAGAAGAGGAGCCCCTGAGACAGTACCACCACATCGGGAGAGAGGAGTTGGACTATCAGGCACCCCCTCCAGGGAACCTCCAGAATGGTGGGATGAATGAGCCGCTGCCTTACCCCAAGGAGAAGCACCTCAACCCAGCCTCGGCCCCAGCCTGCTCCTGCCCCTGCCCACACCACAAACAGGTGACTAATGCCCACTGCATCACACAGTCAGGATTTATTAAGCTGTGCCTCCTCTCTCTCTCTTTCCCTCTCTCTCTCTCTCTCTGTCTCTCTCTCTCCTCCCCATCTCTCTCTTCTAGGTGGTGTATAAGATCCAATACATTTCAAACTGTTTCTTATCTCTCCTTCCCCATCCCTCTCTCCTTCTCCCTCTCCCTCTCCTTCCTCTCCCTCTCCCTCTCTTCCTCCCTCTCTCCTTCTCCCTCTCTCCCTCCCCCTCTCCTTCCTCTCCCTCTCCCTCCCTCCCTCTCTCCTTCCTCTCCCTCCCCCTCTCCTTCATCTCCCTCTCTCTCTTTCCTCTCCTGAACCCTCTCTCATTCCCCTCCCTCCCTCTCCTCCCTCCCTCTCCTCTAGGTGGTGTATAACATTCAGTACATCGCCAACTGTTTCTCCTCCCTCCCTCTCATCCCTCCCTCTCCTCCTCCCTCCCCCTCCTCCCTCCCTCTCCTCCCTCCCTCTCCTCCCTCCTCTCCTCCTCCCTCTCTTCTAGGTGGTGTATAACATTCAGTACATCGCCAACTGTTTCTCCTCTCTCATCCATCCCCTCCTCCCTCCCTCTCCTCCCTCCCTCCCTCCCTCCCTCTCGTCCCTCCCTCTCCTCTAGGTGGTGTATAACATTCAGTACATCGCCAACTGTTTCTCCTCTCTCCCTCCCTCCCTCCCTCCCTCCCTCTCCTCCCTCCCTCTCCTCTAGGTGGTGTATAACATTCAGTACATCGCCAATTGTTTCTCCCTCTCTCCTCCTCCCTCTCCTCCCTCCCTCTCCTCCCTCCCTCTCCTCCCTCCCTCTCCTCTAGGTCGTGTATAACATTCAGTACATCGCCAATTGTTTCTCCTCTCTCCTCCCTCCCTCTCCTCCCTCTCGTCCCTCCCTCTCCTCCCTCCCTCTCTTCTAGGTGGTGTATAACATTCAGTACATCGCCAACTGTTTCTCCTCTCTCCTCCATCCCCTCCTCCCTCCCTCTCCTCCCTCCCTCTCCTCCCTCCCCCTCCTCCCTCCCTCTCTTCTAGGTGGTGTATTACATTCAGTACATCGCCAACTGTTTCTCCTCTCTCCTCCCTCCCCCTCCTCCCTCTCCTCCCTCCCTCTCCTCCCTCCCTCTCTTCTCAGTGGTGTATAACATTCAGTACATTGCCAACTGTTTCTCCTCTCTCCTCCCTCCCTCTCCTCCCTCCCTCTCCTCCCTCCCTCTCTTCTAGGTGGCGTATAACATTCAGTACATCGCCAACTGTTTCTCCTCTCTCCTCCCTCCCTCTCCTCCCTCCCTCTCCTCCCTCCCTCTCTTCTAGGTGGCGTATAACATTCAGTACATCGCCAACTGTTTCTCCCTCTCTCCTCCCTCCCTCTCCTCCCTCCCTCTCTTCCCTCCCCCTCCTCCCTCCCTCTCTTCTAGGTGGTGTATTACATTCAGTACATCGCCAACTGTTTCTCCTCTCTCCTCCCTCCCCCTCCTCCCTCTCCTCCCTCCCTCTCCTCCCTCCCTCTCTTCTCGGTGGTGTATAACATTCAGTACATTGCCAACTGTTTCTCCTCTCATCCCTCCCTCTCCTCCCTCCCTCTCTTCTAGGTGGTGTATAACATTCAGTACATCGCCAACTGTTTCTCCTCTCTCCTCCATCCCTCTCCTCCTCCCTCTCCTCCCTCCCTCTCCTCCCTCCCTCTCCTCTAGGTGGTGTATAACATTCAGTACATCGTCAACTGTTTCTCCTCTCTCCTCCCTCCCTCTCCTCCCTCCCTCTCTTCTAGGTGGTGTATAACATTCAGTACATCGCCAACTGTTTCCGGGAGCAACGTGCTACGTGTGCTAAAGGGGCGGAGTGGAAGAAGGTTGCCAAGGTGATGGACCGGTTCTTCATGTGGATCTTCTTCATCATGGTCTTCCTCATGAGTATCCTCATCATCGGCAAGGCAACTTGACAGAGGGAGGGAGGAGAGGGATGGATGGATGGATAGAGGGAAGAGGGAGAGAGAGGAAGGAAGGCAGGAGAGGGAGAGAGAGAAGGAAGGCAGGAGAGGGAGGGACTAGAGGAAGAGACGGAGGAAGAGAGGGGGACGGAGGCGAGGAAGAGGGAGGAGAGGAAGAGAGGAAGGGACAAGAGGAAGAGAGGGAGGGAGGGAGGGAGGGAGGGAGGGATGGATGGATAGAGGGAAGAGGGAGAGAGGGAAGGGGGAGGAGGAGAGAAGAGAGGGAGGAAGAGAAGGAGGGGAGGGAGGGAGGAGGGGATGGATGGATGGATAGAGGGAAGAGGGAGAGAGAGGAAGGAAGGCAGGAGAGGGAGGGACTAGAGGAAGAGAGGGGGACGGAGGCGAGGAAGAGGGAGGAGAGGAAGAGATGGAGGGACAGAGGAGAGGGGAAAGAGGCAGGAAAGAGGTAGAAGAAGGACAGAGAGAGGGGAGGGAGGAGAGGGAGGAGACGGGAGAGAGGCAGGGAAAGAGGTAGAAGAAGGACAGAGAGAGAGGGAGGGAGGAGAGGAGGAGACGGGGAGAGAGGCAGGGAAAGAGGTAGAAGAAGGACAGAGAGAGAGGGAGGGAGGAGAGGGAGGAGACGGGAGAGAGGGCAGGGAAAGAGGTAGAAGAAGGACAGAGAGAGAGACGGAGGGAGGAGAGGGAGGAGACGGGAGAGAGGCAGGGAAAGAGGTAGAAGAAGGACAGAGAGAGGGAGGGAGGAGAGGGAGGAGACGGGAGAGAGGCAGGGAAGAGGTAGAAGAAGGACAGAGAGAGAGGGAGGGAGGAGAGGGAGGAGACGGGGAGAGAGGCAGGGAAGAGGAGAGGGGGAGAGAGGCAGGGAAAGAGGTAGAAGAAGGACAGAGAGAGAGAGGGAGGGAGGGAGGAGAGGGGGAGAGAGGCAGGGAAAGAGGAGAGGAGGAGAGAGGCAGGGAAAGAGGTAGAAGAAGGACAGAGAGAGAGGGAGGGAGGAGAGGGAGGAGACGGGGAGAGAGGCAGGGAAAGAGGAGGCGGGGAGAGAGGCAGGGAAAGAGGTAGAAGAAGGACAGAGAGAGAGGGAGGGAGGAGAGGGAGGAGAGGGGGAGAGAGGCAGGGAAAGAGGAGAGGGGGAGAGAGGCAGGGAAAGAGGAGAGGAGGAGAGAGGCAGGGAAAGAGGTAGAAGAAGGACAGAGAGAGAGGGAGGGAGGAGAGGGAGGAGGCGGGGAGAGAGGCAGGGAAAGAGGAGAGGGGGAAAGAGGCAGGGAAAGAGGTAGAAGAAGGACAGAGAGAGAGGGAGGGAGGAGAGGGAGGAGACGGGGAGAGAGGCAGGGAAAGAGGTAGAAGAAGGACAGAGAGAGAGGGAGGGAGGAGAGGGAGGAGACGGGGAGAGAGGCAGGGAAAGAGGTAGAAGAAGGACAGAGAGAGAGAGGAGGGAGGGAGGGAGGAGACGGGGAGAGAGGCAGGGAAAGAGGTAGAAGAAGGACAGAGAGAGAGGGAGTCTGGCAGACGCAGGATAGAAGGACTAGGGAGGGAGAGGGGGAGGAGCCTCAATTCGTCGGGACATGGACTCTACAAGGTGTTGAAAGCCTTCCACAGGGATGCTGGTCCATGTTGACTCTACAAGGTGTTGAAAGCCTTCCACAGGGATGCTGGTCCATGTTGACTCTACAAGGTGTTGAAAGCCTTCCACAGGGATGCTGGTCCATGTTGACTCTACAAGGTGTTGAAAGCCTTCCACAGGGATGCTGGTCCATGTTGACTCCAACGCTTCCCACAGATGTGTCAAGTTGGCTGGATGTCCTTTGGGTGGTGGACCATTCTTGATATACTGTTGAGCTTTAAAAACCCAGCAGTGTTGCAGTTCTTGACACGAACCGGTGTCCCTGGCACCTACTACCACGCCCGTTCAAAGGCACTTAAATCTATTGTCCTGCCCGTTCACCCTCTGAACGGCACACATACACAACCCATGTCTCAAGGCTTTAAAATCCTTCTTTAACCCGTCTCCTCCCCCTTCATCTACACTGATCGATAGGCCGTCATTGTAAATGAGAATTTGTTCTTAATAAAACTGACTTGCCTTGTTAAAGAAAATCAATAAAAAAAGTATTGGATTTAACATGTGGCGTCCGTAAGGGGTCAGAGCTTTCACCTGAATTCACCTGGTCAGTCTGAGTCATGGTGTTCCTAATGTTCTGTCCACTCAGCGTGAACGACCAAGTAAATGGATCACAGAGCTATAGGAGAATGAGCAGATATACAAATATACCGTGGGTACAAGGTTATTTAGAGTACAGATCAGAGATGGCCTGATGCAGTATAGTTATTTAGAGCACAGATCAGAGATGGCCTGATGCAGTATAGTTCAGTTATTTAGAGTACAGATCAGAGATGGCCTGATGCAGTATAGTTATTTAGAGCACAGAACAGAGATGGCCTGATGCAGTATAGTTATTTAGAGCACAGATCAGAGATGGCCTGATGCAGTATAGTTATTTAGAGCACAGATCAGAGATGGCCTGATGCAGTTCAGTTATTTAGAGCACAGATCAGAGATGGCCTGATGCAGTATAGTTATTTAGAGCACAGATCAGAGATGGCCTGATGCAGTATAGTTCAGTTATTTAGAGCACAGATCAGAGATGGCCTGATGCAGTATAGTTATTTAGAGAACAGATCAGAGATGGCCTGATGCAGTATAGTTATTTAGAGTACAGATCAGAGATGGCCTGATGCAGTATAGTATAGTTATTTAGAGTACAGATCAGAGATGGCCTGATGCAGTATAGTATAGTTATTTAGAGTACAGATCAGAGATGGCCTGATGCAGTATAGTATAGTTATTTAGAGTACAGATCAGAGATGGCCTGATGCAGTATAGTATAGTTATTTAGAGTACAGATCAGAGATGGCCTGATGCAGTATAGTTATTTAGAGTACAGATCAGAGATGGCTTGATGCAGTATAGTTATTTAGAGCACAGATCAGAGATGGCCTGATGCAGTATAGTTATTTAGAGCACAGATCAGAGATGGCCTGATGCAGTATAGTTATTTAGAGTACAGATCAGAGATGGCCTGATGCAGTATAGTTATTTAGAGAACAGATCAGAGATGGCCTGATGCAGTATAGTATAGTTATTTAGAGCACAGATCAGAGATGGCCTGATGCAGTATAGTATAGTTATTTAGAGTACAGATCAGAGATGGCCTGATGCAGTATAGTTATTTAGAGCACAGATCAGAGATGGCCTGATGCAGTATAGTTATTTAGAGTACAGATCAGAGATGGCCTGATGCAGTACAGTTATTTAGAGCACAGATCAGAGATGGCCTGATGCAGTATAGTTATTTAGAGTACAGATCAGAGATGGCCTGATGCAGTATAGTATAGTTATTTAGAGTACAGATCAGAGATGGCCTGATGCAGTATAGTTATTTAGAGTACAGATCAGAGATGGCCTGATGCAGTATAGTTATTTAGAGTACAGATCAGAGATGGCCTGATGCAGTATAGTTATTTAGAGTACAGATCAGAGATGGCCTGATGCAGTATAGTTATTTAGAGTACAGATCAGAGATGGCCTGATGCAGTATAGTTATTTAGAGTACAGATCAGAGATGGCCTGATGCAGTATAGTTATTTAGAGAACAGATCAGAGATGGCCTGATGCAGTATAGTTATTTAGAGTACAGATCAGAGATGGCCTGATGCAGTATAGTATAGTTATTTAGAGCACAGATCAGAGATGGCCTGATGCAGTATAGTATAGTTATTTAGAGTACAGATCAGAGATGGCCTGATGCAGTATAGTATAGTTATTTAGAGTACAGATCAGAGATGGCCTGATGCAGTATAGTTATTTAGAGTACAGATCAGAGATGGCCTGATGCAGTATAGTTATTTAGAGAACAGATCAGAGATGGCCTGATGCAGTATAGTTATTTAGAGCACAGATCAGAGATGGCCTGATGCAGTATAGTATAGTTATTTAGAGTACAGATCAGAGATGGCCTGATGCAGTATAGTTATTTAGAGTACAGATCAGAGATGGCCTGATGCAGTATAGTTATTTAGAGAACAGATCAGAGATGGCCTGATGCAGTATAGTATAGTTATTTAGAGCACAGATCAGAGATGGCCTGATGCAGTATAGTATAGTTATTTAGAGTACAGATCAGAGATGGCCTGATGCAGTATAGTTATTTAGAGCACAGATCAGAGATGGCCTGATGCAGTATAGTTATTTAGAGTACAGATCAGAGATGGCCTGATGCAGTACAGTTATTTAGAGCACAGATCAGAGATGGCCTGATGCAGTATAGTTATTTAGAGTACAGATCAGAGATGGCCTGATGCAGTATAGTATAGTTATTTAGAGTACAGATCAGAGATGGCCTGATGCAGTATAGTTATTTAGAGTACAGATCAGAGATGGCCTGATGCAGTATAGTTATTTAGAGTACAGATCAGAGATGGCCTGATGCAGTATAGTTATTTAGAGTACAGATCAGAGATGGCCTGATGCAGTATAGTTATTTAGAGTACAGATCAGAGATGGCCTGATGCAGTATAGTTATTTAGAGAACAGATCAGAGATGGCCTGATGCAGTATAGTTATTTAGAGTACAGATCAGAGATGGCCTGATGCAGTATAGTATAGTTATTTAGAGCACAGATCAGAGATGGCCTGATGCAGTATAGTATAGTTATTTAGAGTACAGATCAGAGATGGCCTGATGCAGTATAGTATAGTTATTTAGAGTACAGATCAGAGATGGCCTGATGCAGTATAGTTATTTAGAGTACAGATCAGAGATGGCCTGATGCAGTATAGTTATTTAGAGTACAGATCAGAGATGGCCTGATGCAGTATAGTTATTTAGAGTACAGATCAGAGATGGCCTGATGCAGTATAGTTATTTAGAGCACAGATCAGAGATGGCCTGATGCAGTATAGTATAGTTATTTAGAGTACAGATCAGAGATGGCCTGATGCAGTATAGTTATTTAGAGTACAGATCAGAGATGGCCTGATGCAGTATAGTATAGTTATTTAGAGCACAGATCAGAGATGGCCTGATGCAGTATAGTTATTTAGAGAACAGATCAGAGATGGCCTGATGCAGTATAGTATAGTTATTTAGAGCACAGATCAGAGATGGCCTGATGCAGTATAGTATAGTTATTTAGAGTACAGATCAGAGATGGCCTGATGCAGTATAGTTATTTAGAGTACAGATCAGAGATGGCCTGATGCAGTATAGTATAGTTATTTAGAGCACAGATCAGAGATGGCCTGATGCAGTATAGTTATTTAGAGAACAGATCAGAGATGGCCTGATGCAGTATAGTATAGTTATTTAGAGTACAGATCAGAGATGGCCTGATGCAGTATAGTTATTTAGAGTACAGATCAGAGATGGCCTGATGCAGTATAGTTATTTAGAGCACAGATCAGAGATGGCCTGATGCAGTATAGTATAGTATTTAGAGCACAGATCAGAGATGGCCTGATGCAGTATAGTTATTTAGAGTACAGATCAGAGATGGCCTGATGCAGTATAGTATAGTTATTAAGAGTACAGATCAGAGATGGCCTGATGCAGTATAGTTATTTAGAGTACAGATCAGAGATGGCCTGATGCAGTATAGTTATTTAGAGTACAGATCAGAGATGGCCTGATGCAGTATAGTTATTTAGAGTACAGATCAGAGATGGCCTGATGCAGTATAGTTATTTAGAGTACAGATCAGAGATGGCCTGATGCAGTATAGTATAGTATTTAGAGCACAGATCAGAGATGGCCTGATGCAGTATAGTTATTTAGAGAACAGATCAGAGATGGCCTGATGCAGTATAGTATAGTTATTTAGAGCACAGATCAGAGATGGCCTGATGCAGTATAGTTATTTAGAGAACAGATCAGAGATGGCCTGATGCAGTATAGTTCAGTTATTTAGAGTACAGATCAGAGATGGCCTGATGCAGTATAGTTATTTAGAGAACAGATCAGAGATGGCCTGATGCAGTATAGTTATTTAGAGTACAGATCAGAGATGGCCTGATGCAGTATAGTATAGTTATTTAGAGTACAGATCAGAGATGGCCTGATGCAGTATAGTTATTTAGAGTACAGATCAGAGATGGCCTGATGCAGTACAGTTATTTAGAGTACAGATCAGAGATGGCCTGATGCAGTATAGTTCAGTTATTTAGAGTACAGATCAGAGATGGCCTGATGCAGTATAGTATAGTTATTTAGAGTACAGATCAGAGATGGCCTGATGCAGTATAGTTATTTAGAGAACAGATCAGAGATGGCCTGATGCAGTATAGTTATTTAGAGTACAGATCAGAGATGGCCTGATGCAGTATAGTATAGTTATTTAGAGCACAGATCAGAGATGGCCTGATGCAGTATAGTTATTTAGAGAACAGATCAGAGATGGCCTGATGCAGTATAGTATAGTTATTTAGAGTACAGATCAGAGATGGCCTGATGCAGTATAGTTATTTAGAGTACAGATCAGAGATGGCCTGATGCAGTATAGTTATTTAGAGCACAGATCAGAGATGGCCTGATGCAGTATAGTATAGTATTTAGAGCACAGATCAGAGATGGCCTGATGCAGTATAGTTATTTAGAGTACAGATCAGAGATGGCCTGATGCAGTATAGTATAGTTATTAAGAGTACAGATCAGAGATGGCCTGATGCAGTATAGTTATTTAGAGTACAGATCAGAGATGGCCTGATGCAGTATAGTTATTTAGAGTACAGATCAGAGATGGCCTGATGCAGTATAGTTATTTAGAGTACAGATCAGAGATGGCCTGATGCAGTATAGTTATTTAGAGTACAGATCAGAGATGGCCTGATGCAGTATAGTATAGTATTTAGAGCACAGATCAGAGATGGCCTGATGCAGTATAGTTATTTAGAGAACAGATCAGAGATGGCCTGATGCAGTATAGTATAGTTATTTAGAGCACAGATCAGAGATGGCCTGATGCAGTATAGTTATTTAGAGAACAGATCAGAGATGGCCTGATGCAGTATAGTTCAGTTATTTAGAGTACAGATCAGAGATGGCCTGATGCAGTATAGTTATTTAGAGAACAGATCAGAGATGGCCTGATGCAGTATAGTTATTTAGAGTACAGATCAGAGATGGCCTGATGCAGTATAGTATAGTTATTTAGAGTACAGATCAGAGATGGCCTGATGCAGTATAGTTATTTAGAGTACAGATCAGAGATGGCCTGATGCAGTACAGTTATTTAGAGTACAGATCAGAGATGGCCTGATGCAGTATAGTTCAGTTATTTAGAGTACAGATCAGAGATGGCCTGATGCAGTATAGTATAGTTATTTAGAGTACAGATCAGAGATGGCCTGATGCAGTATAGTATAGTTATTTAGAGTACAGATCAGAGATGGCCTGATGCAGTATAGTATAGTTATTTAGAGTACAGATCAGAGATGGCCTGATGCAGTATAGTTATTTAGAGCACAGATCAGAGATGGCCTGATGCAGTATAGTATAGTTATTTAGAGTACAGATCAGAGATGGCCTGATGCAGTATAGTTATTTAGAGAACAGATCAGAGATGGCCTGATGCAGTATAGTATAGTTATTTAGAGCACAGATCAGAGATGGCCTGATGCAGTATAGTATAGTTATTTAGAGTACAGATCAGAGATGGCCTGATGCAGTATAGTTATTTAGAGCACAGATCAGAGATGGCCTGATGCAGTATAGTTATTTAGAGTACAGATCAGAGATGGCCTGATGCAGTACAGTTATTTAGAGCACAGATCAGAGATGGCCTGATGCAGTATAGTTATTTAGAGTACAGATCAGAGATGGCCTGATGCAGTATAGTTATTTAGAGTACAGATCAGAGATGGCCTGATGCAGTATAGTTATTTAGAGTACAGATCAGAGATGGCCTGATGCAGTATAGTTATTTAGAGTACAGATCAGAGATGGCCTGATGCAGTATAGTTATTTAGAGTACAGATCAGAGATGGCCTGATGCAGTATAGTTATTTAGAGAACAGATCAGAGATGGCCTGATGCAGTATAGTTATTTAGAGTACAGATCAGAGATGGCCTGATGCAGTATAGTTATTTAGAGCACAGATCAGAGATGGCCTGATGCAGTATAGTATAGTTATTTAGATTACAGATCAGAGATGGCCTGATGCAGTATAGTTATTTAGAGTACAGATCAGAGATGGCCTGATGCAGTATAGTATAGTTATTTAGAGCACAGATCAGAGATGGCCTGATGCAGTATAGTATAGTTATTTAGAGTACAGATCAGAGATGGCCTGATGCAGTATAGTATAGTTATTTAGAGTACAGATCAGAGATGGCCTGATGCAGTATAGTTATTTAGAGTACAGATCAGAGATGGCCTGATGCAGTATAGTTATTTAGAGTACAGATCAGAGATGGCCTGATGCAGTATAGTATAGTTATTTAGAGTACAGATCAGAGATGGCCTGATGCAGTATAGTTATTTAGAGTACAGATCAGAGATGGCCTGATGCAGTATAGTTATTTAGAGCACAGATCAGAGATGGCCTGATGCAGTATAGTATAGTTATTTAGAGTACAGATCAGAGATGGCCTGATGCAGTATAGTTATTTAGAGTACAGATCAGAGATGGCCTGATGCAGTATAGTATAGTTATTTAGAGCACAGATCAGAGATGGCCTGATGCAGTATAGTTATTTAGAGAACAGATCAGAGATGGCCTGATGCAGTATAGTATAGTTATTTAGAGCACAGATCAGAGATGGCCTGATGCAGTATAGTATAGTTATTTAGAGTACAGATCAGAGATGGCCTGATGCAGTATAGTTATTTAGAGAACAGATCAGAGATGGCCTGATGCAGTATAGTTATTTAGAGTACAGATCAGAGATGGCCTGATGCAGTATAGTATAGTTATTTAGAGCACAGATCAGAGATGGCCTGATGCAGTATAGTATAGTTATTTAGAGTACAGATCAGAGATGGCCTGATGCAGTATAGTTATTTAGAGTACAGATCAGAGATGGCCTGATGCAGTATAGTATAGTTATTTAGAGCACAGATCAGAGATGGCCTGATGCAGTATAGTATAGTTATTTAGAGTACAGATCAGAGATGGCCTGATGCAGTATAGTTATTTAGAGAACAGATCAGAGATGGCCTGATGCAGTATAGTATAGTTATTTAGAGTACAGATCAGAGATGGCCTGATGCAGTATAGTTATTTAGAGCACAGATCAGAGATGGCCTGATGCAGTATAGTATAGTATTTAGAGCACAGATCAGAGATGGCCTGATGCAGTATAGTTATTTAGAGTACAGATCAGAGATGGCCTGATGCAGTATAGTATAGTTATTAAGAGTACAGATCAGAGATGGCCTGATGCAGTATAGTTATTTAGAGTACAGATCAGAGATGGCCTGATGCAGTATAGTTATTTAGAGTACAGATCAGAGATGGCCTGATGCAGTATAGTTATTTAGAGTACAGATCAGAGATGGCCTGATGCAGTATAGTTATTTAGAGTACAGATCAGAGATGGCCTGATGCAGTATAGTATAGTATTTAGAGCACAGATCAGAGATGGCCTGATGCAGTATAGTTATTTAGAGTACAGATCAGAGATGGCCTGATGCAGTATAGTATAGTTATTTAGAGTACAGATCAGAGATGGCCTGATGCAGTATAGTATAGTTATTTAGAGTACAGATCAGAGATGGCCTGATGCAGTATAGTTATTTAGAGTACAGATCAGAGATGGCCTGATGCAGTATAGTATAGTTATTTAGAGTACAGATCAGAGATGGCCTGATGCAGTATAGTATAGTTATTTAGAGTACAGATCAGAGATGGCCTGATGCAGTATAGTATAGTTATTTAAAGTACAGATCAGAGATGGTGTGATGCAGTATAGTATAGTTATTTAGAGCACAGATCAGAGATGGCCTGATGCAGTATAGTTATTTAGAGTACAGATCAGAGATGGCCTGATGCAGTATAGTATAGTTATTTAGAGTACAGATCAGAGATGGCCTGATGCAGTATAGTTATTTAGAGCACAGATCAGAGATGGCCTGATGCAGTATATTTATTTAGAGTACAGATCAGAGATGGCCTGATGCAGTATAGTTATTTAGAGTACAGATCAGAGATGGCCTGATGCAGTATAGTTATTTAGAGTACAGATCAGAGATGGCCTGATGCAGTATAGTTATTTAGAGCACAGATCAGAGATGGCCTGATGCAGTATAGTATAGTTATTTAGAGCACAGATCAGAGATGGCCTGATGCAGTATAGTTATTTAGAGCACAGATCAGAGATGGCCTGATGCAGTATAGTATAGTTATTTAGAGTACAGATCAGAGATGGCCTGATGCAGTATAGTTATTTAGAGTACAGATCAGAGATGGCCTGATGCAGTATAGTTATTTAGAGTACAGATCAGAGATGGCCTGATGCAGTATAGTTATTTAGAGCACAGATCAGAGATGGCCTGATGCAGTATAGTTATTTAGAGAACAGATCAGAGATGGCCTGATGCAGTATAGTTATTTAGAGAACAGATCAGAGATGGCCTGATGCAGTATAGTATAGTTATTTAGAGCACAGATCAGAGATGGCCTGATGCAGTATAGTATAGTTATTTAGAGAACAGATCAGAGATGGCCTGATGCAGTATAGTTATTTAGAGAACAGATCAGAGATGGCCTGATGCAGTATAGTTATTTAGAGCACAGATCAGAGATGGCCTGATGCAGTATAGTATAGTTATTTAGAGTACAGATCAGAGATGGCCTGATGCAGTACAGTTATTTAGAGCACAGATCAGAGATGGCCTGATGCAGTATAGTATAGTTATTTAGAGTAGAGATCAGAGATGGCCTGATGCAGTATAGTTATTAAGAGCACAGATCAGAGATGGCCTGATGCAGTATAGTTATTTAGAGTACAGATCAGAGATGGCCTGATGCAGTATAGTTATTTAGAGAACAGATCAGAGATGGCCTGATGCAGTATAGTTATTTAGAGTACAGATCAGAGATGGCCTGATGCAGTACAGTATAGTTATTTAGAGTACAGATCAGAGATGGCCTGATGCAGTTCAGTTATTTAGAGTACAGATCAGAGATGGCCTGATGCAGTATAGTTATTTAGAGAACAGATCAGAGATGGCCTGATGCAGTATAGTTCAGTTATTTAGAGTACAGATCAGAGATGGCCTGATGCAGTATAGTTATTTAGAGCACAGATCAGAGATGGCTTGATGCAGTATAGTTCAGTTATTTAGAGTACAGATCAGAGATGGCCTGATGAAGTATAGTATAGTTATTTAGAGCACAGATCAGAGATGGCCTGATGCAGTATAGTTATTTAGAGCACAGATCAGAGATGGCCTGATGCAGTATAGTTATTTAGAGAACAGATCAGAGATGGCCTGATGCAGTATAGTTATTTAGAGTACAGATCAGAGATGGCCTGATGCAGTATAGTATAGTTATTTAGAGTACAGATCAGAGATGGCCTGATGCAGTATAGTTCAGTTATTTAGAGTACAGATCAGAGATGGCCTGATGCAGTATAGTTATTTAGAGCACAGATCAGAGATGGCCTGATGCAGTATAGTATAGTTATTTAGAGTACAGATCAGAGATGGCCTGATGCAGTATAGTATAGTTATTTAGAGTACAGATCAGAGATGGCCTGATGCAGTATAGTTATTTAGAGTACAGATCAGAGATGGCCTGATGCAGTATAGTTATTTAGAGTACAGATCAGAGATGGCCTGATGCAGTATAGTTCAGTTATTTAGAGTACAGATCAGAGATGGCCTGATGCAGTATAGTTATTTAGAGTACAGATCAGAGATGGCCTGATGCAGTACAGTTCAGTTATTTAGAGCACAGATCAGAGATGGCCTGATGCAGTATAGTTATTTAGAGCACAGATCAGAGATGGCCTGATGCAGTATAGTATAGTTATTTAGAGCACAGATCAGAGATGGCCTGATGCAGTATAGTTATTTAGAGCACAGATCAGAGATGGCCTGATGCAGTATAGTATAGTTATTTAGAGTACAGATCAGAGATGGCCTGATGCAGTATAGTTATTTACAGTACAGATCAGAGATGGCCTGATGTAGTATAGTTATTTAGAGAACAGATCAGAGATGGCCTGATGCAGTATAGTTATTTAGAGTACAGATCAGAGATGGCCTGATGCAGTATAGTTATTTAGAGTACAGATCAGAGATGGCCTGATGCAGTATAGTTATTTAGAGCGCAGATCAGAGATGGCCTGATGCAGTATAGTTATTTAGAGAACAGATCAGAGATGGCCTGATGCAGTATAGTTATTTAGAGCACAGATCAGAGATGGCCTGATGCAGTATAGTATAGTTATTTAGAGCACAGATCAGAGATGGCCTGATGCAGTATAGTTATTTAGAGAACAGATCAGAGATGGCCTGATGCAGTATAGTTATTTAGAGTACAGATCAGAGATGGCCTGATGCAGTATAGTTATTTAGAGAACAGATCAGAGATGGCCTGATGCAGTATAGTATAGTATTTAGAGCACAGATCAGAGATGGCCTGATGCAGTATAGTTATTTAGAGTACAGATCAGAGATGGCCTGATGCAGTATAGTATAGTTATTTAGAGTACAGATCAGAGATGGCCTGATGCAGTATAGTATAGTTATTTAGAGTACAGATCAGAGATGGCCTGATGCAGTATAGTTATTTAGAGTACAGATCAGAGATGGCCTGATGCAGTATAGTATAGTTATTTAGAGTACAGATCAGAGATGGCCTGATGCAGTATAGTATAGTTATTTAGAGCACAGATCAGAGATGGCCTGATGCAGTATAGTATAGTTATTTAAAGTACAGATCAGAGATGGTGTGATGCAGTATAGTATAGTTATTTAGAGCACAGATCAGAGATGGCCTGATGCAGTATAGTTATTTAGAGTACAGATCAGAGATGGCCTGATGCAGTATAGTATAGTTATTTAGAGTACAGATCAGAGATGGCCTGATGCAGTATAGTTATTTAGAGCACAGATCAGAGATGGCCTGATGCAGTATATTTATTTAGAGTACAGATCAGAGATGGCCTGATGCAGTATAGTTATTTAGAGTACAGATCAGAGATGGCCTGATGCAGTATAGTTATTTAGAGTACAGATCAGAGATGGCCTGATGCAGTATAGTTATTTAGAGCACAGATCAGAGATGGCCTGATGCAGTATAGTATAGTTATTTAGAGCACAGATCAGAGATGGCCTGATGCAGTATAGTTATTTAGAGCACAGATCAGAGATGGCCTGATGCAGTATAGTATAGTTATTTAGAGTACAGATCAGAGATGGCCTGATGCAGTATAGTTATTTAGAGTACAGATCAGAGATGGCCTGATGCAGTATAGTTATTTAGAGTACAGATCAGAGATGGCCTGATGCAGTATAGTTATTTAGAGCACAGATCAGAGATGGCCTGATGCAGTATAGTTATTTAGAGAACAGATCAGAGATGGCCTGATGCAGTATAGTTATTTAGAGAACAGATCAGAGATGGCCTGATGCAGTATAGTATAGTTATTTAGAGCACAGATCAGAGATGGCCTGATGCAGTATAGTATAGTTATTTAGAGAACAGATCAGAGATGGCCTGATGCAGTATAGTTATTTAGAGAACAGATCAGAGATGGCCTGATGCAGTATAGTTATTTAGAGCACAGATCAGAGATGGCCTGATGCAGTATAGTATAGTTATTTAGAGTACAGATCAGAGATGGCCTGATGCAGTACAGTTATTTAGAGCACAGATCAGAGATGGCCTGATGCAGTATAGTATAGTTATTTAGAGTAGAGATCAGAGATGGCCTGATGCAGTATAGTTATTTAGAGTACAGATCAGAGATGGCCTGATGCAGTATAGTTATTTAGAGCGCAGATCAGAGATGGCCTGATGCAGTATAGTTATTTAGAGAACAGATCAGAGATGGCCTGATGCAGTATAGTTATTTAGAGCACAGATCAGAGATGGCCTGATGCAGTATAGTATAGTTATTTAGAGCACAGATCAGAGATGGCCTGATGCAGTATAGTTATTTAGAGAACAGATCAGAGATGGCCTGATGCAGTATAGTTATTTAGAGTACAGATCAGAGATGGCCTGATGCAGTATAGTTATTTAGAGAACAGATCAGAGATGGCCTGATGCAGTATAGTATAGTATTTAGAGCACAGATCAGAGATGGCCTGATGCAGTATAGTTATTTAGAGTACAGATCAGAGATGGCCTGATGCAGTATAGTATAGTTATTTAGAGTACAGATCAGAGATGGCCTGATGCAGTATAGTATAGTTATTTAGAGTACAGATCAGAGATGGCCTGATGCAGTATAGTTATTTAGAGTACAGATCAGAGATGGCCTGATGCAGTATAGTATAGTTATTTAGAGTACAGATCAGAGATGGCCTGATGCAGTATAGTATAGTTATTTAGAGCACAGATCAGAGATGGCCTGATGCAGTATAGTATAGTTATTTAAAGTACAGATCAGAGATGGTGTGATGCAGTATAGTATAGTTATTTAGAGCACAGATCAGAGATGGCCTGATGCAGTATAGTTATTTAGAGTACAGATCAGAGATGGCCTGATGCAGTATAGTATAGTTATTTAGAGTACAGATCAGAGATGGCCTGATGCAGTATAGTTATTTAGAGCACAGATCAGAGATGGCCTGATGCAGTATATTTATTTAGAGTACAGATCAGAGATGGCCTGATGCAGTATAGTTATTTAGAGTACAGATCAGAGATGGCCTGATGCAGTATAGTTATTTAGAGTACAGATCAGAGATGGCCTGATGCAGTATAGTTATTTAGAGCACAGATCAGAGATGGCCTGATGCAGTATAGTATAGTTATTTAGAGCACAGATCAGAGATGGCCTGATGCAGTATAGTTATTTAGAGCACAGATCAGAGATGGCCTGATGCAGTATAGTATAGTTATTTAGAGTACAGATCAGAGATGGCCTGATGCAGTATAGTTATTTAGAGTACAGATCAGAGATGGCCTGATGCAGTATAGTTATTTAGAGTACAGATCAGAGATGGCCTGATGCAGTATAGTTATTTAGAGCACAGATCAGAGATGGCCTGATGCAGTATAGTTATTTAGAGAACAGATCAGAGATGGCCTGATGCAGTATAGTTATTTAGAGAACAGATCAGAGATGGCCTGATGCAGTATAGTATAGTTATTTAGAGCACAGATCAGAGATGGCCTGATGCAGTATAGTATAGTTATTTAGAGAACAGATCAGAGATGGCCTGATGCAGTATAGTTATTTAGAGAACAGATCAGAGATGGCCTGATGCAGTATAGTTATTTAGAGCACAGATCAGAGATGGCCTGATGCAGTATAGTATAGTTATTTAGAGTACAGATCAGAGATGGCCTGATGCAGTACAGTTATTTAGAGCACAGATCAGAGATGGCCTGATGCAGTATAGTATAGTTATTTAGAGTAGAGATCAGAGATGGCCTGATGCAGTATAGTTATTAAGAGCACAGATCAGAGATGGCCTGATGCAGTATAGTTATTTAGAGTACAGATCAGAGATGGCCTGATGCAGTATAGTTATTTAGAGAACAGATCAGAGATGGCCTGATGCAGTATAGTTATTTAGAGTACAGATCAGAGATGGCCTGATGCAGTACAGTATAGTTATTTAGAGTACAGATCAGAGATGGCCTGATGCAGTTCAGTTATTTAGAGTACAGATCAGAGATGGCCTGATGCAGTATAGTTATTTAGAGAACAGATCAGAGATGGCCTGATGCAGTATAGTTCAGTTATTTAGAGTACAGATCAGAGATGGCCTGATGCAGTATAGTTATTTAGAGCACAGATCAGAGATGGCTTGATGCAGTATAGTTCAGTTATTTAGAGTACAGATCAGAGATGGCCTGATGAAGTATAGTATAGTTATTTAGAGCACAGATCAGAGATGGCCTGATGCAGTATAGTTATTTAGAGCACAGATCAGAGATGGCCTGATGCAGTATAGTTATTTAGAGAACAGATCAGAGATGGCCTGATGCAGTATAGTTATTTAGAGTACAGATCAGAGATGGCCTGATGCAGTATAGTATAGTTATTTAGAGTACAGATCAGAGATGGCCTGATGCAGTATAGTTCAGTTATTTAGAGTACAGATCAGAGATGGCCTGATGCAGTATAGTTATTTAGAGCACAGATCAGAGATGGCCTGATGCAGTATAGTATAGTTATTTAGAGTACAGATCAGAGATGGCCTGATGCAGTATAGTATAGTTATTTAGAGTACAGATCAGAGATGGCCTGATGCAGTATAGTTATTTAGAGTACAGATCAGAGATGGCCTGATGCAGTATAGTTATTTAGAGTACAGATCAGAGATGGCCTGATGCAGTATAGTTCAGTTATTTAGAGTACAGATCAGAGATGGCCTGATGCAGTATAGTTATTTAGAGTACAGATCAGAGATGGCCTGATGCAGTCCAGTTCAGTTATTTAGAGCACAGATCAGAGATGGCCTGATGCAGTATAGTTATTTAGAGCACAGATCAGAGATGGCCTGATGCAGTATAGTATAGTTATTTAGAGCACAGATCAGAGATGGCCTGATGCAGTATAGTTATTTAGAGCACAGATCAGAGATGGCCTGATGCAGTATAGTATAGTTATTTAGAGTACAGATCAGAGATGGCCTGATGCAGTATAGTTATTTACAGTACAGATCAGAGATGGCCTGATGTAGTATAGTTATTTAGAGAACAGATCAGAGATGGCCTGATGCAGTATAGTTATTTAGAGTACAGATCAGAGATGGCCTGATGCAGTATAGTTATTTAGAGTACAGATCAGAGATGGCCTGATGCAGTATAGTTATTTAGAGCGCAGATCAGAGATGGCCTGATGCAGTATAGTTATTTAGAGAACAGATCAGAGATGGCCTGATGCAGTATAGTTATTTAGAGCACAGATCAGAGATGGCCTGATGCAGTATAGTATAGTTATTTAGAGCACAGATCAGAGATGACCTGATGCAGTATAGTTATTTAGAGAACAGATCAGAGATGGCCTGATGCAGTATAGTTATTTAGAGTACAGATCAGAGATGGCCTGATGCAGTATAGTTATTTAGAGAACAGATCAGAGATGGCCTGATGCAGTACAGTATAGTTATTTAGAGTACAGATCAGAGATGGCCTGATGCAGTACAGTTATTTAGAGTACAGATCAGAGATGGCCTGATGCAGTATAGTATAGTTATTTAGAGTACAGATCAGAGATGGCCTGATGCAGTATAGTATAGTTATTTAGAGTACAGATCAGAGATGGCCTGATGCAGTATAGTTATTTAGAGCACAGATCAGAGATGGCCTGATGCAGTATAGTTATTTAGAGCACAGATCAGAGATGGCCTGATGCAGTATAGTTATTTAGAGAACAGATCAGAGATGGCCTGATGCAGTATAGTTATTTAGAGTACAGATCAGAGATGGCCTGATGCAGTACAGTATAGTTATTTAGAGTACAGATCAGAGATGGCCTGATGCAGTATAGTATAGTTATTTAGAGTACAGATCAGAGATGGCCTGATGCAGTTCAGTTATTTAGAGTACAGATCAGAGATGGCCTGATGCAGTATAGTATAGTTATTTAGAGCACAGATCAGAGATGGCCTGATGCAGTATAGTATAGTTATTTAGAGTACAGATCAGAGATGGCCTGATGCAGTACAGTTATTTAGAGCACAGATCAGAGATGGCCTGATGCAGTATAGTATAGTTATTTAGAGTAGAGATCAGAGATGGCCTGATGCAGTACAGTTATTAAGAGCACAGATCAGAGATGGCCTGAAATAGTATAGTTATTTAGAGTACAGATCAGAGATGGCCTGATGCAGTATAGTTATTTAGAGTACAGATCAGAGATGGCCTGATGCAGTATAGTTATTTAGAGTACAGATCAGAGATGGCCTGATGCAGTATAGTTATTTAGTGTACAGATCAGAGATGGCCTGATGCAGTATAGTTATTTAGAGTACAGATCAGAGATGGCCTGATGCAGTATAGTTATTTAGAGCACAGATCAGAGATGGCCTGATGCAGTATAGTTATTTAGAGTACAGATCAGAGATGGCCTGATGCAGTATAGTTATTTAGAGCACAGATCAGAGATGGCCTGATGCAGTATAGTTATTTAGAGAACAGATCAGAGATGGCCTGATGCAGTATAGTTATTTAGAGAACAGATCAGAGATGGCCTGATGCAGTATAGTATAGTTATTTAGAGCACAGATCAGAGATGGCCTGATGCAGTATAGTATAGTTATTTAGAGAACAGATCAGAGATGGCCTGATGCAGTATAGTTATTTAGAGAACAGATCAGAGATGGCCTGATGCAGTATAGTTATTTAGAGCACAGATCAGAGATGGCCTGATGCAGTATAGTATAGTTATTTAGAGTACAGATCAGAGATGGCCTGATGCAGTACAGTTATTTAGAGCACAGATCAGAGATGGCCAGATGCAGTATAGTATAGTTATTTAGAGTAGAGATCAGAGATGGCCTGATGCAGTATAGTTATTTAGAGTACAGATCAGAGATGGCCTGATGCAGTATAGTTATTTAGAGAACAGATCAGAGATGGCCTGATGCAGTATAGTTATTTAGAGTACAGATCAGAGATGGCCTGATGCAGTACAGTATAGTTATTTAGAGTACAGATCAGAGATGGCCTGATGCAGTTCAGTTATTTAGAGTACAGATCAGAGATGGCCTGATGCAGTATAGTTATTTAGAGAACAGATCAGAGATGGCCTGATGCAGTATAGTTCAGTTATTTAGAGTACAGATCAGAGATGGCCTGATGCAGTATAGTTATTTAGAGCACAGATCAGAGATGGCTTGATGCAGTATAGTTCAGTTATTTAGAGTACAGATCAGAGATGGCCTGATGAAGTATAGTATAGTTATTTAGAGCACAGATCAGAGATGGCCTGATGCAGTATAGTTATTTAGAGCACAGATCAGAGATGGCCTGATGCAGTATAGTTATTTAGAGAACAGATCAGAGATGGCCTGATGCAGTATAGTTATTTAGAGTACAGATCAGAGATGGCCTGATGCAGTATAGTATAGTTATTTAGAGTACAGATCAGAGATGGCCTGATGCAGTATAGTTCAGTTATTTAGAGTACAGATCAGAGATGGCCTGATGCAGTATAGTTATTTAGAGCACAGATCAGAGATGGCCTGATGCAGTATAGTATAGTTATTTAGAGTACAGATCAGAGATGGCCTGATGCAGTATAGTATAGTTATTTAGAGTACAGATCAGAGATGGCCTGATGCAGTATAGTTATTTAGAGTACAGATCAGAGATGGCCTGATGCAGTATAGTTATTTAGAGTACAGATCAGAGATGGCCTGATGCAGTATAGTTCAGTTATTTAGAGTACAGATCAGAGATGGCCTGATGCAGTATAGTTATTTAGAGTACAGATCAGAGATGGCCTGATGCAGTACAGTTCAGTTATTTAGAGCACAGATCAGAGATGGCCTGATGCAGTATAGTTATTTAGAGCACAGATCAGAGATGGCCTGATGCAGTATAGTATAGTTATTTAGAGCACAGATCAGAGATGGCCTGATGCAGTATAGTTATTTAGAGCACAGATCAGAGATGGCCTGATGCAGTATAGTATAGTTATTTAGAGTACAGATCAGAGATGGCCTGATGCAGTATAGTTATTTACAGTACAGATCAGAGATGGCCTGATGTAGTATAGTTATTTAGAGAACAGATCAGAGATGGCCTGATGCAGTATAGTTATTTAGAGTACAGATCAGAGATGGCCTGATGCAGTATAGTTATTTAGAGTACAGATCAGAGATGGCCTGATGCAGTATAGTTATTTAGAGCGCAGATCAGAGATGGCCTGATGCAGTATAGTTATTTAGAGAACAGATCAGAGATGGCCTGATGCAGTATAGTTATTTAGAGCACAGATCAGAGATGGCCTGATGCAGTATAGTATAGTTATTTAGAGCACAGATCAGAGATGACCTGATGCAGTATAGTTATTTAGAGAACAGATCAGAGATGGCCTGATGCAGTATAGTTATTTAGAGTACAGATCAGAGATGGCCTGATGCAGTATAGTTATTTAGAGAACAGATCAGAGATGGCCTGATGCAGTACAGTATAGTTATTTAGAGTACAGATCAGAGATGGCCTGATGCAGTACAGTTATTTAGAGTACAGATCAGAGATGGCCTGATGCAGTATAGTTATTTAGAGCACAGATCAGAGATGGCTTGATGCAGTATAGTTCAGTTATTTAGAGTACAGATCAGAGATGGCCTGATGAAGTATAGTATAGTTATTTAGAGCACAGATCAGAGATGGCCTGATGCAGTATAGTTATTTAGAGCACAGATCAGAGATGGCCTGATGCAGTATAGTTATTTAGAGAACAGATCAGAGATGGCCTGATGCAGTATAGTTATTTAGAGTACAGATCAGAGATGGCCTGATGCAGTATAGTATAGTTATTTAGAGTACAGATCAGAGATGGCCTGATGCAGTATAGTTCAGTTATTTAGAGTACAGATCAGAGATGGCCTGATGCAGTATAGTTATTTAGAGCACAGATCAGAGATGGCCTGATGCAGTATAGTATAGTTATTTAGAGTACAGATCAGAGATGGCCTGATGCAGTATAGTATAGTTATTTAGAGTACAGATCAGAGATGGCCTGATGCAGTATAGTTATTTAGAGTACAGATCAGAGATGGCCTGATGCAGTATAGTTATTTAGAGTACAGATCAGAGATGGCCTGATGCAGTATAGTTCAGTTATTTAGAGTACAGATCAGAGATGGCCTGATGCAGTATAGTTATTTAGAGTACAGATCAGAGATGGCCTGATGCAGTACAGTTCAGTTATTTAGAGCACAGATCAGAGATGGCCTGATGCAGTATAGTTATTTAGAGCACAGATCAGAGATGGCCTGATGCAGTATAGTATAGTTATTTAGAGCACAGATCAGAGATGGCCTGATGCAGTATAGTTATTTAGAGCACAGATCAGAGATGGCCTGATGCAGTATAGTATAGTTATTTAGAGTACAGATCAGAGATGGCCTGATGCAGTATAGTTATTTACAGTACAGATCAGAGATGGCCTGATGTAGTATAGTTATTTAGAGAACAGATCAGAGATGGCCTGATGCAGTATAGTTATTTAGAGTACAGATCAGAGATGGCCTGATGCAGTATAGTTATTTAGAGTACAGATCAGAGATGGCCTGATGCAGTATAGTTATTTAGAGCGCAGATCAGAGATGGCCTGATGCAGTATAGTTATTTAGAGAACAGATCAGAGATGGCCTGATGCAGTATAGTTATTTAGAGCACAGATCAGAGATGGCCTGATGCAGTATAGTATAGTTATTTAGAGCACAGATCAGAGATGACCTGATGCAGTATAGTTATTTAGAGAACAGATCAGAGATGGCCTGATGCAGTATAGTTATTTAGAGTACAGATCAGAGATGGCCTGATGCAGTATAGTTATTTAGAGAACAGATCAGAGATGGCCTGATGCAGTACAGTATAGTTATTTAGAGTACAGATCAGAGATGGCCTGATGCAGTACAGTTATTTAGAGTACAGATCAGAGATGGCCTGATGCAGTATAGTATAGTTATTTAGAGTACAGATCAGAGATGGCCTGATGCAGTATAGTATAGTTATTTAGAGTACAGATCAGAGATGGCCTGATGCAGTATAGTTATTTAGAGCACAGATCAGAGATGGCCTGATGCAGTATAGTTATTTAGAGCACAGATCAGAGATGGCCTGATGCAGTATAGTTATTTAGAGAACAGATCAGAGATGGCCTGATGCAGTATAGTTATTTAGAGTACAGATCAGAGATGGCCTGATGCAGTACAGTATAGTTATTTAGAGTACAGATCAGAGATGGCCTGATGCAGTATAGTATAGTTATTTAGAGTACAGATCAGAGATGGCCTGATGCAGTTCAGTTATTTAGAGTACAGATCAGAGATGGCCTGATGCAGTATAGTATAGTTATTTAGAGCACAGATCAGAGATGGCCTGATGCAGTATAGTATAGTTATTTAGAGTACAGATCAGAGATGGCCTGATGCAGTACAGTTATTTAGAGCACAGATCAGAGATGGCCTGATGCAGTATAGTATAGTTATTTAGAGTAGAGATCAGAGATGGCCTGATGCAGTACAGTTATTAAGAGCACAGATCAGAGATGGCCTGAAATAGTATAGTTATTTAGAGTACAGATCAGAGATGGCCTGATGCAGTATAGTTATTTAGAGTACAGATCAGAGATGGCCTAATGCAGTATAGATATTTAGAGTACAGATCAGAGATGGCCTGATGCAGTATAGTTATTTAGTGTACAGATCAGAGATGGCCTGATGCAGTATAGTTATTTAGAGTACAGATCAGAGATGGCCTGATGCAGTATAGTTATTTAGAGTACAGATCAGAGATGGCCTGATGCAGTATAGTTATTTAGAGTACAGATCAGAGATGGCCTGATGCAGTATAGTTATTTAGAGCACAGATCAGAGATGGCCTGATGCAGTATAGTTATTTAGAGAACAGATCAGAGATGGCCTGATGCAGTATAGTTATTTAGAGAACAGATCAGAGATGGCCTGATGCAGTATAGTATAGTTATTTAGAGCACAGATCAGAGATGGCCTGATGCAGTATAGTATAGTTATTTAGAGAACAGATCAGAGATGGCCTGATGCAGTATAGTTATTTAGAGAACAGATCAGAGATGGCCTGATGCAGTATAGTTATTTAGAGCACAGATCAGAGATGGCCTGATGCAGTATAGTATAGTTATTTAGAGTACAGATCAGAGATGGCCTGATGCAGTACAGTTATTTAGAGCACAGATCAGAGATGGCCTGATGCAGTATAGTATAGTTATTTAGAGTAGAGATCAGAGATGGCCTGATGCAGTATAGTTATTTAGAGCACAGATCAGAGATGGCCTGATGCAGTATAGTTATTTAGAGTACAGATCAGAGATGGCCTGATGCAGTATAGTTATTTAGAGAACAGATCAGAGATGGCCTGATGCAGTATAGTTATTTAGAGTACAGATCAGAGATGGCCTGATGCAGTACAGTATAGTTATTTAGAGTACAGATCAGAGATGGCCTGATGCAGTTCAGTTATTTAGAGTACAGATCAGAGATGGCCTGATGCAGTATAGTTATTTAGAGAACAGATCAGAGATGGCCTGATGCAGTATAGTTCAGTTATTTAGAGTACAGATCAGAGATGGCCTGATGCAGTATAGTTATTTAGAGCACAGATCAGAGATGGCTTGATGCAGTATAGTTCAGTTATTTAGAGTACAGATCAGAGATGGCCTGATGAAGTATAGTATAGTTATTTAGAGCACAGATCAGAGATGGCCTGATGCAGTATAGTTATTTAGAGCACAGATCAGAGATGGCCTGATGCAGTATAGTTATTTAGAGAACAGATCAGAGATGGCCTGATGCAGTATAGTTATTTAGAGTACAGATCAGAGATGGCCTGATGCAGTATAGTATAGTTATTTAGAGTACAGATCAGAGATGGCCTGATGCAGTATAGTTCAGTTATTTAGAGTACAGATCAGAGATGGCCTGATGCAGTATAGTTATTTAGAGCACAGATCAGAGATGGCCTGATGCAGTATAGTATAGTTATTTAGAGTACAGATCAGAGATGGCCTGATGCAGTATAGTATAGTTATTTAGAGTACAGATCAGAGATGGCCTGATGCAGTATAGTTATTTAGAGTACAGATCAGAGATGGCCTGATGCAGTATAGTTATTTAGAGTACAGATCAGAGATGGCCTGATGCAGTATAGTTCAGTTATTTAGAGTACAGATCAGAGATGGCCTGATGCAGTATAGTTATTTAGAGTACAGATCAGAGATGGCCTGATGCAGTACAGTTCAGTTATTTAGAGCACAGATCAGAGATGGCCTGATGCAGTATAGTTATTTAGAGCACAGATCAGAGATGGCCTGATGCAGTATAGTATAGTTATTTAGAGCACAGATCAGAGATGGCCTGATGCAGTATAGTTATTTAGAGCACAGATCAGAGATGGCCTGATGCAGTATAGTATAGTTATTTAGAGTACAGATCAGAGATGGCCTGATGCAGTATAGTTATTTACAGTACAGATCAGAGATGGCCTGATGTAGTATAGTTATTTAGAGAACAGATCAGAGATGGCCTGATGCAGTATAGTTATTTAGAGTACAGATCAGAGATGGCCTGATGCAGTATAGTTATTTAGAGTACAGATCAGAGATGGCCTGATGCAGTATAGTTATTTAGAGCGCAGATCAGAGATGGCCTGATGCAGTATAGTTATTTAGAGAACAGATCAGAGATGGCCTGATGCAGTATAGTTATTTAGAGCACAGATCAGAGATGGCCTGATGCAGTATAGTATAGTTATTTAGAGCACAGATCAGAGATGGCCTGATGCAGTATAGTTATTTAGAGAAAAGATCAGAGATGGCCTGATGCAGTATAGTTATTTAGAGTACAGATCAGAGATGGCCTGATGCAGTATAGTTATTTAGAGAACAGATCAGAGATGGCCTGATGCAGTACAGTATAGTTATTTAGAGTACAGATCAGAGATGGCCTGATGCAGTACAGTTATTTAGAGTACAGATCAGAGATGGCCTGATGCAGTATAGTATAGTTATTTAGAGTACAGATCAGAGATGGCCTGATGCAGTATAGTATAGTTATTTAGAGTACAGATCAGAGATGGCCTGATGCAGTATAGTTATTTAGAGCACAGATCAGAGATGGCCTGATGCAGTATAGTTATTTAGAGCACAGATCAGAGATGGCCTGATGCAGTATAGTTATTTAGAGAACAGATCAGAGATGGCCTGATGCAGTATAGTTATTTAGAGTACAGATCAGAGATGGCCTGATGCAGTACAGTATAGTTATTTAGAGTACAGATCAGAGATGGCCTGATGCAGTATAGTATAGTTATTTAGAGTACAGATCAGAGATGGCCTGATGCAGTTCAGTTATTTAGAGTACAGATCAGAGATGGCCTGATGCAGTATAGTATAGTTATTTAGAGCACAGATCAGAGATGGCCTGATGCAGTATAGTATAGTTATTTAGAGTACAGATCAGAGATGGCCTGATGCAGTACAGTTATTTAGAGCACAGATCAGAGATGGCCTGATGCAGTATAGTATAGTTATTTAGAGTAGAGATCAGAGATGGCCTGATGCAGTACAGTTATTAAGAGCACAGATCAGAGATGGCCTGAAATAGTATAGTTATTTAGAGTACAGATCAGAGATGGCCTGATGCAGTATAGTTATTTAGAGTACAGATCAGAGATGGCCTGATGCAGTATAGTTATTTAGAGTACAGATCAGAGATGGCCTGATGCAGTATAGTTATTTAGTGTACAGATCAGAGATGGCCTGATGCAGTATAGTTATTTAGAGTACAGATCAGAGATGGCCTGATGCAGTACAGTATAGTTATTTAGAGTACAGATCAGAGATTGCCTGATGCAGTTCAGTTATTTAGAGTACAGATCAGAGATGGCCTGATGCAGTATAGTTATTTAGAGAACAGATCAGAGATGGCCTGATGCAGTATAGTTCAGTTATTTAGAGTACAGATCAGAGATGGCCTGATGCAGTATAGTTATTTAGAGCACAGATCAGAGATGGCTTGATGCAGTATAGTTCAGTTATTTAGAGTACAGATCAGAGATGGCCTGATGAAGTATAGTATAGTTATTTAGAGCACAGATCAGAGATGGCCTGATGCAGTATAGTTATTTAGAGCACAGATCAGAGATGGCCTGATGCAGTATAGTTATTTAGAGAACAGATCAGAGATGGCCTGATGCAGTATAGTTATTTAGAGTACAGATCAGAGATGGCCTGATGCAGTATAGTATAGTTATTTAGAGTACAGATCAGAGATGGCCTGATGCAGTATAGTTCAGTTATTTAGAGTACAGATCAGAGATGGCCTGATGCAGTATAGTTATTTAGAGCACAGATCAGAGATGGCCTGATGCAGTATAGTATAGTTATTTAGAGTACAGATCAGAGATGGCCTGATGCAGTATAGTATAGTTATTTAGAGTACAGATCAGAGATGGCCTGATGCAGTATAGTTATTTAGAGTACAGATCAGAGATGGCCTGATGCAGTATAGTTATTTAGAGTACAGATCAGAGATGGCCTGATGCAGTATAGTTCAGTTATTTAGAGTACAGATCAGAGATGGCCTGATGCAGTATAGTTATTTAGAGTACAGATCAGAGATGGCCTGATGCAGTACAGTTCAGTTATTTAGAGCACAGATCAGAGATGGCCTGATGCAGTATAGTTGTTTAGAGCACAGATCAGAGATGGCCTGATGCAGTATAGTATAGTTATTTAGAGCACAGATCAGAGATGGCCTGATGCAGTATAGTTATTTAGAGCACAGATCAGAGATGGCCTGATGCAGTATAGTATAGTTATTTAGAGTACAGATCAGAGATGGCCTGATGCAGTTCAGTTATTTAGAGTACAGATCAGAGATGGCCTGATGCAGTATAGTTATTTAGAGAACAGATCAGAGATGGCCTGATGCAGTATAGTTCAGTTATTTAGAGTACAGATCAGAGATGGCCTGATGCAGTATAGTTATTTAGAGCACAGATCAGAGATGGCTTGATGCAGTATAGTTCAGTTATTTAGAGTACAGATCAGAGATGGCCTGATGAAGTATAGTATAGTTATTTAGAGCACAGATCAGAGATGGCCTGATGCAGTATAGTTATTTAGAGCACAGATCAGAGATGGCCTGATGCAGTATAGTTATTTAGAGAACAGATCAGAGATGGCTTGATGCAGTATAGTTATTTAGAGTACAGATCAGAGATGGCCTGATGCAGTATAGTATAGTTATTTAGAGTACAGATCAGAGATGGCCTGATGCAGTATAGTTCAGTTATTTAGAGTACAGATCAGGGATGGCCTGATGCAGTATAGTTATTTAGAGCACAGATCAGAGATGGCCTGATGCAGTATAGTATAGTTATTTAGAGTACAGATCAGAGATGGCCTGATGCAGTATAGTATAGTTATTTAGAGTACAGATCAGAGATGGCCTGATGCAGTATAGTTATTTAGAGTACAGATCAGAGATGGCCTGATGCAGTATAGTTATTTAGAGTACAGATCAGAGATGGCCTGATGCAGTATAGTTCAGTTATTTAGAGTACAGATCAGAGATGGCCTGATGCAGTATAGTTATTTAGAGTACAGATCAGAGATGGCCTGATGCAGTACAGTTCAGTTATTTAGAGCACAGATCAGAGATGGCCTGATGCAGTATAGTTGTTTAGAGCACAGATCAGAGATGGCCTGATGCAGTATAGTATAGTTATTTAGAGCACAGATCAGAGATGGCCTGATGCAGTATAGTTATTTAGAGCACAGATCAGAGATGGCCTGATGCAGTATAGTATAGTTATTTAGAGTACAGATCAGAGATGGCCTGATGCAGTATAGTTATTTACAGTACAGATCAGATATGGCCTGATGTAGTATAGTTATTTAGAGAACAGATCAGAGATGGCCTGATGCAGTATAGTTATTTAGAGTACAGATCAGAGATGGCCTGATGCAGTATAGTTATTTAGAGTACAGATCAGAGATGGCCTGATGCAGTATAGTTATTTAGAGCGCAGATCAGAGATGGCCTGATGCAGTATAGTTATTTAGAGAACATATCAGAGATGGCCTGATGCAGTATAGTTATTTAGAGAACAGATCAGAGATGGCCTGATGCAGTATAGTATAGTTATTTAGAGCACAGATCAGAGATGGCCTGATGCAGTATAGTTATTTAGAGCACAGATCAGAGATGGCCTGATGCAGTATAGTTATTTAGAGAACAGATCAGAGATGGCCTGATGCAGTATAGTTATTTAGAGTACAGATCAGAGATGGCCTGATGCAGTATAGTTATTTAGAGCACAGATCAGAGATGGCCTGATGCAGTACAGTATAGTTATTTAGAGTACAGATCAGAGATGGCCTGATGCAGTACAGTTATTTAGAGTACAGATCAGAGATGGCCTGATGCAGTATAGTATAGTTATTTAGAGTACAGATCAGAGATGGCCTGATGCAGTATAGTTATTTAGAGTACAGATCAGAGATGGCCTGATGCAGTACAGTTCAGTTATTTAGAGCACAGATCAGAGATGGCCTGATGCAGTATAGTTATTTAGAGCACAGATCAGAGATGGCCTGATGCAGTATAGTATAGTTATTTAGAGCACAGATCAGAGATGGCCTGATGCAGTATAGTTATTTAGAGCACAGATCAGAGATGGCCTGATGCAGTATAGTATAGTTATTTAGAGTACAGATCAGAGATGGCCTGATGCAGTATAGTTATTTACAGTACAGATCAGAGATGGCCTGATGTAGTATAGTTATTTAGAGAACAGATCAGAGATGGCCTGATGCAGTATAGTTATTTAGAGTACAGATCAGAGATGGCCTGATGCAGTATAGTTATTTAGAGTACAGATCAGAGATGGCCTGATGCAGTATAGTTATTTAGAGCACAGATCAGAGATGGCCTGATGCAGTACAGTATAGTTATTTAGAGTACAGATCAGAGATGGCCTGATGCAGTACAGTTATTTAGAGTACAGATCAGAGATGGCCTGATGCAGTATAGTATAGTTATTTAGAGTACAGATCAGAGATGGCCTGATGCAGTATAGTTATTTAGAGTACAGATCAGAGATGGCCTGATGCAGTACAGTTCAGTTATTTAGAGCACAGATCAGAGATGGCCTGATGCAGTATAGTTATTTAGAGCACAGATCAGAGATGGCCTGATGCAGTATAGTATAGTTATTTAGAGCACAGATCAGAGATGGCCTGATGCAGTATAGTTATTTAGAGCACAGATCAGAGATGGCCTGATGCAGTATAGTATAGTTATTTAGAGTACAGATCAGAGATGGCCTGATGCAGTATAGTTATTTACAGTACAGATCAGAGATGGCCTGATGTAGTATAGTTATTTAGAGAACAGATCAGAGATGGCCTGATGCAGTATAGTTATTTAGAGTACAGATCAGAGATGGCCTGATGCAGTATAGTTATTTAGAGTACAGATCAGAGATGGCCTGATGCAGTATAGTTATTTAGAGCGCAGATCAGAGATGGCCTGATGCAGTATAGTTATTTAGAGAACAGATCAGAGATGGCCTGATGCAGTATAGTTATTTAGAGAACAGATCAGAGATGGCCTGATATAGTATAGTTATTTAGAGCACAGATCAGAGATGGCCTGATGCAGTATAGTTATTTAGAGCACAGATCAGAGATGGCCTGATGCAGTATAGTTATTTAGAGCACAGATCAGAGATGGCCTGATGCAGTATAGTTATTTAGAGCGCAGATCAGAGATGGCCTGATGCAGTATAGTTATTTAGAGCACAGATCAGAGATGGCCTGATGCAGTATAGTTATTTAGAGCACAGATCAGAGATGGCCTGATGCAGTATAGTTATTTAGAGAACAGATCAGAGATGGCCTGATGCAGTATAGTTATTTAGAGCACAGATCAGAGATGGCCTGATGCAGTACAGTATAGTTATTTAGAGTACAGATCAGAGATGGCCTGATGCAGTACAGTTATTTAGAGTACAGATCAGAGATGGCCTGATGCAGTATAGTATAGTTATTTAGAGTACAGATCAGAGATGGCCTGATGCAGTATAGTTATTTAGAGAACAGATCCGAGATGGCCTGATGCAGTACAGTATAGTTATTTAGAGTACAGATCAGAGATGGCCTGATGCAGTACAGTTATTTAGAGTACAGATCAGAGATGGCCTGATGCAGTATAGTATAGTTATTTAGAGTACAGATCAGAGATGGCCTGATGCAGTATAGTTATTTAGAGCACAGATCAGAGATGGCCTGATGCAGTATAGTTATTTAGAGCACAGATCAGAGATGGCCTGATGCAGTATAGTTATTTAGAGAACAGATCAGAGATGGCCTGATGCAGTATAGTTATTTAGAGAACAGATCAGAGATGGCCTGATGCAGTATAGTTATTTAGAGAACAGATCAGAGATGGCTTGATGCAGTATAGTATAGTTATTTAGAGAACAGATCAGAGATGGCCTGATGCAGTATAGTTATTTAGAGTACAGATCAGAGATGGCCTGATGCAGTACAGTATAGTTATTTAGAGTACAGATCAGAGATGGCCTGATGCAGTATAGTATAGTTATTTAGAGTACAGATCAGAGATGGCCTGATGCAGTTCAGTTATTTAGAGTACAGATCAGAGATGGCCTGATGCAGTATAGTTATTTAGAGAACAGATCAGAGATGGCCTGATGCAGTATAGTTCAGTTATTTAGAGTACAGATCAGAGATGGCCTGATGCAGTATAGTTATTTAGAGTACAGATCAGAGATGGCCTGATGCAGTATAGTTATTTAGAGTACAGATCAGAGATGGCCTGATGCAGTATAGTATAGTTATTTAGAGTACAGATCAGAGATGGCCTGATGCAGTATAGTTATTTAGAGTACAGATCAGAGATGGCCTGATGCAGTATAGTTCAGTTATTTAGAGTACAGATCAGAGATGGCCTGATGCAGTATAGTTATTTAGAGAACAGATCAGAGATGGCCTGATGCAGTATAGTTATTTAGAGTACAGATCAGAGATGGCCTGATGCAGTATAGTAAAGTTATTTAGAGCACAGATCAGAGATGGCCTGATGCAGTACAGTATAGTTATTTAGAGTACAGATCAGAGATGGCCTGATGCAGTATAGTTATTTAGAGAACAGATCAGAGATGGCCTGATGCAGTATAGTTATTTAGAGTACAGATCAGAGATGGCCTGATGCAGTACAGTTATTTAGAGCACAGATCAGAGATGGCCTGATGCAGTATAGTTATTTAGAGCACAGATCAGAGATGGCCTGATGCAGTATAGTTCAGTTATTTAGAGTACAGATCAGAGATGGCCTGATGCAGTATAGTTATTTAGAGTACAGATCAGAGATGGCCTGATGCAGTACAGTTATTTAGAGCACAGATCAGAGATGGCCTGATGCAGTATAGTTATTTAGAGCACAGATCAGAGATGGCCTGATGCAGTATAGTTCAGTTATTTAGAGTACAGATCAGAGATGGCCTGATGCAGTATAGTATAGTTATTTAGAGTACAGATCAGAGATGGCCTGATGCAGTATAGTTATTTAGAGTACAGATCAGAGATGGCCTGATGCAGTACAGTATAGTTATTTAGAGTACAGATCAGAGATGGCCTGATGCAGTATAGTATAGTTATTTAGAGTACAGATCAGAAATGGCCTGATGCAGTTCAGTTATTTAGAGTACAGATCAGAGATGGCCTGATGCAGTATAGTTATTTAGAGAACAGATCAGAGATGGCCTGATGCAGTATAGTTCAGTTATTTAGAGTACAGATCAGAGATGGCCTGATGCAGTATAGTTATTTAGAGTACAGATCAGAGATGGCCTGATGCAGTATAGTTATTTAGAGTACAGATCAGAGATGGCCTGATGCAGTATAGTATAGTTATTTAGAGTACAGATCAGAGATGGCCTGATGCAGTATAGTTATTTAGAGTACAGATCAGAGATGGCCTGATGCAGTATAGTTCAGTTATTTAGAGTACAGATCAGAGATGGCCTGATGCAGTATAGTTATTTAGAGCAGATCAGAGATGGCCTGATGCAGTATAGTTATTTAGAGTACAGATCAGAGATGGCCTGATGCAGTATAGTATAGTTATTTAGAGCACAGATCAGAGATGGCCTGATGCAGTACAGTATAGTTATTTAGAGTACAGATCAGAGATGGCCTGATGCAGTATAGTTATTTAGAGAACAGATCAGAGATGGCCTGATGCAGTATAGTTATTTAGAGTACAGATCAGAGATGGCCTGATGCAGTACAGTTATTTAGAGCACAGATCAGAGATGGCCTGATGCAGTATAGTTATTTAGAGCACAGATCAGAGATGGCCTGATGCAGTATAGTTCAGTTATTTAGAGTACAGATCAGAGATGGCCTGATGCAGTATAGTTATTTAGAGTACAGATCAGAGATGGCCTGATGCAGTACAGTTATTTAGAGCACAGATCAGAGATGGCCTGATGCAGTATAGTTATTTAGAGCACAGATCAGAGATGGCCTGATGCAGTATAGTTCAGTTATTTAGAGTACAGATCAGAGATGGCCTGATGCAGTATAGTATAGTTATTTAGAGTACAGATCAGAGATGGCCTGATGCAGTATAGTTATTTAGAGTACAGATCAGAGATGGCCTGATGCAGTATAGTTATTTAGAGTACAGATCAGAGATGGCCTGATGCAGTATAGTTATTTAGAGTACAGATCAGAGATGGCCTGATGCAGTATAGTTATTTAGAGTACAGATCAGAGATGGCCTGATGCAGTATAGTTATTTAGAGAACAGATCAGAGATGGCCTGATGCAGTATAGTATAGTTATTTAGAGTACAGATCAGAGATGGCCTGATGCAGTATAGTTATTTAGAGTACAGATCAGAGATGGCCTGATGCTCTGTTCAGCATGGACTTTGTAGTCTTTTAGTCTCTATGTGCCAGGTGGCCGGTTGGTGAAGCTCACAGCCTGGGGGGAGAAAATGTTCAGGATGTGGGAGGTTTCTGGTAGAGAGGGAGAGATAGAGGACTGTCTGGTAGAGAGAGATAGAGTACTGTCTGGTAGAGAGAGATAGAGGACTGTCTGTTAGAGAGAGATAGAGGACTGTCTGGTAGAGAGAGATAGAGGACTGTCTGGTAGAGAGATATAGAGGACTGTCTGGTAGAGAGAGATAGAGGACTGTCTGGTAGAGAGAGATAGAGGACTGCCTGGTAGAGAGAGATAGATGACTGTCTGGTAGAGAGAGATAGAGGACTGTCTGGTAGAGAGAGATAGAGGACTGTCTGTTAGAGAGAGATAGAGGACTGTGTGTTAGAGAGAGATAGAGGACTGTCTGGTAGAGAGATATAGAGGACTGTCTGGTAGAGAGAGATAGAGGACTGTCTGGTAGAGAGAGATAGAGGACTGTCTGGTAGAGAGAGATAGAGGACTGTCTGGTAGAGAGAGATAGAGGACTGTGTGTTAGAGAGAGATAGAGGACTGTCTGGTAGAGAGAGATAGAGGACTGTCTGGTAGAGAGAGATAGAGGACTGTCTGGTAGAGAGAGATAGAGGACTGTCTGGTAGAGAGAGATAGAGGACTGTCTGGTAGAGAGATATAGAGGACTGTCTGGTAGAGAGAGATAGAGGACTGTCTGTTAGAGAGAGATAGAGGACTGTCTGTTAGAGAGAGATAGAGGACTGTCTGGTAGAGAGAGATAGAGGACTGTCTGGTAGAGAGAGAGAGGACTGTCTGGTAGAGAGAGATAGAGGACTGTCTGGTAGAGAGAGATAGAGGACTGTCTGTTAGAGAGAGATAGAGGACTGTCTGGTAGAGAGAGATAGAGGACTGTCTGGTAGAGAGATATAGAGGACTGTCTGGTAGAGAGAGATAGAGGACTGTCTGTTAGAGAGAGATAGAGGACTGTCTGGTAGAGAGAGATAGAGGACTGTCTGTCAGAGAGAGATAGAGGACTGTCTGTCAGAGAGAGATAGAGGACTGTCTGTTAGAGAGAGATAGAGGACTGTCTGGTAGAGAGAGATAGAGGACTGTCTGTCAGAGAGAGATAGAGGACTGTCTGGTAGAGAGAGATAGAGGACTGTCTGGTAGAGAGAGATAGAGGACTGTCTGGTAGAGAGATATAGAGGACTGTCTGGTAGAGAGAGATAGAGGACTGTCTGTTAGAGAGAGATAGAGGACTGTCTGTTAGAGAGAGATAGAGGACTGTCTGGTAGAGAGAGATAGAGGACTGTCTGGTAGAGAGAGAGAGAGGACTGTCTGGTAGAGAGAGATAGAGGACTGTCTGGTAGAGAGAGATAGAGGACTGTCTGTTAGAGAGAGATAGAGGACTGTCTGGTAGAGAGAGATAGAGGACTGTCTGGTAGAGAGATATAGAGGACTGTCTGGTAGAGAGAGATAGAGGACTGTCTGTTAGAGAGAGATAGAGGACTGTCTGGTAGAGAGAGATAGAGGACTGTCTGTCAGAGAGAGATAGAGGACTGTCTGTCAGAGAGAGATAGAGGACTGTCTGTTAGAGAGAGATAGAGGACTGTCTGGTAGAGAGAGATAGAGGACTGTCTGTTAGAGAGAGATAGAGGACTGTCTGGTAGAGAGAGATAGAGGACTGTCTGGTAGAGAGAGATAGAGGACTGTCTGGTAGAGAGAGATAGAGGACTGTCTGTTAGAGAGAGATAGAGGACTGTCTGTTAGAGAGAGATAGAGGACTGTCTGGTAGAGAGAGATAGAGGACTGTCTGTTAGAGAGAGATAGAGGACTGTCTGTTAGAGAGAGATAGAGGACTGTCTGTTAGAGAGAGATAGAGGACTGTCTGGTAGAGAGAGATAGAGGACTGTCTGGTAGAGAGAGATAGAGGACTGTCTGGTAGAGAGAGATAGATGACTGTCTGTCAGAGAGAGATAGAGGACTGTCTGTTAGAGAGAGATAGAGGACTGTCTGGTAGAGAGAGATAGAGGACTGTCTGGTAGAGAGAGATAGAGGACTGTCTGTTAGAGAGAGATAGAGGACTGTCTGGTAGAGAGAGATAGAGGACTGTCTGTTAGAGAGAGATAGAGTACTGTCTGGTAGAGAGAGATAGAGGACTGTCTGTCAGAGAGAGATAGAGGACTGTCTGTTAGAGAGAGATAGAGGACTGTCTGTTAGAGAGAGATAGAGGACTGTCAGAGAGAGATAGAGGACTGTCTGGTAGAGAGAGATAGAGGACTGTCTGGTAGAGAGAGATAGAGGACTGTCTGGTAGAGAGAGATAGAGGACTGTCTGGTAGAGAGAGATAGAGGACTGTCTGTCAGAGAGAGATAGAGGACTGTCTGTCAGAGAGAGATAGAGGACTGTCTGGTAGAGAGAGATAGAGGACTGTCTGTTAGAGAGAGATAGAGGACTGTCTGGTAGAGAGAGATAGAGGACTGTCTGTTAGAGAGAGATAGAGGACTGTCTGTCAGAGAGAGATAGAGGACTGTCTGGTAGAGAGAGATAGAGGACTGTCTGTTAGAGAGATAGAGGACTGTCTGTTAGAGAGAGATAGAGGACTGTCTGGTAGAGAGAGATAGAGGACTGTCTGTTAGAGAGAGATAGAGGACTGTCTGGTAGAGAGAGATAGAGGACTGTCTGTTAGAGAGAGATAGAGGACTGTCTGGTAGAGAGAGATAGAGGACTGTCTGTTAGAGAGAGATAGAGGACTGTCAGAGAGAGATAGAGGACTGTCTGGTAGAGAGAGATAGAGGACTGTCTGGTAGAGAGAGATAGAGGACTGTCTGGTAGAGAGAGATAGAGGACTGTCTGGTAGAGAGAGATAGAGGACTGTCTGTTAGAGAGAGATAGAGGACTGTCTGTTAGAGAGAGATAGAGGACTGTCTGTTAGAGAGATAGAGGACTGTCTGGTAGAGAGAGATAGAGGACTGTCTGTTAGAGAGAGATAGAGGACTGTCTGGTAGAGAGAGATAGAGGACTGTCTGGTAGAGAGAGATAGAGGACTGTCTGGTAGAGAGAGATAGAGGACTGTCTGTTAGAGAGAGATAGAGGACTGTCTGGTAGAGAGAGATAGAGGACTGTCTGTTAGAGAGAGATAGAGGACTGTCTGGTAGAGAGAGATAGAGGACTGTCTGTGAGAGAGATAGAGGACTGTCTGGTAGAGAGAGATAGAGGACTGTCTGTTAGAGAGAGATAGAGGACTGTCAGAGAGAGATAGAGGACTGTCTGGTAGAGAGAGATAGAGGACTGTCTGGTAGAGAGATAGAGGACTGTCTGGTAGAGAGAGATAGAGGACTGTCTGGTAGAGAGAGATAGAGGACTGTCTGTTAGAGAGAGATAGAGGACTGTCTGTTAGAGAGAGATAGAGGACTGTCTGTTAGAGAGATAGAGGACTGTCTGGTAGAGAGAGATAGAGGACTGTCAGAGAGAGATAGAGGACTGTCTGGTAGAGAGAGATAGAGGACTGTCTGGTAGAGAGAGATAGAGGACAGTCTGTTAGAGAGAGATAGAGGACTGTCTGGTAGAGAGAGATAGAGGACTGTCTGTTAGAGAGAGATAGAGGACTGTCTGTTAGAGAGAGATAGAGGACTGTCTGTTAGAGAGATAGAGGACTGTCTGGTAGAGAGAGATAGAGGACTGTCAGAGAGAGATAGAGGACTGTCTGGTAGAGAGAGATAGAGGACTGTCTGGTAGAGAGAGATAGAGGACTGTCTGTTAGAGAGAGATAGAGGACTGTCTGGTAGAGAGAGATAGAGGACTGTCTGTTAGAGAGAGATAGAGGACTGTCTGTTAGAGAGAGATAGAGGACTGTCTGTTAGAGAGAGATAGAGGACTGTCTGGTAGAGAGAGATAGAGGACTGTCAGAGAGAGATAGAGGACTGTCTGGTAGAGAGAGATAGAGGACTGTCTGTCAGAGAGAGATAGAGGACTGTCTGTTAGAGAGAGATAGAGGACTGTCTGTTAGAGAGAGATAGAGGACTGTCTGGTAGAGAGAGATAGAGGACTGTCTGGTAGAGAGAGATAGAGGACTGTCTGTTAGAGAGATAGAGGACTGTCTGTTAGAGAGAGATAGAGGACTGTCAGAGAGAGATAGAGGACTGTCTGTCAGAGAGAGATAGAGGACTGTCTGGTAGAGGGAGATAGAGGACTGTCTGTCAGAGAGAGATAGAGGACTGTCTGGTAGAGAGAGATAGAGGACTGTCTGTTAGAGAGAGATAGAGGACTGTCTGGTAGAGGCAGTTAGAGGCTGATCCTAGATCTGTAGTCTTCCTGGAGAGTAGATTATAGATCCTCTAAAATAGAATTATGGTTGCCAAAGATCAGCACCACATTGACCATGTCCTTGTTGCCATGGTCACCCAGAACTCACCACCTTGACCCTGTCCTTGTTGCCATGGTCACCCAGAACTCTCTCTTCAGGTCATGATTCTGGGCTTCCTTCTGCAGTATTGAGGAGAGGAGGAGCAGAGTGGGGAGGTGTGGAGAGGGAGGAGAGGAGGAGCAGAGTGGGGAGGTGTGGAGAGGGAGGAGAGGAGGAGCAGAGTGGGGAGGTGTGGAGAGGGAGGGGAGCAGGAGCAGCGTGGGGAGGAAGGGGAGAGAGGGAGGGAGGGGATGAGGAGCAGCGTGGGGAGGAAGGGGAAAGAGGGAGGGAGGGGATGAGGAGCAGCGTGGGGAGGAAGGGGAGAGAGGGAGGACCAACATGGAGAGGAAGGGGACAGAGGGAGGGCCAACATGGAGAGGAAGGGGATAGAGGGAGGACCAACATGGAGAGGAAGGGGACAGAGGGAGGACCAACATGGAGAGGAAGGGGACAGAGGGAGGACCAACATGGAGAGGAAGGGGACAGAGGGAGGGGATGAGGAGCAGCGTGGGGAGGAAGGGGACAGAGGGAGGGCCAACATGGAGAGGAAGGGGAGAGAGGGAGGACCAACATGGAGAGGAAGGGGACAGAGGGAGGACCAACATGGAGAGGAAGGGGACAGAGGGAGGGGATGAGGAGCAGCGTGGGGAGGAAGGGGACAGAGGGAGGGCCAACATGGAGAGGAAGGGGAGAGAGGGAGGACCAACATGGAGAGGAAGGGGACAGAGGGAGGACCAACATGGAGAGGAAGGGGATAGAGGGAGGACCAACATGGAGAGGAAGGGGATAGAGGGAGGACCAACATGGAGAGGAAGGGGACAGAGGGAGGGAGGGGATGAGGAGCAGCGTGGGGAGGAAGGGGAGAGAGGGAGGGAGGGGAGCAGGAGCAGCGTGGGGAGGAAGGGGAGAGAGGGAGGGAGGGGATGAGGAGCAGCGTGGGGAGGAAGGGGATAGAGGGAGGACCAACATGGAGAGGAAGGGGACAGAGGGAGGGCCAACATGGACAGGAAGGGGACAGAGGGAGGGCCAACATGGAGAGGAAGGGGAAAGAGGGAGGGCCACTAGGAGGGACTCCAAGCCTGGCTCGGGGAACCCTGTGGGTTCAGTGTCCTTAATAGTCCCAGCTCCAAATCGGCCGCTAATCCGTTCCTTGAATGTTCCTACTGAATAAAACCCCTGGGCGATGCCAGCTCGCGGCCTTAAATCAAGGCCTCCAGGATTAGGTTAACCTAAATATATCTCCCTCTGGGTTTCTCCAATAGCTGATAGGATAATGGGTGAGCTCTGAAAGCGGTGACTGTCTCTCTGTCTGTCTCTCTCATCGTGAGCGTGCTCTGTAGGCTCAAGACGTCCTCTGCTCCACGTTGTTCTCAGTCTCTGATTCCGAACGGGTCTGTTAATAATGGAGGTGGCCTCCCGTCGCTCAATCTGAGTTTAAGGGACCTGTTTTCAAGCTACTTGTCGGACGGTATGCCCTGCCTCCAGTCCGAACCGCTGCAGGAGCAGATGGCCTCGGATGGAGTGACTCCCGACACTTCCTCTCCTTCCGGCTCTCCCTGCCCGGGCGGAAGGGAACAACCCGCGGTGACCAGCGCTGGTTGGTTTTTCTCGCCGCTCTGGAGCCGTCGGACCAAGACACATCGATGGGGGTTTGGGAGCGGAGCGGACAGCGACAGGGTGGAGGTTTGGCTGGATGATCATTCGTCCAGGTAACAACTTGATGAGATGTTGAAAGTGTGTTTCTTTATCCTGGTCTTCGTCAAAATAGTGCTCTATATAGGGCAGTGTTTCCTCATCCTGGTCAGAATAGTGCTCTATATACAATAGGGCAGTGTTTCCTCATCCTGGTCCAAATAGTGCTCTATATAGGGCAGTGTTTCCTCATCCTGGTTAAAATAGTGCTCCATATAGGGCAGTGTATCTTCATCCTGGTCTTCGTCAAAATAGTGCTCTATACAGGGCAGTGTTTCCTCATCCTGGTTAAAATAGTGCTCTATATAGGGAAGTGTTTCTTTATCCTGGTCTAAATAGTGTTCTATGTAGGGCAGTATTTCTTCATCCTGGTCTAAAGAGTGCTCTATATAGGGCAGTGTTTCTTCATCCTGGTCTAAATAGTGCTCTATATAGGGCAGTGTTTCCTCATCCTGGTTAAAATAGTGCTCTATATAGGGCAGTGTTTCTTCATCCTGGTCTAAAGAGTGCTCTATACAGGGCAGTGTTTCCTCATCCTGGTTAAAATAGTGCTCTATATAGGGAAGTGTTTCTTTATCCTGGTCTAAATAGTGTTCTATGTAGGGCAGTATTTCTTCATCCTGGTCTAAAGAGTGCTCTATACAGGGCAGTGTTTCCTCATCCTGGTTAAAACAGTGCTCTATATAGGGCAGTGTTTCCTCATCCTGGTCTAAATAGTGCTCTATACAGGGCAGTGTTTCCTCATCCTGGTTAAAATAGTGCTCTATATAGGGCAGTGTTTCTTCATCCTGGTCTAAATAGTGCTCTATATATTGCAGTGTTTCTTCATCCTGGTCTAAATAGTGCTCTATATAGGGCAGTGTATCTTCATCCTGGTTAAAATAGTGCTCCATATAGGGCAGTGTTTCCTCATCCTGGTCTAAACAGTGCTCTATATAGGGCAGTGTTTCCTCATCCCGGTTAAAACAGTGCTCTATATAGGGCAGTGTTTCCTAATCCTGGTTAAAACAGTGCTCTATATAGGGCAGTGTTTCCTCATCCTGGTCTAAATAGTGCTCTATATAGGGCAGTGTTTCCTCATCCTGGTCTAAATAGTGCTCTATATAGGGCAGTGTTTCCTCATCCTGGTTAAAATAGTGCTCCATTTAGGGCAGTGTATCTCCATCCTGGTTAAAATAGTGCTCTATATAGGGCAGTGTTTCCTCATCCTGGTTAAAATAGTGCTCTATATAGGGAAGTGTTTCTTTATCCTGGTCTAAATAGTGTTCTATGTAGGGCAGTGTTTCTGCATCCTGGTCTAAATAGTGCTCTATATAGGGCAGTATTTCTTCATCCTGGTCTAAATAGTGCTCTATATAGGGCAGTGTTTCTTCATCCTGGTCTAAATAGTGCTCTATATAGGGCAGTGTTTCTTCATCCTGGTCTAAATAGTGCTCTATATAGGGACGTGTTTCTTCATCCTGGTCTAAATAGTGCTCTATATAGGGAAGTGTTTCTTTATCCTGGTCTAAATAGTGTTCTATGTAGGGCAGTATTTCTTCATCCTGGTCTAAAGAGTGCTCTATATAGGGCAGTGTTTCTTCATCCTGGTCTAAAGAGTGCTCTATATAGGGCAGTGTTTCTTCATCCTGGTCTAAATAGTGCTCTATATAGGGCAGTATTTCTTCATCCTGGTCTAAATAGTGCTCTATATAGGGCAGTATTTCTTCATCCTGGTCTAAATAGTGCTCTATATAGGGCAGTGTTTCTTCATCCTGGTCTAAATAGTGCTCTATATAGGGCAGTGTTTCTTCATCCTGGTCTAAATAGTGCTCTATATAGGGCAGTATTTCTTCATCCTGGTCTAAATAGTGCTCTATATAGGGACGTGCTTCTTCATCCTGGTCTAAATAGTGCTCCATATAGGGCAGTGTTTCCTCATCCTGGTCTAAACAGTGCTCTATATAGGGCAGTGTTTCCTCATCCCGGTTAAAACAGTGCTCTATATAGGGCAGTGTTTCCTAATCCTGGTTAAAACAGTGCTCTATATAGGGCAGTGTTTCCTCATCCTGGTTAAAACAGTGCTCTATATAGGGCAGTGTTTCCTCATCCTGGTCTAAATAGTGCTCTATATAGGGCAGTGTTTCCTCATCCTGGTTAAAACAGTGCTCTATATAGGGCAGTGTTTCCTCATCCTGGTCTAAACAGTGCTCTATATAGGGCAGTTTTTCCTCATCCTGGTTAAAACAGTGCTCTATATAGGGCAGTGTTTCCTCATCCTGGTCTTTTTGCCCTAGAACTACACACCTGATTCCACTAATTAATGGTTTGATGATGAGTTGATACATGGGTACAGCTATGCAGTGCTGTCATTAAGATACACTGTGTGTGTGTGTGTGTGTGTGTCAGGGAGATGGTGGGAGGCTGGTTCGTGGATACGCTACCCTCTCCTCAGTCCTCCAGAGGGCCCAGCAGGTCTCCGTCCGACCCCAGCTCCAGGATGCTCCTTCTGGGCCGCGGCCGGGACTCTTTCGCCCTGTCCAGCCCCTCCCTCCGGATCTCCACCTCCATCCCCTCCCTGCCCCAATCCCCCCCTCACCAGACTTCTACCCTTTCCACCCCCCAGTGGGGCGACCCCCTCCTCCTCGAGAAGGCGGGCAGTTGCTCCCCCCGTACCCCTCGCTCCCCCCACTCCACCGTTTCTTCTCGCTCCCTTCGCTGTCCCCACTCCCCCAGCTCACCCCGCTCCTCACCCCGCTCCTCACCCCACTCCTCACCCCGCTCTCCGAGGAGGACTAGATCCTGTGGGCGAGGTGAGCCTTGTGGGCGAGGTGAGCCCTGTGGGCGAGGTGAGGGCTGTGACTGGATGATGAAGATACTGGCTGGAGGCTCTGGGAGGATAGGCTCTGTGGCGGAGCTCTGCCAGGGGGCCCTGCAACATGCTATAGAGGTGGTGTGGGCAGAACGCTGCTCTCTGTCTCTGCTCCGACAGGTACTACTGCTGTTAGCTCCTTATGGCTGGTTGATTGATTGGTTGGTTGATTGATCGGCTGGTTGATTGGCTTGATGATTGGTTGGCTGATTCATTGATTAGTTGGTTGATTGACATATTGATTGACTTACATTTATTGATTCATTGATTGGCTGGTTAATTGGCTTGATGATTGGTTGGTTGATTCATTGATTAGTTGGTTGATTGATTGATTCTTTCTGTTGTTCCTCCAGGACCAGGATGGATGTAGGGGATTGGTCCAGGTGGTTTCCCTGACGACGCCGGGCTGCGTGAGGGAAGAGTCTTCCAGCAACCATGCCCACCAGGAGCTGGTGAAGGGCATCCTGGGATATGTAGTTGCCACAGGGATGCCTATGAACATGACAGGAGACGTCTGTGGGGTAAACAATGTCTACTTCTCTCTTAATTCAATTCAATGGGAGTGAAATAGATAAAATAGTGAAATAAACAATACAATTAACAGTAAACATTAGACTCACAAATGTTACACAATAATAAAGACATTTCAAATGTCAAATTATGTCTATGTACAGTGTTGTAACGATGGGCAAATAGTTAAAGTACAAAAGGGAAAATAAATAAACATAGATATGGGTTGCATTTAAAATGGTGTTTGTTCTTCACTGGTTGCCCTTTTCTCGTGGCAACAGGTCACAAATCTTGCTGCTGTGATGTCACACCGTGGTATTTTACCCAGTAGATATGGGAGTTTATCAACATTGGATTTGTTTTTTGAATTCGTTGTGGATCTGTGTAATCTGAGGGAAATATGTCTCTCTAATATGGTCATACATTGGGCAGGAGGTTAGGAAGTACAGCTCAGTTTCCACCTCATTTTGTGGGCAGTGTGCACATAGCCTGTCTTCTCTTGAGAGCCATGTCTGCCTACGGCAGCCTTTCTCAATAGCAAGGATATGCTCACTGAGTCTGTACATAGTCTGTCTGCCTACGGCGGCCTTTCTCAATAGCAAGGCTCTGCTCACTGAGTCTGTACATAGCCTGTCTTCTCTTGAGAGCCATGTCAACCTTTCTCAATAGCAGGGCTCTGCTCACTGAGTCTGTACATAGCCTGTCTTCTCTTGAGAGCCATGTCTGACTACGGCGGCCTTTCTCAATAGCAAGGCTATGCTCACTGAGTCTGTACATAGCCTGTCTTCTCTTGAGAGCCATGTCGGCCTTTCTCAATAGCAAGGCTAAGCTCACTGAGTCTGTACATAGTCAAAGCTTTCCACTTTCCGTCAATTTGTATAGCAGATCCTCATCCCAAATTGAGTCTTTAAAAAAAAAAATTATCAACGAAGCATGAGAAGACTTTGCCTTTGTTTTGGTTTGTTTGCTTCTCATTCAGGGTGAATACGTGGTCTGTCGTACAGTAATTTTGTAAAAAGCCAATTTGACATTTGCTCAGTACATTGTTTTCACTGAGAAAATGTACGAGTCTGCTATTAATGATAATGCAGAGGATTTTCCCAAGGTTGCTGTTGACGCATATTCCACGGTAGTTATTGGGGACAAATTTGTCTCCACTTTTGTGGATTGGGGTGATCAGTCCTTGGTTCCAAATATTGGGGAAGATGCCAGAGCTAAGAATGATGTTAAAGAGTTTTAGTATAGCCAATTGGAATTTGTTGTGTGTATAAATGACACACTACTGTAAATCTCTCTGGGTGAGAGAGTCTGATAAATGACTCACTACTGTAAATCTCTCTGGATAAGAGAGTCTGATAAATGACTCACTACTGTAAATCTCTCTGGATGAGAGAGTCTGATAAATGACTCACTACTGTAAATCTCTCTGGATGAGAGAGTCTGATAAATGACACACTACTGTAAATCTCTCTGGATAAGAGAGAAAGATAAATTACTTTTCTAGTTCTCACAGAAGTGGTTAGAGTCATTGAGCTGGTTTCTGACGTGCTGTTCCTTCTTTTTCCATAGTGTATTTCTGTATTGTTTTAGTGATCCACCATAGTGAAGGCTTAGACTTTTAGGTTTTCTGGGTCTCTATGTTTTGGGTTGGACAAGTTTCTCAATTTCTTTCTTAGGTTGACAGACAGACAGACAGACAGACAGCAGCCTTCATTAGGCTACATGACAGACAGACAGACGGACGGACGGACGGACAGACGGACAGACGGACAGACAGCAGCCTTCATTGGGCTACATGACAGACAGACAGACAGACAGACGGACGGACGGACGGACGGACGGACGGACGGACAGACAGACAGACAGCAGCCTTCATTAGGCTACATGACAGACAGACAGACAGACAGACAGACGGACGGACGGACGGACGGACGGACGGACAGACGGACAGACAGCAGCCTTCATTGGGCTACATGACAGACAGACAGACAGACAGACAGACAGACGGACGGACGGACGGACGGACAGACAGCAGCCTTCATTGGGCTACATGACAGACAGACAGACAGACAGACAGACAGACAGACGGACGGACGGACGGACGGACGGACGGACGGACAGACGGACAGACAGCAGCCTTCATTGGGCTACATGACAGACAGACAGACAGACGGACGGACGGACGGACGGACGGACAGACGGACAGACAGACAGACAGCAGCCTTCATTGGGCTACATGACAGACAGACAGACGGACGGACGGACGGACGGACGGACGGACGGACGGACGGACGGACGGACGGACGGACAGACAGACAGACAGCAGCCTTCATTGGGCTACATGACAGACAGACAGACAGACAGACAGATGGACGGACGGACGGACGGACGGACAGACAGCAGCCTTCATTGGGCTACATGACAGACAGACAGACAGACAGACAGACGGACGGACGGACGGACGGACGGACGGACGGACGGACGGACGGACAGACGGACAGACAGCAGCCTTCATTGGGCTACATGACAGACAGACAGACAGACAGACAGACGGACGGACGGACGGACGGACGGACGGACGGACGGACGGACGGACGGACGGACGGACAGACGGACAGACAGACAGACAGCAGCCTTCATTGGGCTACATGACAGACAGACAGACAGACAGACAGCAGCCTTCATTGGGCTACATGACAGACAGACAGACAGGAACCCCGATCTCCCTCCTCCTTCCTCTCTCAGTGGTTTACCTCAGGTAGAGGGGAGGTGGAGGGAGGAGGGGGAGGAGGAGGACAGTCTGTGTCTCCTCTCAGTGGTTTACCTCAGGGGGGAGGAGGGGGAGGAGGGGGGAGGAGGGGAGATGTTACTGAGTGGACGATCTACTAAATACATGTACAATACATTTTTATAAATGAAAAGTTGTGTCTCTCCTCCAGGACCCCAGGTTCTCCACAGACCAGGTGGCAGGATTCAAACTCAAGAGTGTCCTGAGCGTCCCGGTTAAGAACAGCAGACAGGAGGTGAGCATCATGGAGATGGGGGGGGAATTCCAATTCTTCTATCAACTCTGGAAGTAAACTGACATTCCATATCTTGTTCAAATGTACGTCATTGTTTATCCGTCTTCCTCTTTTCTCTCTACCCCCCCCCTCTCTATATTACCCCCCCCAAAATTATGTCTCTCTCTCCCCCCCTCTCCCTCTCCCTCCTCTCCCCCATCCTCTTCTCCCTCCCTCCTCCTCCTCTCCCCCTCCTCCTCTCCCCCTCCTCTTCTCCCTCCTCCTCCTTCTCTCCCTCCTCCTCCTCTCCCCCTCCTCCTCCTCTCTCCCCCTCCTCTCCTCCCTCCTCCTCCTCCTCTCCCCCTCCTCTTCTCCCTCCTCCTCCTCCTCTCCCCCCCCTTTCCCTCTCCCTCCTCTCCCCCTCCTCTTCTTCCTCCTCCTCCTCTCCCCCTCCTCCTCTCTCCCCTCCTCCTCTCCCCCTCCTCTTCTCCCTCCCTCCTCCTCCTCTCCCCCCTCCTCCTCTCTCCCTCCTCCTCCTTCTCTCCCTCCTCCTCCTCTCCCCACTCCTCCTCCTCTCCCCCTCCTCTTCTCCCTCCTCCTCCTCTCTCCTCTCCCCCTCCTCTCTCCCTCCTCCTCCTCCTCTCCCCCTCCTCTCTCTCCCTCCTCCTCCTCTCCCCCACTCCTCCTCCTCTCCCCCTCCTCTTCTCCCTCCTCCTCCTCCCTCCCCCTCCTCTTCTCCCTCCTCCTCCTCCTCCCCCCTCCTTCCTCTTCTCCCTCCTCCTCCTTCTCTCCCTCCTCCTCCTCTCCCCACTCCTCCTCCTCTCCCCTCCTCTTCTCCCTCCTCCTCCTCCTCCCTCTCCCCCCTCCTCCTTCCTCCTCCCTCCTCTCCCCCCTCCTCCTCTCCCCCTCCTCTTCTCCCTCCCTCTCTCCCCCTCCTCTTCTTCCTCCTCCCTCCTCTCCCCCTCCTCCTCTCTCCCTCCTCTCTCCCTCCTCTCCCCTCCTCTTCTTCCTCCTCCTCCTCCTCTCCCCCTCCTCCTCCTCTCCCCCCTCCTCTCTCCCTCCTCCTCCTCCTCTCCCCCCTCCTCTTCTCCCTCCTCCTCCTTCCTCTCCCTCCTCCTCTCTCCCACTCCTCCTCCTCTCCCCCTCCTCTCTCCCTCCCTCCTCCTCCTCCCTCCTCTCCCCTCCCTCTCTCCCTCCTCCTCCTCCCTCTCCCCCTTCCTCTCCCTCCTCTCCCCCTCCTTCCTCTTCCTCCTCCTCCTCTCCCCCTCCTCCTCTCCCCCCCCTCCTCTTCTCCCTCCTCCTCCTCCTCTCCCCCTCCTCTTCTCCCTCTCCCTCCTCCTTCTCTCCCTCCTCCTCCCTCTCCCCACTCCTCCTCCTCTCCCCCCTCCTCTTCTCCCTCCTCCTCCTTCTCTCCCTCCTCCTCCTCTCCCCACTCCTCCTCCCTCTCCCCAGCTCCTCTTCTCCCTCCTCCTTCTCTCCCTCCTCCTCCTCCTCCTCACTCCTCCTCTCCTCCTCCCCCTCCTCTTCTCCCTCCCTTTCCTCTCCCCCTCCTCTTCTCCCTCCTCCTCCTCCTCTCCCCCTTTCCCTCTCCTCCACTCCCCCCTCCTCTTCTTCCTCCTCCTCCTCCCCCCCTCCTCTCCCCTCCTCTTCTCCCTCATCCTTCTTCTCTCCCTCCTCCTCCTCCTCCCCTCCTCCTCCTCCTCTCCCCCCCCTCTTCTCCCTCCTCCTCTCCCCCTCCTCTTCCCCCTCCTCCTTCTTCTCTCCCTCCTCCTCCTCTCCCCACTCCTCCTCCCTCTCCCCCCTCCTCTTCTCCCTCCTCCTCCTCCTCTCCCCCCTCCTCTTCTCCCTCCTCCTCCTCCTCTCCCCCTCTCCCCCTCCTCTTCTCCCTCCTCCTCCTCCTCTCCCCCCCTCTCCCTCTCCCTCCTGCCCCTCCTCTAGGTTCTAGGAGCAGCTCTGGTGCTGAACAAGAGGATCAGTGATGATGTGCAGGGTTCTCTGTTCACAGACCAGGATGAGAAGGTCTGTCTGTCTGTCTGTCTGTCTGTCTGTTTGTTATTGGCTGTTTAACAATAGTATGAACTGTAGTATAATTGGCTGTTAGTGGGTGAACCTCTAGTATGATCGGCTTGTTGAAGCGAATGATCCAGTGATTGGCTGTTGATGAGTGACTCTGACCAGTGATAGGCTGTTGATGAGTGACTCTGACCAGTGATAGGCTGTTGATGAGTGACTCTGACCAGTGATAGGCTGTTGATGAGTGACTCTGAACAGTGATAGGCTGTTGATGAGTGACTCTGACCAGTGATTGGCTGTTGATGAGTGACTCTGACCAGTGATAGGCTGTTGATGAGTGACTCTGAACAGTGATAGGCTGTTGATGAGTGACTCTGACCAGTGATTGGCTGTTGATGAGTGACTCTGACCAGTGATAGGCTGTTGATGAGTGACTCTGAACAGTGATAGGCTGTTGATGAGTGACTCTGACCAGTGATTGGCTGTTGATGAGTGACTCTGACCAGTGATGGGCTGTTGATGAGTGACTCTGACCAGTGATAGGCTGTTAATGTGTGCATCTGCTCTGTGATAGGTCCTGGCCTGTCACATGGGTCTGCTCGGGCTGGTCCTGGACAATGTTCAGCTGTTTGAGAGTTCCAGACAGGAAGCCAACCGATGCCAGGTAGCTAAGAAATCAATCAATCAATCATCATTCGACCATCGTGTTATATCTCTTCACGTGTGTGTGTGTGTGTGTGTGTGTGTGTGTGTGTGTGTGTGTGTGTGTGTGTGTGTGTGTGTGTGTGTGTGTGTGTTTGTGTGTGTGTGTGTGTGTGTGTGTGTGTGTGTGTGTGTGTGTGTTTGTGTGTATGTGTGTGTGTGTGTGTGTGTGTGTGTGTGTGTGTGTGTGTGTGTGTGTGTGTGTGTGTGTGTGTGTGTGTGTATACTGTGTGTGTGTGTGTGTGTGGTGTGTGTGTGTGTATCTCTGTGTGGTGTGTGTGTGTGTGTGTGTGTATGTGTGTGTATCTGTGTGGTGTGTGTGTGTGTGTGTGTGTATCTCTCTGTGTGTGTGTGTGTGTGTATCAGGTGTTGTTGACCCTGGCCAGGCTGCTGTCAGAGGAACAGAAGTCAATGGAGAATCTCCTGGGCAAGATGGCCGCCACCATCCTGCCTTTCGCACGGGCTCAGTACTGTACCATTTTCATCGCCAGGGACAGGCCCAAGGTAACCACCACTATGATGTCATATCCTGTTCTTTAGGAGAGACAGTCTCCCTATTACACTGACAGTTTGAGAGAAATTACTGATTCTATTCTAAGACAACTCTGCCGACCCCTAACCCCTAGCCCCTAACCCCTAGCTCCTAACCTATAGCTCCTAATCCCTAACCCCTAGCTCCTAACCCCTAGCCCCTAACCCTTAGCACCGAACCCATAGCACCTAACCCTTAGCACCTAACCCCTAGCCCCTAACCCCTAACCCCTAGCCCCTAACCCCTAACCCCTAGCTCCTAACCCCTAGCCCCTAACCCTTAGCACCGAACCCCTAGCACCTAACCCTTAGCACCTAACCCCTAGCCCCTAACCCCTAGCTCCTAACCTATAGCTCCTAACCCCTAGCACCTAACCCCTAGCTCCTAACCCCTAGCCCCGAACCCCTAGCTCCTAATCCCTAGCACCTAACCCCTAGCTCCTAACCCCTAGCTCCTAACCCCTAGCCCCTAACTCCTAGCTCTTAACCCCTAGCCCCTAACCCCAAGCTCCTAACCTATAGCTCCTAATCCCTAGCTCCTAACCACTAGCTCCTAACCCCTAGCACCTAACCCCTAGGTCTAGTCCCCTGACCCCGAACTCCTAGCCCCTAACCTCTAACCCCTAGTCCCTAACCCCCCCTAACCCCTAGGTCTAGTCCCCTAACCCCCCCTGCCCCTAGCCCTATGCCCCTAACCCTATGAACTAACCACTAGCTCCTAACCACTAGCTCAACCCCTAACCACTAGCTCCTAACCAGCTCCTAGCTAACATAGCTCCTAACCCCTAACCACTAGATCTTAACCCCTAACCCTAGCTCCTAACCCCTAAACCCACTATCTCAGCTCCTAGCCCCTAACATCTAACCCCTAAACACTAGCTCCCAACCCCCTGCACTAGCTCCTAAACACTAGCCCCTAACCACACTAGCCACTAGCTCTAACCCCTAGGCACGAGCTAACCCCTAAACACTATCTCCTAACCCTGACCACTATCTCCTAACCCCTGACCACTCGCTCCTAACCCCTAAACACTGGCTCCTAACCCCTAAACACTAGCTCCTAACCCCTAAACACTAGCTCCTAACCCCTAGCCACTAGCTCCTAACCCCTAACCACTATCTCCTAACCCCTAAACACTAGCTCCTAACCCCTAAACACTATCTCCTAACCCCTGACCACTAGCTCCTAACCCCTGAACACTAGCTCCTAACTCCTAAACACTATCTAACCCCTAACCTAGCTCCTAACCCCTAACCACTAGCTCCTAACCCCTAACCACTATCTCCTAAACCCTAAACACTAGCTCCTAGCTCCTAACCCCTAAACACTATCTCCTAACCCCTGACCACTAGCTCCTAACCCCTAACCACTAGCTCCTAACCCCTAAACACTAGCTCCTAACCCCTAAACACTAGCTCCTAACCCCTAAACACTATAGCTCCTAACCCCCTAAACACTATCTCCTAACCCCTGACCACTAGCTCCTAACCCCTAAACACTATCTCTCCCCTAACTAGCTCCTAACCCCTAAACACTAGCTCCTAACCCCTAAACACTATCTCCTAACCCCTGACCACTAGCTCCTAACCCCTAAACACTATCTCCTAACCCCTGACCACTAGCTCCTAACCCCTAAACACTAGCTCCTAACCCCTAAACACTATCTCCTAACCCCTGACCACTAGCTCCTAACCCCTAAACACTAGCTCCTAACCCCTAAACACTAGCTCCTAACCCCTAACCACAGCTCCTAACCTCCTAACCCCTAACCACTAGCTCCTAACCCCTAAACACTAGCTCCTAACCCCTAAACACTAGCTCCTAACCCCTAAACACTAGCTCCTAACCCCTAAACACTAGCTCCTAACCCCTAGCCACTAGCTCCTAACCCCTAACCACTATCTCCTAACCCCTAAACACTAGCTCCCCTAACCACCCTAACCCCTAACTCCTAACCCCTACTCCTAACCCCTAACCACTAAACCCCTGACCACTACCCCTAAACACTATCTCCTAACCCCTGACCACTAGCTCCTAACCCCTAAACACTATCTCCTAACCCCTGACCACTAGCTCCTAACCCCTAAACACTATATCCTAACCCCTGACCACTAGCTCCTAACCCCTAAACACTATATCCTAACCCCTGACCACTAGCTCCTAACCCTAAACACTCCTAACCCCTGACCACTAGCCTAACCCCTAAACACTAGCTCCTAACCTAAACCTAGCTCCCCCTAACACTCCCCTAAACACTAGCTCCTAACCCCTAAACACTAAACCCCTAGCCACTAGCTCTAACCCCTAACCACTATCTCCTAACCCCTAAACACTAGCTCCTAACCCCTAAACACTATCTCCTAACCCCTGACCACTAGCTCTAACCCCTAAACACTATCTCTAACCCCTGACCACTAGCTCCTAACCCCTAAACACTAGCTCCTAACCCCTAAACACTATCTCCTAACCCCTAAACACTATCTCCTAACCCCTGACCACTAGCTCCTAACCCCACTAAACACTATCTCCCCTAACCCCTGACCAAACATTAGCTCCTAACCCCACTAGCTCTAACAGCCACTAGCTCCTAACCCCTAACCACTATCTCCTAACCCCTAAACACTAGCTCCTAACCCCTAAACACCCTAACCCCTGACCACTAGCTCCTAACCCCCTGACCACTAGCTCCTAACCCCTGAACACTAGCTCCTAACCCCTAAACACTAGCTCCTAACCCCTAAACACTAGCTCCTAACCCCTAAACCACTAGCTCCTAACCCCTAAACACTATCTCCTAACCCCTGACCACTAGCTCCTAACCCCTAACCTATATCTAACCCCTAACCACTATCTCCTAACCCCAAACACTAGCTCCTAACCCCTAAACACTATCTCCTAACCCCTGACCACTAGCTCCTAACCCCTAAACACTAGCTCCTAACCCCCTAACCACTAGCTCCTAACCCCTAAACACCCCTAAACACTAGCTCCTAACCCCTAAACACTATCTCCTAACCCCCCTAAACACTATCTCCTAACCCACTAGCTCCTAACCCCTAAACACTATCTCCTAACCCCTGACCACTAGCTCCTAACCCCTAAACACTAGCTCCTAACCCCTAAACACTATCTCCTAACCCCTGACCACTAGCTCCTAACCCCTAAACACTATATCCTAACCCCTGACCACTAGCTCCTAACCCCTAAACACTAGCTCCTAACCCCTAAACACTATCTCCTAACCCCTGACCACTAGCTCCTAATCCCTAAACACTATATCCTAACCCCTGACCACTAGCTCCTAACCCCTAAACACTATCTCCTAACCCCTAAACACTATCTCCTAACCCCTGACCACTAGCTCCTAACCCCTGACCACTATCTCCTAACCCCTAAACACTATCTCCTAACCCCTAAACACTATCTCCTAACCCCTACCATGTTGGTCTGAAATAATGATCAGATAGGTTTATATAATCAATACAATAACTTGTGGGACATATGATGTATAGAAGTCTAAGGTTTGATTTTGATCTCAGTTTTCTGCTGTTGTTTTTTAGTCTAAACTTTCCCAACTCTACCGGGAGGATGAAAGTGTAAACGTGTCGGTGAGAAGCAACAGAGTTAAATAAGTCGTGCTTCTTTTAAAAATATCATCACAAAATACCTGCCTTGTTTTCTCTCTCTGAAGCTTTCAGTTACTCTGGTTTATAAAACACAAATAACTTCCTGGTTTATGAAACACAAATAACTTCCTGGTTTATAAAACACAAATATCTTCCTGGTTTATGAAACACAAATAACTTCCTGGTTTATAAAACACAAATAACTTCCTGGTTTATGAAACACAAATAACTTCCTGGTTTATAAAACACAAATAACTTCCTGGTTCATAAAACACAAATAACTTCCTGGTTTATGAAACACAAATAACTTCCTGGTTTATAAAACACAACTTCCTGGTTTATAAAACACAAATAACTTCCTGGTTTATAAAACACAAATAACTTCCTGGTTTATAAAACACAAATAACTTCCTGGTTTATAAAACACAAGCCATAACTTCCTGGTTTATAAAACACAAGACATAACTTCCTGGTTTATAAAACACAAGCCATAACTTCCTGGTTTATAAAACACAAGCCATAACTTCCTGGTTTATAAAACACAAGCCATAACTTCCTGGTTTATAAAACACAAGCCATAACTTCCTGGTTTATAAAACACAAGCCATAACTTCCTGGTTTATAAAACACAAGCCATAGCTTCCTGGTTTATAAAACACAAGCCATAACTTCCTGGTTTATAAAACACAAGACATAACTTCCTGGTTTATAAAACACAAGACATAACTTCCTGGTTTATAAAACACAAGCCATAAATTCCTGGTTTATAAAACACAAGACGTTACATCCTGGTTTATAAAACACAAGACATAACTTCCTGGTTTATAAAACACAAGCCATAACTTCCTGGTTTATAAAATACAAGACATAACTTCCTGGTTTATAAAACACAAATAACTTCCTGGTTTATAAAACACAAGCCATAACTTCCTGGTTTATAAAACACAAATAACTTCCTGGTTTATAAAACACAAGCCATAACTTCCTGGTTTATAAAACACAAGCCATAACTTTCTGGTTTATAAAACACAAGCCATAGCTTCCTGGTTTATAAAACACAAGCCATAACTTCCTGGTTTATAAAACACAAGCCATAGCTTCCTGGTTTATAAAACACAAGCCATAGCTTCCTGGTTTTTAAAACACAAGACATAACTTCCTGGTTTATAAAACACAAGCCATAACTTTCTGATTTATAAAACACAAATAACTTCCTGGTTTATAAAACACAGCCACAACTTCCTGGTTTATAAAATACAAAACATAACCTTCTGGTTTATAAAACAGAAGACACCACTTTCTGTTTATTAAAACACAAGACGTAACGTTTGTTTCTTCTTAGTTGACTGCAGTATTGTTTCTTCTTAGTTGACTGCAGTATTGTTTTATCTGGGTGGGTCCAGCATGATCTCTGTTTTTTACTATTTCTTTACATCGCTTATTAGTCTGGTTTTGGTCGTAAACGCTCCCATTGTTTCTGAGCGAACACTGATTGAACCATTTCCTGTCTCATTCAAAACCCCGTTTATCGGCTGGAGGTCAGACTGATAAGCAGGTTTTAATTTGAACGTAGCGTTCATTCTGGATTTACCAGGCTAGTGTTGTGTTTTCAGGACATTGCTGGAAATGGAGGGGAACCTGGGGGTGGAACCAGTGTAATTATTTTAACATTTTATCATTTTAATTCAAGGATTTTCCCTTAGTGGGTTCCCAGAGTGACTTTCCTCCATTCCCACACCTGTGTGTTGTTACTAATGGCCTATGGAAGTTCTGAACTGTATAAATGTAGAACCTTGTTGACGTGTTCTACTGTTCCGTTGTGTTCTAGAACTCCTTCTCTGGGCTGGTCCATATGGAGGGAGAAGAACAAGGGTCAGAGTTCCAGATCTTTCAAAGGTTCGAGAAAGGGTTTTCCTCTCCTATCACTGTTGTGTCATTACATCAACGGCAGTGCGTTTGGTTTCAGGCTATTTATACATTCTATAGACCATAGTCATGTGTTTAAGAGATGACGGCTGTTATTGTTTTGATTTAGTTGACCTGGGACTGTCTTGTTGTACTAAAACATGCAAATACCAATATATTTAAATTGGGACAAAGGTGGCAAAATACCGGTGACATCCCCAGATTTCAGGGTTTTCCCCAAAAAATCCTGGTTGGAAGATTCCCGAATTTGCTCCTTATTCCTTCATGATTCCAGGACTCTTCCAACCGAGTCTTCTGTATAACATGGTAATTTGGGGACAGTTACCAGAATTCCTCTACCGTATTTGTGACTGATGGCTTTGCACTGATCAACAGGTTAATGTAAATAATGTATATTTCTGTGTTTCCATAGAGACTGTAACATCACTATATTTATGTGTTTCCATAGAGGCTGTTGCATCGCTATATTTATGTGTTTCCATAGAGGCTGTTGCATCACTATATTTATGTGTTTCCATAGAGGCTGTTGCATCACTATAATTCTGTGTTTCCATAGAGACTGTAGCATCACTATATTTCTGTGTTTCCATAGAGACTGTTGCATCACTATATTTCTGTGTTTCCATAGAGACTGTTGCATCACTATATTTCTGTGTTTCCATAGACGCTGTTGCATCACTCTATTTCTGTGTTTCCATAGAGACTGTTGCATCACTCTATTTCTGTGTTTCCATAGAGGCTGTTGCATCACTCTATTTCTGTGTTTCCATAGAGACTGCAGCATCACTCTATTTCTGTGTTTCCATAGAGACTGCAGCATCACTATATTTCTGTGTTTCCATAGAGACTGTACCCTCTCGGACATAGACCAGACCCACGCCCTGCAGGTGCTGGTCTCCAAGGAGACAATGAACATGTCCGGCGCCGATCAGGACCCCCCCATGGGTAGTCTGGTCTGCTGCCCGATCAGAAACGGGAAGACAGGAAAAATCATTGGTGCGTCCCTCTTTCTCTGAATGTATCTTCTCTACTTTATAGTCTTTATATCCAACACTGTCTTTACAGGCCAATGACCGGATAAACTCACTCTATTTATCTAATGTATCTTCTCTACTCTATATGCAACACTGTCTTTACAGGCCAATGACCGGATAAAACTCACTCTATTTATCTAATGTATCTTCTCTACTTTATATGCAACACTGTGTTTACAGACCAATGACCGGATAAACTCACTCTATTTATCTAATGTATCTTCTCTACTTTATATGCAACACTGTTTTACAGACCAATGACCGGATAAAACTCACTCTATTTATCTAATGTATCTTCTCTACTTTATATGCAACACTGTCTTTACAGGCCAATGACCGGATAAAACTCACTCTATTTATCTAACTATGTTTATATGACTTTAACCTCACTGTAGAATTCCATTGACAACAACAACATGAATTCTATAGCTACACCTCATACAGGAGTAAAGAGGCAGGTGTCTCTGTTTGGTGTAGGGAGTCTTCTTCTTCTGTGGTTGTTAGAGACATGCTGTTAGTTGTAGGGAGTCTTCTTCTTCTGTGGTTGTTAGAGACACGCTGTTAGTCGTAGGGAGTCTTCTTCTTCTGTGGTTGTTAGAGACATGCGGTTAGTCGCAGGGAGTCTTCTTCTTCTGTGGTTGTTAGAGACATGCTGTTAGTCGTAGGGAGTCTTCTTCTTCTGTGGTTGTTAGAGACATGCTGTTAGTCTTAGGGAGACTTCTTCTTCTGTGGTTGTTAGAGACATGCTGTTAGTCGTAGGGAGTCTTCTGTGGTTGTTAGAACCATGCTGTTAGTCGTAGGGAGTCTTCTTCTTCTGTGGTTGTTAGAGACATGCTGTTAGTCGCAGGGAGTCTTCTTCTTCTGTGGTTGTTAGAGTCACGCTGTTAGTCGTAGGGAGTCTTCTTCTTCTGTGGTTGTTAGAGACATACTGTTAGTCGTAGGGAGTCTTCTTCTTCTGTGGTTGTTAGAGACATGCTGTTAGTCGTAGGGAGTCTTCTTCTTCTGTGGTTGTTAGAGACATGCTGTTAGTTGTAGGGAGTCTTCTTCTTCTGTGGTTGTTAGAACCATGCTGTTAGTCGTAGGGAGTCTTCTTCTTCTGTGGTTGTTAGAGACATGCTGTTAGTCGCAGGGAGTCTTCTTCTGTGGTTGTTAGAGACATACTGTTAGTCGTAGGGAGTCTTCTTCTTCTGTGGTTGTTAGAGACATGTTGTTAGTCGTAGGGAGTCTTCTTCTGTGGTTGTTAGAGACATGTTGTTAGTCTTAGGGAGTCTTCTTCTTCTGTGGTTGTTAGAGACATGCTGTTTGTTGTAGGCAGTCTTCTTCTTCTGTGGTTGTTAGAGACATGCTGTTAGTCGTAGGGAGTCTTCTTCTTCTGTGGTTGTTAGAGACATGCTGTTAGTCGTAGGGAGTCTTCTTCTTCTGTGGTTGTTAGAGACATGCTGTTAGTCGTAGGGAGTCTTCTTCTTCTGTGGTTGTTAGAGTCACGCTGTTAGTTGTAGGGAGACTTCTTCTTCTGTGGTTGTTAGAGACATGCTGTTAGTCGTAGGAGTCTTCTTCTTCTGTGGTTGTTAGAGACATGCTGTTAGTCGCAGGAGTCTTCTTCTTCTGTGGTTGTTAGAGACATGCTGTTAGTCGCAGGGAGTCTTCTTCTTCTGTGGTTGTTAGAGACATGCTGTTAGTTGTAGGGAGTCTTCTTCTTCTGTGGTTGTTAGAACCATGCTGTTAGTCGTAGGGAGTCTTCTTCTTCTGTGGTTGTTAGAGACATGCTGTTAGTCGCAGGGAGTCTTCTTCTGTGGTTGTTAGAGACATGCTGTTAGTCGTAGGGAGTCTTCTTCTGTGGTTGTTAGAGACATGCTGTTAGTCTTAGGGAGACTTCTTCTGTGGTTGTTAGAGACATGCTGTTAGTCGCAGGGAGTCTTCTTCTGTGGTTGTTAGAGACATACTGTTAGTCGTAGGGAGTCTTCTTCTTCTGTGGTTGTTAGAGACATGTTGTTAGTCGTAGGGAGTCTTCTTCTGTGGTTGTTAGAGACATGTTGTTAGTCTTAGGGAGTCTTCTTCTTCTGTGGTTGTTAGAGACATGCTGTTAGTTGTAGGGAGTCTTCTTCTTCTGTGGTTGTTAGAGACATGCTGTTAGTCGCAGGGAGTCTTCTTCTTCTGTGGTTGTTAGAGACATGCTGTTAGTCGTAGGGAGTCTTCTTCTTCTGTGGTTGTTAGAGACATGCTGTTAGTCGTAGGGAGTCTTCTTCTTCTGTGGTTGTTAGAGACATGCTGTTAGTCGTAGGGAGCCTTCTTCTTCTGTGGTTGTTAGAGACATGCTGTTAGTCGTAGGGAGTCTTCTTCTTCTGTGGTTGTTAGAGACACGCTGTTAGTCGTAGGGAGCCTTCTTCTTCTGTGGTTGTTAGAGACATGCTGTTAGTTGTAGGGAGTCTTCTTCTTCTGTGGTTGTTAGAGACACGCTGTTAGTCGTAGGGAGCCTTCTTCTTCTGTGGTTGTTAGAGACATGCTGTTAGTTGTAGGGAGTCTTCTTCTTCTGTGGTTGTTAGAGACATGCTGTTAGTCGTAGGGAGTCTTCTTCTTCTGTGGTTGTTAGAGACATGCTGTTAGTCGTAGGGAGTCTTCTTCTTCTGTGGTTGTTAGAGACATGCTGTTAGTCGTAGGGAGTCTTCTTCTTCTGTGGTTGTTAGAGACACGCTGTTAGTCGTAGGGAGTCTTCCTCTTCTGTGGTTGTTAGAGACATGCTGTTAGTCGTAGGGAGTCTTCTTCTTCTGTGGTTGTTAGACACGCTGTTAGTCGTTGTTGATAGTCAAGGCAGAGATATTGATATCAGTGCGTCTTAAACCAGTGTATTACTGGCTCTTCAGTCTTTATTTACTGATCTATTCACTGACTAGTATTGAATGACTAGGAAGCATGGTATTTACTAGGAAGTCTGCAGAGAATCTTGGCAGTTGAGAATCTTGGCTGTAGATAATCCTCGTTGAGAGAATCATGGTTACAGAGAATATTGTATTTAATGGGAAGTCTGTAGATAATCTTGGTTGTAGAGAATCTTGCATTTACTAGGAAGTCTGTAGAGAATCTTGTCTGTAGATCATCTCGTATTTACTAGGAAGTCTGTAGAGAATCTTGTCTGTAGATCATCTCGTATTTACTAGGAAGTCTGTAGAGAATCTTGTCTGTAGAGAATCTTGTATTTACTAGGAAGTCCTCTATTAGCTGACTGTGTATTAGCAGCATTAGAGTGCGTCAGCCAGGGTGCTTAGCAGGGTTGTTAAATAGACAGTCCTAACCATCACTGATCTACAAACAACAGATAAGACTGTCTTAATTTGGGATAGGCGTTCCGCTAGCGTCCCACCTTGTCAACATCCGGTGAAATTGCAGAGCGCCAAATTCAAATGACAGAAATACTCATTATACCAGTGTTATACATCGGTTTAAAGATTAACCTCTTGTTAATCCAGCCGCTGTGTCAGATTTTAAAAAGGCTTTACGGCGAAAGCACAACATGCGATTATCTGCCCCGCTTACAAAAGTATACAAACATTTTACAACCCAGCAGAAGAGCCACGAAAGTCAAACATAGCAATAAAATAAATCACTTACCTTTGAAGATCTTAATCTGTTGGCATTCCAAAGGGTTCCAGCAACACAATAAATGTTTGTTTTGTTCGATAAAGTCCCTCTTTATATCCCAAAAACTCTGTTGGAGCGTTTTGTTCAGTAATCCACTGGCTCAAAGGAGGTCAAAACAGATGAATACATCTTAATAGTACCGGTAAACTTCGTCGAAAAATGTTTATAACTAATCCTCAGGCTGTCAATTATCTAAATAATCGGTCATATTTCAACCGGACAAAAGCGTTTTCAATAGGACGAGGGGCGCGCACACCGTCACGCGCAAAGGAGTAGTGGCAGTGAAAACGGACACCTGCCAAAAACTTCTTATTCTTGTTTTTTTTTCTTTAGAAAGCAAGCCTGAAACCATGTCTAAAGACTGTTGACCTCTAGTGGAAGGAACTGCAATCTGGACCCTAACCCTTTATATAGTCAATAGGCTTTGAATAGAAAACTACTCACATCAAAGAAATTTCATTTCCTGGACGGATTGTCCTCGGGGTTTCGCCTGCCACATCAGTTCTGTTATACTCACAGACATTATGTTAACAGTTTTAGAAACTTCAGCGTGTTTTCTATCCAATAATACAATTATATGCATATACTAGCTTCTGGGCCTGAGTAACAGGCAGTTTACTTTGGGCACCTCGTTCATCCAAACTTCCGAATACTGCCCCCTATCCATACATTAACCATTACTGATCTCCACACCACAGAAACACATCCGCGATAGCATCTCAGAGTAGCAGGGCTGATCTAGGATCAGGTCCCCACATGTCTATGTGGTCTTCTTCATTGGGATCTAAAAGGCAAAAACTGATCCCAGGTCAGCACTCTGAGACGCTTCATGAATACAGGCCCTGGGCAAGACGATATCGTCATGACGATACCTGATAAGATTGAGTCATGAATCGTCATGAAGTTTGAAGTTATTAAATAAATAAATAAAGTTATTAACAACTTTTCATCCATCCCTCTGTTGTTGTTGTTGTTGCTGCTGTTTCTGTTGTTGCTGTTGTTGTTGTTGTTGTTGTTGCTGTTGTTGTTGCTGTTGTTGTTGTTGTTGCTGTTGTTGCTGTTGTTGTTGTTGCTGCTGTTGTTGCTGTTGTTGTTGTTGTTGTTGTTGCTGTTGTTGTTTTCTGTTCAGCCGTCTGCCAGCTGAAGAACAAGCTGTGCACGGCCCCTGGCGAGGCGGAGACGGGCAGGGCGTTTAACCGTTATGATGAGCGCCTCCTGGAGGACTTTGCGGTGTACTGCGGCCTGGCCCTGCAGACCGTCCAGACCGTCCAACGGATAGAGTACCAACGAGCCAGCCAGGACGTTACCCAAGAGGTGGGGGAGGAGACAGAAGTCTGTGTATATATGTATATACATGTAATATATATTATATATAGATATATAGTACTAGTCAAGGGTTTTTCTTTATTTTTTTACAATTTTCTACATTGTAGAATAATAGTGAAGACATCACTACTTTGAAGAATCTAAAATATATTTTTATTTGTTTAAAACTTTTTGGTTACTACATGATTCCATATGTGTTATTTCATAGTTTTGATGTCTTCACTATTATTCTACAATGTAGAAAATAGTAAAAATAAAGACAAACCCTTGAATGAGTAGGTGTGTCCAAACATTTGACTGGTACTGTAAATAGAGGTGAAGTCTGAAGTTTTACATACACCTTAGTGATAGGAATTTGATGAATAATGACTAAACAATATCTACATTTAAATAGAACTTTAACTAATTAAAATCTACTCTGTTTTACAATATCTGATTAATAACGTTAGTTCATAAGAAAGAGAACAAGGAGTGATGAAACATAATAAACACCATTCCAACTAGGTTGGGGAGGAATGTGTTGTGGGTTTGAAGTAAGCAAAGAGGGTCATTAACCTATATTTGAACCAACTCAACTATAACTCTGTGGCGATTAAATAAGACAGTGAGAGCCTCTCCAGGTTTTCCGTATCCAGAACTGTCTGCTAAAGTCTGCTAAAGTGGTAATAAATTATGGTGAGACTTCAGGAGTTCATCCAGATTATAGTGTGTGTCATGTTGGTGAGTTGGAATGAACTGTTGAACCTGCTTTGTCCTGGTCTAGAGGAGGAGATTCATTCTAGAACCTGTGACGTTATATTTTGTATATAAACTGTTGAACCTGCTTTGTCCTGGTCGAGAGGAGGAGATTCATTCTAGAACCTGTGACGTCATATTTTGTATATAAACTGTTGTTCGTGGTTACATGGCAGCGCGCTCCGTTAATAAATACTATTATCTATTTTTGATAAGACTGGTTTCTGTCTATTTTATGCAAATAAGAATCTTATAAATTCTTATAAATAGACTGAGTGATTTTAATTAATGAACATATATAGGAATTATGAAACTCCATTGACACTCACCAAATACATTTAATCTCAGTTTTTCTACAATTCCTTCATGTGTTTACATATTTGTGTTTGTGTGTGTGTGTGCTTTTTTAAGTCTATGTGCTGTGTTGACGTGTGTGTGTTTTTTAAAAGTCTATGTGCTGTGTTGACGTGTGTGTGCTTTTTTAAGTCTATGTGCTGTGTTGACGTGTGTGTGTTTTTTAAAGTCTATGTGCTGTGTTGACGTGTGTGTGTTTTTTAAAAGTCTATGTGCTGTGTTGACGTGTGTGTGTTTTTTAAAAGTCTATGTGCTGTGTGTTTGTGTGTGTGTTTTTTAAGTCTATGTGCTGTGTTGACGTGTGTGTTTTTTAAAGTCTATGTGCTGTGTTGACGTGTGTGTGTGTGTGTGTGTGTGTGTCCTCTCCTAAGGTTCTGTCCTACCACCTCACTGCAGCTCAAGAGGAAATCAGAGCGTTGCAGGTGAACCACTGATACCAACAGACCAACACCTACCATCTCTCTCTCCTTCCCTCTCGCCTCACATCTCTCTATCCTTCCCTCTCGCCTCACATCTCTCTCCTTCCCTCTCTCCTCACATCTCTCTCCTTCCCTCTCGCCTCACATCTCTCTATCCTTCCCTCTCGCCTCACATCTCTCTCTCCTTCCCTCTCGCCTCACATCTCTCTCTCCTTCCCTCTCGCCTCACATCTCTCTCTCCTTCCCTCTCGCCTCACATCTCTCTCTCCTTCCCTCTCTCCTCACATCTCTCTATCCTTCCCTCTCGCCTCACATCTCTCTCCTTCCCTCTCGCCTCACATCTCTCTCTCCTTCCCTCTCGCCTCACATCTCTCTCTCCTTCCCTCTCGCCTCACATCTCTCTCTCCTTCCCTCTCTCCTCACATCTCTCTATCCTTCCCTCTCGCCTCACATCTCTCTCTCCTTCCCTCTCGCCTCACATCTCTCTATCCTTCCCTCTCGCCTCACATCTCTCTTTCCTTCCCTCTCTCCTCACATCTCTCTATCCTTCCCTCTCGCCTCACATCTCTCTTTCCTTCCCTCTCTCCTCACATCTCTCTATCCTTCCCTCTCGCCTCACATCTCTCTCTCCTTCCCTCTCTCCTCACATCTCTCCTCACATCTCTCTATCCTTCCCTCTCACCTCACATCTCTCCCTCTATTCCTATTTCTACAGATCTCTCTCTCTCTTTCCACCCCACTATATTTCTGTCTCTCTTTCCATATCTCTCTTACCCAATCTCTCCCTTCCCTTTTCAGTGTTTCCCCTAGGATTTTTTTCAGCAGCGGTGGGGGTCTTCCTGGTATGTCCGGATATGCTACTCCATAATCATTAAATTACGTTTTCTTCCTTTACAATCTGAAAGTCGAGAACCGTTTTAATTTCATAATTCTATGTGAATCAATCAAAGATGTTTAGCTAACGATTACTACATACATTTACCACTAAGGTTTTCTATAAATTGTATTTTTTTTATCTGTTATTTTACCAGGTCAGTTGACTGAGAACACATTCTCATTTACAGCAACGACCTGGGGAATAGTTACAGGGGAGAGGAGGGGGATGAATGAGCCAATAGTAAACTTGGGATTTGAGGGACAGATTAACACCCCTACTCACTGGGAATTTAGCCAGGACACCGGGGTTAACACCCCTACTCACTGGGAATTTAGCCAGGACACCGGGGTTAACACCCCTACTCACTGGGAATTTAGCCAGGACACCGGGGTTAACACCCCTACTCACTGGGAATTTAGCCAGGACACCGGGGTTAACACCCCTACTCACTGGGAATTTAGCCAGGACACCGGGGTTAACACCCCTACTCACTGGGAATTTAGCCAGGACACCGGGGTTAACACCCCTACTCACTGGGAATTTAGCCAGGACACCGGGGTTAACACCCCTACTCACTGGGAATTTAGCCAGGACACCGGGGTTAACACCCCTACTCTTACGATAAGTTACCCTGGGATCTTTAATGACTTCAGAGAGTCAGGACACCCGTTTAACGTCCCATCTGAAAGACGGCACACCACACAAGGCAACGTCCCCAATCGCTGCCCTGGGGCATTGGGATATTTTTTAGACCAGAGGAAAGAGTGCCTCCTACTGGCCCTCCAACACCAGGAACTGACCAGGACCAACCCTGCTTAGCTTCAGAATCAAGACAGCGGTGGGATGCAGGGTGGTATGCTGCTGGCGTTCTAGAACTCACCATTGTTCCCTTAGGTGTATTACTGGTGATGGTTCTAGAACTCACCATTGTTCCCTTAGGTGTATTACTGGTGATGGTTCTAGAACTCACCATTGTTCCTTGAGGTATATTACTGGTGATGGTTCAAGAACTCACCATTGTGCTCTTAGGTGTATTACTGGTGATGGTTCTAGAACTCACCATTGTGCTCTTAGGTGTATTACTGGTGATGGTTCTAGAACTCACCATTGTGCTCTTATGTGTATTACTGGTGATGGTTCTAGAACTCACCATTGTGCTCTTAGGTGTATTACTGGTGATGGTTCTAGAACTCACCATTGTGCTCTTAGGTGTATTACTGGTGATGGTTCTAGAACTCACCATTGTGCTCTTAGGTGTATTACTGGTGATGGTTCTAGAACTCACCATTGTGCTCTAAGGTGTATTACTGGTGATGGTTCTAGAACTCACCATTGTGCTCTTAGGTGTATTACTGGTGATGGTTCTAGAACTCACCATTGTGCTCTTAGGTGTATTACTGGTGATGGTTCTAGAACTCACCATTGTGCTCTTAGGTGTATTACTGGTGATGGTTCTAGAACTCACCATCGTTCCCTTAGGTTTATTACTGGTTTTCATTTATCGCTAAGGTTGGCTCCACTTCCAGGATTACCAGCTGGCTAGTTACACTGGAGATTTCTATGACGATTTGATGAGAATCTGCCGCGAAAAGAATATAGTGAAAACACTGCCTTTCTCCATCTCTCTCTATATCCACCCATCTCTCTCTATCCACCCATCTCTCTCTATATCCACCCATCTCTCTCTATATCCACCCATCTCTCTATATCCACCCATCTCTCTCTCTATATCCACCCATCTCTCTCTATATCCACCCATCTCTCTCTATATCCACCCATCTCTCTCTATATCCACCCATCTCTCTCTCTATATCCACCCATCCCTCTCTCTATATCCACCCATCTCTCTCTATATCCACCCATCCCTCTCTCTATATCCACCCATCTCTCTCTCTATATCCACCCATCTCTCTCTATATCCACCCATCTCTCTCTATATCCACCCATCTCTCTCTCTATATCCACCCATCCCTCTCTCTATATCCACCCATCCCTCTCTATATCCACCAATCGCTCTCTATATCCACCATATCTCTCTCTATATCCACCCATCTCTCTCTATATACACCCATCCCTCTCTCTATATCCACCCATCTCTCTCTATATCCACCCATCCCTCTCTCTATATCCACCCATCTCTCTCTATATCCACCACATCTCTCTCTATATCCACCCATCTCTCTCTATATCCACCACATCTCTCTCTATATCCACACATCTCTCTCTATATCCACACATCTCTCTCTATATCCACACATCTCTCTCTATATCCACCCATCTCTCTATATATCCACCCATCTCTCTCTATATCCACCCATTCCTCTCTCTATATCCACCCATCTCTCTCTATATCCACCCATCTCTCTCTATATCCGCCACATCTCTCTCTATATCCACCCATCTCTCTCTATATCCACCCATCTCTCTCTATATCCACCCATCTCTCTCTATATCCACCCATCTCTCTCTATATCCACCCATCTCTCTCTATATCCACCCATCTCTCTCTATATCCACCACATCTCCCTCTATATCCACCCATCTCTCTCTATATCCACCCATCTCTCTCTATATCCACCCATCTCTCTCTATATCCACCCATCTCTCTCTATATCCACCCATCTCTCTCTATATCCACCCATCTCTCTCTATATCCACCCATCTCTCTCTATATCCACCACATCTCCCTCTATATCCACCCATCTCTCTCTATATCCACCCATCTCTCTCTATATCCACCCATCTCTCTCTATATCCACCCATTCCTCCCATATCCACCCATCTCTCTCTATATCCACCCATCTCTCTCTATATCCACCCATCTCTCTATCTATATCCACCCATCCCTCTATCTATATCCACCCATCTCTCTCTATATCCACCCATCTCTCTCTATATCCACCCATCTCTCTCTATATCCACCCATCTCTCTCTCTATATCCACCCATCTCTCTCTATATCCACCCATCTCTATATCCACCCATCTCTCTATATCCACCCATCTCTCTCTATATCCACCCATCTCTCTCTATATCCACCCATCTCTCTCTATATCCACCCATCCCTCTCTCTATATCCACCCATCTCTCTCTCTATATCCACCCATCTCTCTCCACCCATCTCTATATCCACCCATCTCTCTCTATATCCACCCATCTCTCTCTATATCCACCCATCTCTCTCTATATCCACCCATCTCTCTCTATATCCACCACATCTCCCTCTATATCCACCCATCTCTCTCTATATCCACCCATCTCTCTCTATATCCACCCACCCATCTCCACCCATCCCTCTATCTATCCACCCATCACTCTCTCTATATCCACCCATCTCTCTCTATATCCACCCATCTCTCTCTATATCCACCCATCTCTCTCTATATCCACCCATCCCTCTCTCTATATCCACCCATCTCTCTCTATATCCACCCATCTCTCTCTATATCCACCACATCTCTCTCTATATCCACCCATCTCTCTCTATATCCACCCATCTCTCTCTATATCCACCCATCTCTCTCTATATCCACCCATCTCTCTCTATATCCACCCATCTCTCTCTATATCCACCCATCTCTCTCTCTATATCCACCCATCTCTCTCTATATCCACCCATCTCTCTCTATATCCACCACATCTCCCTCTATATCCACCCATCTCTCTCTATATCCACCCATCTCTCTCTATATCCACCCATCTCTCTCTATATCCACCCATTCCTCTCTCTATATCCACCCATCTCTCTCTATATCCACCCATCTCTCTCTATATCCACCCATCCCTCTATCTATATCCACCCATCACTCTCTCTATATCCACCCATCTCTCTCTATATCCACCCATCTCTCTCTATATCCACCCATCTCTCTCTATATCCACCCATCTCTCTCTCTATATCCACCCATCTCTCTCTATATCCACCCATCTCTCTCTATATCCACCCATCTCTCTCTATATCCACCCATCTCTCTCTCTATATCCACCCATCCCTCTCTCTATATCCACCCATCCCTCTCTATATCCACCCATCTCTCTCTATATCCACCCATCTCTCTCTCTATATCCACCCATCTCTCTCTATATCCACCCATCTCTCTCTATATCCACCCATCTCTCTCTATATCCACCCATCTCTCTCTATATCCACCACATCTCCCTCTATATCCACCCATCTCTCTCTATATCCACCCATCTCTCTCTATATCCACCCATCTCTCTCTATATCCACCCATCCCTCTATCTATATCCACCCATCACTCTCTCTATATCCACCCATCTCTCTCTATATCCACCCATCTCTCTCTATATCCACCCATCTCTCTCTATATCCACCCATCTCTCTCTATATCCACCCATCTCTCTCTCTATATCCACCCATCTCTCTCTATATCCACCCATCCCTCTCTATATCCACCCATCTCTCTCTATATCCACCCATCTCTCTCTATATCCACCCATCTCTCTCTATATCCACCCATCTCTCTCTATATTCACCCATCCCTCTCTATATCCACCCATCTCTCTCTATATCCACCCATCTCTCTCTCTCTATATCCACCCATCTCTCTCTATATCCACCCATCCCTCTCTCTATATCCACCCATCTCTCTCTATATCCACCCATCTCTCTCTATATCCACCCATCTCTCTCTATATCCACCCATCTCTCTCTCTATATCCACCCATCCCTCTCTCTATATCCACCCATCTCTCTCTATATCCACCCATCTCTCTATATATCCACCCATCTCTCTCTATATCCACCCATCTCTCTCTCTATATCCACCCATCTCTCTCTATCCACCCATCCACCCATCTCTCTCTATATCCACCCATCCCTCTCTATATCCACCCATCTCTCTCTATATCCACCCATCTCTCTCTATATTCACCCATCTCTCTCTATATCCACCCATCTCTCTCTATATCCACCCATCTCTCTCTATATATCTCACCACCCATCTCTCTCTATATCCACCCATCTCTCTCTATATCCACCCATCTCTCTCTATATCCACCCATCTCTCTCTATATCCACCCATCTCTCTCTATATCCACCCATCTCTCTCTATATCCACCCATCTCTCTCCATATCCACCCATCTCTCTCTATATCCACCCATCTCTCTCTCTATATCCACCCATCTCTCTCTATATCCACCCATCTCTCTCTATATCCACCCATCTCTCTCTATATCCACCCATCTCTCTCTATATCCACCCATCTCTCTCTATATCCACCCATCTCTCTCTATATCCACCCAGTCCTCTCTCTATATCCACCCATCTCTCTCTATATCCACCCATCCTCTCTATATCCACCCATCTCTCTCTATATCCACCCATCTCTCTCTATATCCACCCATCTCTCTCTATATCCACCCATCTCTCTCTATATCCACCCATCTCTCCACCCATCTATATCCACCCATCTCTCTCTATATCCACCCATTCCTCTCTCTATATCCACCCATCTCTCTCTCTATATCCACCCATCTCTCTCTATATCCACCCATTCCTCTCTCTATATCCACCCATCTCTCTCTATATCCACCCATCTCTCTCTATATCCACCCATCTCTCTCTATATCCACCCATCTCTCTCTATATCCACCCATCTCTCTCTATATCCACCCATCTCTCTCCATATCCACCCATCTCTCTCTATATCCACCCATCTCTCTCTATATCCACCCATCCCTCTCTCTATATCCACCCATCTCTCTCTATATCCACCCATCTCTCTCTATATCCACCCATCTCTCTCTATATCCACCCATCTCTCTCTATATCCACCCATCCCTCTCTATATCCACCCATCTCTCTCTATATCCACCCATCTCTCTCTATATCCACCCATCTCTCTCTCTATATCCACCCATCCCTCTCTCTATATCCACCCATCTCTCTCTATATCCACCCATCTCTCTTTCTATATCCACCCATCTCTCTCTCTATATCCACCCATCTCTCTCTATATCCACCCATCTCTCTCTCTATATCCACCCATCTCTCTCTATATCCACCCATCTCTCTCTATATCCACCCATCTCTCTCTATATCCACCCCTCTCCCCCTCCCTCCCTCTCTCTCCTTATCCTTCCCTCCCCATAACCACCTGTCCCTCCCCTCTCCCCCTCCCTCCATTTCCTTGTCATTCTCTCCCCTTAACCACCTGTCCCTCCCCCTCTCCCCCTCCCTCCCTCTCTCTCCTTATCCTTCCCTACCCATAACCACCTGTCCCTCTCCCTCTCTCCCTCCCCCCTTCCCCCTCACCCCCTCCTCCCCCCTCTCTCCCTCTCTCCCTCCCTCCCCTCTCTCTCCCTCCTTCCCTCTCTCCCTCCCCCCCCCCTTCCCCCTCTCCCCCTCCTTCCGCCTCCCTCCCTCTCTCCCTCTCTCCCTCTCTCCCTCCTTCCCTCTCTCCCTCCCCCCTTCCCCCTCACCCCCTCCTCCCCCTCTCTCCCTCTCTCCCTCCCTCCCCTCTCTCCCTCCTTCCCTCTCTCCCTCCCCCCCCCCTTCCCCCTCTCCCCTCCTTC
>NC_088231.1:28177540-28185040 GCF_036934945.1 Oncorhynchus masou masou
GAGTATGTATACTGTACTATATACAGTGCCTTGCGAAAGTATTCGGCCCCCTTGAACTTTGCAACCTTTTGCCACATTTCAGGCTTCAAACATATAAGATATAAAACTGTATTTTTTTGTGGAGAATCAACAACAAGTGGGACACAATCATGAAGTGGAACGACATTTATTGGATATTTCAAACTTTTTTAACAAATCAAAAACTGAAAAATTGGGCGTGCAAAATTGTGTGTGTGTGTGTGTGTGTGTACAGGAGGAGGGCAGAGTTCTTTGAACTGGGTCAGAGAGGAGTGAGGTGGGAGGAGGACAGGCACAGAGACTTACTAAGGTGAGCGTCCTAAACCCTATATAGTGCACTACTTTAGACTGCAGCACTATGGGCCTAAAGTAGTGCACGAGGGTCCCGTTTGGGACACACTTATCTGCCTTACGTAGTGCACTACTTTATGACACCCTATTCCCTATATAGTGCACTAGTTTGACACCCTATTCCCTATATAGTACACTACTATAGACCAGTGCCCTATTCCCTATATAGTGCACTACTTTAGACCAGAGCCCTATTCCCTATATAGTGGTACTACTATAGACCAGAGCCCTATTCCCCATATAGTGCACTACTTTAGACCAGAGCCCTATTCCCTATATAGTGGTACTACTATAGACCAGAGCCCTATTCCCTATATAGTGCACTACTTTATAGAACCCTATTCCCTATATAGTGCACTACTATAGACCAGGGCCCTATTCCCTATATAGTGGTACTACTATAGACCAGAGCCCTATTCCCTATATAGTGGTACTACTATAGACCAGAGCCCTATTCCCTATATAGTGGTACTACTATAGAACAGAGCCCTATTCCCTATATAGTGGTACTACTATAGATCAGAGCCCTAGTGTACTACTATAGACCAGAGCCCTATTCCCTATATAGTGGTACGACTATAGACCAGAGCCCTATTCCCTATATAGTGGCACTACTATAGACCAGAGCCCTATTCCCTATATAGTGGTACTACTATAGACCAGAGCCCTATTCCCTATATAGTGGTACTACTATAGACCAGAGCCCTATTCCCTATATAGTGGTACTACTATAGACCAGAGCCCTATTCCCTATATAGTACACTACTATAGACCAGAGCCCTATTCCCTATATAGTGCACTACTATAGACCAGAGCCCTATTCCCTATATAGTGGTACTACTATAGACCAGAGCCCTATTCCCTATATAGTGGTACTACTATAGACCAGAGCCCTATTCCCTATATAGTACACAACTTTAGACCCTATTCCCTATATAGTACACTACTATAGACCAGAGCCCTATTCCCTATATAGTGGCACTACTATAGACCAGAGCCCTATTCCCTATATAGTGGTACTACTATAGACCAGAGCCCTATTCCCTATATAGTGGTACTACTATAGACCAGAGCCCTATTCCCTATATAGTGGTACTACTATAGACCAGAGCCCTATTCCCTATATAGTACACTACTATAGACCAGAGCCCTATTCCCTATATAGTGCACTACTATAGACCAGAGCCCTATTCCCTATTTCGGGTACTAGTTTTGACCATCTAGTCTTGATCGACTGATCCAATGGTGTGTGTGTGTGTGTGTGTGTGTGTGTGTGTGTGTCCAGGTCGATGCTGATGACAGCCAGCGACATTGCTGCCATTACAAAGCCTTGGCATATTCAGAAGAGGGTAAGCACACACACACACACACACACACACACACACACACGCACACGCACGCACGCACACACACACACACACACACACACACACACACGCACGCACGCACGCACGCACGCACGCACGCACACACACACACACACACACACACACACACACACACACACACACACACACACACACACACACACACACACACACACACACACACACACACACACACACACACACATAGTTTATACCTCATTCTCTCCCTCCTCAGACAGCTAGGTTGGTGGCATCAGAGTTTTTCGCTCAAGGAGACCGAGAGAAGGAAGAGTTCAACATCAAACCTGTCGTAAGTAGCTATCGCTGCTATCACATGTAGCTATCGCTGCTATCACATGTAGCTATCGCTGCTATCACATGTAGCTATCGCTGCTATCACATGTAGCTATCGCTGCTATCACATGTAGCTATCGCTGCTGTCACATGTAGCTATCGCTGCTGTCACATGTAGCTATCGCTGCTGTCACATGTAGCTATCGCTGCTGTCACATGTAGCTATCGCTGCTATCACATGTAGCTAACGCTGCTATCACATGTAGCTATCGCTAATATCACATGTAGCTATCGCTGCTATCACATGTAGCTATCGCTGCTGTCACATGTAGCTTTCGCTGCTGTCACATGTAGCTATCGCTGCTGTCACATGTAGCTATCGCTGCTATCACATGTAGCTATCGCTGCTATCACATGTAGCTGTCGCTGCTATCACATGTAGCTATCGCTGCTATCACATGTGGCTATCGCTTCTATCACATGTAGCTATCGCTGCTATCACATGTAGCTATCGCTGCTATCACATGTAGCTATCGCTGCTATCACATGTAGCTATCGCTGCTATCACATGAAGCTATCGCTGCCTGGAACTTAGTTCAACTTCAAACCTCAATGCATGGAACTTCGCTACTTACAACAGGTTTGATGTTGAACTAAGTTCCAAGACAACATGTTAACTCAGTTGACCTCTGACCTGCAAGACAACATGTTAACTCAGTTGACCTCTGACCTGCAGGACAACATGTTAACTCAGTGGACCTCTGACCTGCAAGACAACATGTTAACTCAGTTGACCTCTGACCTGCAAGACAACATGTTAACTCAGTTGACCTCTGACCTGCAAGACAACATGTTAACTCAGTTGACCTCTGACCTGCAAGATAACATGTTAACTCAGTGGACCTCTGACCTGCATGTTAACTCATTTGACCTCTGACCTGCAAGACAACATATTAACTCAGTTGACCTCTGACCTGCAAGATAACATGTTAACTCAGTTGACCTCTGACCTGCATGTTAACTCATTTGACCTCTGACCTGCAAGATAACATGTTAACTCAGTTGACCTCTGACCTGCAAGACAACATGGTAACTCAGTTGACCTCTGACCTGCAAGACAACATGTTAACTCAGTTGACCTCTGACCTGCAAGACAACATGTTAACTCAGTTGACCTCTGACCTACAAGACAACATGTTAACTCAGTTGACCTCTGACCTGCAAGATAACATGTTAACTCAGTTGACCTCTGACCTGCAAGATAACATGTTAACTAAGTTGGCCTCTGACCTGCATGTTAACTCAGTTGACCTCTGACCTGCAGGACAACATGTTAACTCAGTTGACCTCTGACATGCAAGACAACATGTTAATTCAGTTGACCTCTGACCTGCTAGACATCATGTTAACTCAGTTGACCTCTGACCTGCAGGACAACATGTTTAACTCAGTTGACCTCTGACCTGCAAGATAACATGTTTAACTCAGTTGACCTCTGACATGCAAGACAACATGTTAACTCAGTTGACCTCTGACCTGCATGTTAACTCAGTTGACCTCTGACCTGCAAGACAACATGTTAACTCAGTTGACCTCTGACCTGCAGGACAACATGTTAACTCAGTTGACCTCTGACCTGCAAGACAACATGTTAATTCAGTTGACCTCTGACCTGCTAGAAATAATGTTAACTCAGTTGACCTCTGACCTGCAGGACAACATGTTTAACTCAGTTGACCTCTGACCTGCAAGATAACATGTTTAACTCAGTTGACCTCTGACCTGCAGGACAACATGTTAACTCATATTATTGTGAACTCAGTTGAGGTTTGTGGTGTTGCAGGCGTGACAATAAGTTCCATCTGTTTGTCCCCAGGACATGATGAACAGAGACAACATGTTAACTCAGTTGACCTCTGACCTACAGGACAACATGTTAACTCATATAATTATAATAAGACAATAAGTTCCATCTGTTTGTCCCCAGGACATGATGAACAGAGACAACAGCACTCGTCTTCCTCACATGCAGGTCAACTACATCGATGGGATGTGCCATCCCTTATACCAGGTGGGTCCTAGTCCATTCACCCTCTATACAACCTGGGTACAGGTCAACTACATCGATGGGATGTGCCATCCCTTATACCAGGTGGGTCCTAGTCCATTCACCCTCTATACAACCTGGGTACAGGTCAACTACATCGATGGGATGTGCCATCCCTTATACCAGGTGGGTCCTAGTCCATTCACCCTCTATACAACCTGGCTACAGGTCAACTACATCGATGGGATGTGCCATCCCTTATACCAGGTGGGTCCTAGTCCATTCACCCTCTATACAACCTGGCTACAGGTCAACTACATCGATGGGATGTGCCATCCCTTATACCAGGTGGGTCCTAGTCCATTCACCCTCTATACAACCTGGGTACAGGTCAACTACATCAATGGGATGTGCCATCCCTTATACCAGGTGGGTCCTAGTCCATTCACCCTCTATACAACCTGGCTACAGGTCAACTACATCGATGGGATGTGCCATCCCTTATACCAGGTGGGTCCTAGTCCATTCACCCTCTATACAACCTGGGTACAGGTCAACTACATCGATGGGATGTGCCATCCCTTATACCAGGTGGGTCCTAGTCCATTCACCCTCTATACAACCTGGGTACAGGTCAACTACATCGATGGGATGTGCCATCCCTTATACCAGGTGGGTCCTAGTCCATTCACCCTCTATACAACCTGGCTACAGGTCAACTACATCGATGGGATGTGCCATCCCTTATACCAGGTGGGTCCTAGTCCATTCACCCTCTATACAACCTGGGTACAGGTCAACTACATCGATGGGATGTGCCATCCCTTATACCAGGTGGGTCCTAGTCCATTCACCCTCTATACAACCTGGGTACAGGTCAACTACATCGATGGGATGTGCCATCCCTTATACCAGGTGGGTCCTAGTCCATTCACCCTCTATACAACCTGGCTACAGGTCAACTACATCGATGGGATGTGCCATCCCTTATACCAGGTGGGTACTAGTCCATTCACCCTCTATACAACCTGGGTACAGGTCAACTACATCGATGGGATGTGCCATCCCTTATACCAGGTGGGTCCTAGTCCATTCACCCTCTATACAACCTGGGTAGAGGTCAACTACATCGATGGGATGTGCCATCCCTTATACCAGGTGGGTCCTAGTCCATTCACCCTCTATACAACCTGGGTACAGGTCAACTACATCGATGGGATGTGCCATCCCTTATACCAGGTGGGTCCTAGTCCATTCACCCTCTATACAACCTGGGTACAGGTCAACTACATCGATGGGTTGTGCCATCCCTTATACCAGGTGGGTCCTAGTCCATTCACCCTCTATACAACCTGGGTACAGGTCAACTACATCGATGGGATGTGCCATCCCTTATACCAGGTGGGTCCTAGTCCATTCACCCTCTATACAACCTGGCTACAGGTCAACTACATCGATGGGATGTGCCATCCCTTATACCAGGTGGGTCCTAGTCCATTCACCCTCTATACAACCTGGCTACAGGTCAACTACATCGATGGGATGTGCCATCCCTTATACCAGGTGGGTCCTAGTCCATTCACCCTCTATACAACCTGGGTACAGGTCAACTACATCGATGGGATGTGCCATCCCTTATACCAGGTGGGTCCTAGTCCATTCACCCTCTATACAACCTGGGTACAGGTCAACTACATCGATGGGATGTGCCATCCCTTATACCAGGTGGGTCCTAGTCCATTCACCCTCTATACAACCTGGGTACAGGTCAACTACATCGATGGGATGTGCCATCCCTTATACCAGGTGGGTCCTAGTCCATTCACCCTCTATACAACCTGGCTACAGGTCAACTACATCGATGGGATGTGCCATCCCTTATACCAGGTGGGTCCTAGTCCATTCACCCTCTATACAACCTGGCTACAGGTCAACTACATCGATGGGATGTGCCATCCCTTATACCAGGTGGGTCCTAGTCCATTCACCCTCTATACAACCTGGCTACAGGTCAACTACATCGATGGGATGTGCCATCCCTTATACCAGGTGGGTCCTAGTCCATTCACCCTCTATACAACCTGGGTACAGGTCAACTACATCGATGGGATGTGCCATCCCTTATACCAGGTGGGTCCTAGTCCATTCACCCTCTATACAACCTGGCTACAGGTCAACTACATCGATGGGATGTGCCATCCCTTATACCAGGTGGGTCCTAGTCCATTCACCCTCTATACAACCTGGCTACAGGTCAACTACATCGATGGGATGTGCCATCCCTTATACCAGGTGGGTCCTAGTCCATTCACCCTCTATACAACCTGGCTACAGGTCAACTACATCGATGGGATGTGCCATCCCTTATACCAGGTGGGTCCTAGTCCATTCACACTCTATACAACCTGGGTACAGGTCAACTACATCGATGGGATGTGCCATCCCTTATACCAGGTGGGTCCTAGTCCATTCACCCTCTATACAACCTGGGTACAGGTCAACTACATCGATGGGATGTGCCATCCCTTATACCAGGTGGGTCCTAGTCCATTCACCCTCTATACAACCTGGCTACAGGTCAACTACATCGATGGGATGTGCCATCCCTTATACCAGGTGGGTCCTAGTCCATTCACCCTCTATACAACCTGGGTACAGGTCAACTACATCGATGGGATGTGCCATCCCTTATACCAGGTGGGTCCTAGTCCATTCACCCTCTATACAACCTGGGTACAGGTCAACTACATCGATGGGATGTGCCATCCCTTATACCAGGTGGGTCCTAGTCCATTCACCCTCTATACAACCTGGGTACAGGTCAACTACATCGATGGGATGTGCCATCCCTTATACCAGGTGGGTCCTAGTCCATTCACCCTCTATACAACCTGGCTACAGGTCAACTACATCGATGGGATGTGCCATCCCTTATACCAGGTGGGTCCTAGTCCATTCACCCTCTATACAACCTGGCTACAGGTCAACTACATCGATGGGATGTGCCATCCCTTATACCAGGTGGGTCCTAGTCCATTCACCCTCTATACAACCTGGCTACAGGTCAACTACATCGATGGGATGTGCCATCCCTTATACCAGGTGGGTCCTAGTCCATTCACCCTCTATACAACCTGGCTACAGGTCAACTACATCGATGGGATGTGCCATCCCTTATACCAGGTGGGTCCTAGTCCATTCACCTTCTATACAACCTGGGTAGGTAGTAGACCATTCACCCTCTATACAACCTGGGTGGGTAGTAGACCATTCACCCTCTATACAACCTGGGTGGGTAGTAGACCATTCACCCTCTATACAACCTGGGTAGGTAGTAGACAATTCACCCTCTATACAACCTGGGTAGGACCTAGTCCATTCACCCTCTATACAACCTGGGTAGATAGTAGACCATTCACCCTC
>NC_088231.1:28192540-28290040 GCF_036934945.1 Oncorhynchus masou masou
TGTAATATATTAAAGATTGGACAATACAGTATAATGTAATATATTAAAGATTGGACAATACCGTATAATGTAATATATTACAGATTGGACAATACAGTATAATGTAATATATTACAGATTGGACAATACAGTATAATGTAATATATTACAGATTGGACAATACAGTATAATGTAATATATTAAAGATTGGACAATACAGTATAATGTAATATATTACAGATTGGACAATACAGTATAATGTAATATATTACAGATTGGACAATACATTGTAATGTAATATATTACAGATTGGACAATACAGTATAATGTAATATATTACAGATTGGACAATACAGTATAATGTAATATATTACACATTGGACAATACAATGTAATGTAATATATTACAGATTGGACAACACAGTATAATGTAATATATTACAGATTGGCCAATACAGTATAATGTAATATATTACAGATTGGACAATACAATGTAATGTAATATAACACAGATTGGACAATACAGTATAATGTAATATATTACAGATTGGACAATACAGTATAATGTAATATATTACAGATTGGACAATACAGTATAATGTAATATATTACAGATTGGACAATACAGTATAATGTAATATATTTCAGATTGGACAATACATTGTAATGTAATATATTACAGATTGGACAATACAGTATAATGTAATATATTACAGATTGGACAATACAGTATAATGTAATATATTACAGATTGGACAATACATTGTAATGTAATACATTACAGATTGGACAATACTGTATAATGTAATATATTACAGATTGGACAATACATTGTAATGTAATATATTACAGATTGGACAATACAGTATAATGTAATATAATAAAAATTGGACAATACATTGTAATGTATTATAATACAGATTGGTGGATTGTATTGTACTGCATGTGTGAGATATACAATACACCAGAGATACTCTACACCAGAGATACTCTACACCAGAGATACTCTACACTAGAGATACTCTACACCAGAGATACTCCACACCAGATATACTCTACACTAGAGATACTCTACACCAGAGATACTCTACACTAGAGATACTCTACACTAGAGATACTCTACACTAGAGATACTCTACACCAGAGATACTCTACACCAGAGATACTCTACACCAGAGATACTCTACACTAGAGATACTCTACACCAGAGATACTCTACACTAGAGATACTCTACACTAGAGATACTCTACACCAGAGATACTCTACACCAGAGATACTCTACACCAGAGATACTCTACACCAGAGATACTCTACAACAGAGATACTCCACACCAGAGATACTCCACACCAGAGATACTCTACACCAGAGATACTCTACACCAGAGATACTCTACACCAGAGATACTCTACACCAGAGATACTCTACACCAGAGATACTCTACACCAGAGATACACTACACTAGAGATACTCTACACCACACCAGAGATACTTTACACCAGAGATACTCTACACCAGAGATACTCTACACCAGAGATACTCTACACCAGAGATACTCTACACCAGAGATACTCTACACCAGAGATACTCTACACCAGAGATACTCTACACCAGAGATACTCTACACCAGAGATACTCTACACCAGAGATACTCTACACCAGAGATACTCTACACTAGAGATACTCTACACCAGAGATACTCCACACCAGAGATACTCTACACCAGAGATACTCTACACCAGAGATACTCTACACCAGAGATACTCTACACCAGAGATACTCCACACCAGAGATACTCTACACCAGAGATACACTACACCAGAGATACTTTACACCAGAGATACTCTACACCAGAGATACTCTACACCAGAGATACTCCACACCAGAGATACACTACACCAGAGATACTCTACACCAGAGATACTCCACACCAGAGATACTCTACACCAGAGATACTCTACACCAGAGATACTCCAGACCAGAGATACTCTACACCAGAGATACTCTTCACCAGAGATACGCCACACCCTATTCCTGGAGAGATTCCCTTCTGTCATTTTTTAAAACTCCTACAGGAGGATCTCTCTCCAGGAACAGGGTTGGATTTAAAACCTACAGGAGGGTATCTCTCTAGGAACAGGGTTGGAGTTAAAACCTACAGGAGGGTATCTCTCCAGGAACAGGGTTGGAGTTAAAACCTACTGGAGGGTCTCTCTCCAGGAACAGGGTTGGAGTTAAAACCTACAGGAGGGTCTTTCTCTTGGAACAGGGTTGGCGTTAAAACCTACAGGAGGGTCTCTCTCCAGGAACAGGGTTGGAGTTAAAACCTACAGGAGGGTAGCTCTGCAGGAACAGGGTTGGAGTTAAAACCTACAGGAGGGTCGCTCTCCAGGAACAGGGTTGGAGTTAAAACCTACAGGAGGGCAGATCTCCAGGAACAGGGTTGGAGTTAAAACCTACAGGAGGGTCTCTCTCCAGGAACAGGGTTGTAGTTAAAACCTACAGGAGGGTAGCTCTGCAGGAACAGGGTTGTAGTTAAAACCTACAGGAGGGTTTCTCTACAGGAACAGGGTTGGAGTTAAAACCTACAGGAGGGTCTTTCTCTTGGAACAGGGTTGGAGTTAAAACTTACAGGAGGGCTCAAAAGTATTGAGGAGTTCCTACTCCTAAAAATGAACAATACCTGCACCCATAATGAGTACCGGCACCTCTTTCAGTCCAAGCCAAGCGCTGATTACAGCATACAGTGGGGCAAAAAAAGTCAGCCACCAATTGTGCAAGTTCTCCCACTTAAAAAGATGAGAGAGGCCTGTAATTTTCATCATAGGTACAATTCAACTATGACAGACAAAATAAATAAAAAATCCAGAAAACCACATTGTAGGATTTTTGATGAATTTATTTGCAAATTATGGTGGAAAGTAAGTATTTGGAAGTACAGCAGATATGGCATAAGCAAAATGTGTAGAATTGCAGGAAAGCATATTTTAAAACAGCAAAATGTGTAGAATTGCAGGAAAGCATCTTTCAAAACAGCAAAATGGTTCTTTCCGCCGCGACATATTGGGGCCTCAGATGTGAATCGTCCGGTTCTGCTAGCAGGTGGAATAGATTACTGCTCTGTGTGTTGTATTTCTACCTGTTCCTAGAGAGATGTGGAGTACTGCTCTGTGTGTTGTATTTCTACCTGCTCCTGGAGAGATGTAGAGTACTGCTCTGTGTGTTGTATTTCTACATGCTCCAAGAGAAATGTAGAGTACTGCTCTGTGTGTTGTATTTCTACCTGCTCCTAGAGAGATGTAGAGTACTGCTCTGTGTGTTGTATTTCTACCTGCTTCTAGAGAGATGTAGAGTGCTGCTCTGTGTGTTGTATTTCTACCTGCTCCTAGAGAGATGTAGATATGTACTGCTCTGTGTGTTGTATTTCTACCTGCTCCTAGAGAGATGTAGAGTACTGCTCTGTGTGTTGTATTTCTACCTGCTTCTAGAGAGATGTAGAGTGCTGCTCTGTGTGTTGTATTTCTACCTGCTCCTAGAGATATGTAGATATGTAGAGCTCTGTGTGTTGTATTTCTACCTGTTCCTAGAGAGATGTAGAGTACTGCTCTGGGTGTTGTATTTCTACCTGCTCCTAGAGATATGTAGATATGTAGAGCTCTGTGTGTTGTATTTCTACCTGCTCCTAGAGAGATGTAGAGTATTGCTCTGTGTGTTGTATTTCTACCTGCTCCTAGAGAGATGTAGAGTGCTGCTCTGTGTGTTGTATTTCTACCTGCTCCTACAGCGATGTAGAGTACTGCTCTGTGTGTTGTATTTCTACCTGTTCCTAGAGAGATGTAGAGTACTGCTCTGTGTGTTGTATTTCTACATGTTCCTAGGGAGATGTAAAATACTGCTCTGTGTGTTGTATTTCTACCTGCTCCTAGAGCGATGTAGAGTACTGCTCTGTGTGTTGTATTTCTACCTGCTCCTAGAGAGATGTAGATATGTACTGCTCTGTGTGTTGTATTTCTACCTGCTCCTAGAGAGATGTAGAGTACTGCTCTGTGTGTTGTATTTCTACCTGCTCCTAGAGAGATGTAGAGTACTGCTCTGTGTGTTGTATTTCTACCTGCTCCTAGAGAGATGTAGAGTGCTGCTCTGTGTGTTGTATTTCTACCTGCTCCTACAGCGATGTAGAGTACTGCTCTGTGTGTTGTATTTCTAGCTGTTCCTAGAGAGATGTAGAGTACTGCTCTGTGTGTTGTATTTCTACATGTTCCTAGGGAGATGTAAAATACTGCTCTGTGTGTTGTATTTCTACCTGCTCCTAGAGATATTTAGATATGTAGAGCTCTGTGTGTTGTATTTCTACCTGCTCCTAGAGAGATGTAGAGTGCTGCTCTGTGTGTTGTATTTCTACCTGCTCCTAGAGAGATGTAGAGTGCTGCTCTGTGTGTTGTATTTCTACCTGCTCCTAGAGAGATGTAGAGTGCTGCTCTGTGTGTTGTATTTCTACCTGCTCCTAGAGAGATGTAGAGTGCTGCTCTGTGTGTTGTATTTCTACCTGTTCCCAGAGAGATGTAGAGTACTGCTCTGTGTGTTGTATTTCTACCTGCTCCTAGAGAGATGTAAAGTACTGCTCTGTGTGTTGTATTTCTACCTGCTCCTAGAGAGATGTAGAGTGCTGCTCTGTGTGTTGTATTTCTACCTGCTCCTAGAGAGATGTAGAGTGCTGCTCTGTGTGTTGTATTTCTACCTGCTCCTAGAGAGATGTAGAGTGCTGCTCTGTGTGTTGTATGTCTACCTGCTCCTAGAGAGATGTAGAGTGCTGCTCTGTGTGTTGTATTTCTACCTGCTCCTACAGCGATGTAGAGTGCTGCTCTGTGTGTTGTATTTCTACCTGTTCCTAGAGAGATGTAGAGTACTGCTCTGTGTGTTGTATTTCTACATGTTCCTAGGGAGATGTAAAATACTGCTCTGTGTGTTGTATTTCTACCTGCTCCTAGAGAGATGTAGAGTACTGCTCTGTGTGTTGTATTTCTACCTGTTCCTAGAGATATGTAGATATGTAGAGCTCTGTGTGTTGTATTTCTACCTGCTCCTAGAGAGATGTAAAGTACTGCTCTGTGTGTTGTATTTCTACCTGCTCCTAGAGAGATGTAGAGTGCTGCTCTGTGTGTTGTATTTCTACCTTCTCCTAGAGAGATGTAGAGTACTGCTCTGGGTGTTGTATTTCTACCTGCTCCTAGAGAGATGTAGAGTACTGCTCTGTGTGTTGTATTTCTACCTGTTCCTAGAGAGATGTAGAGTACTGCTCTGTGTGTTGTATTTCTACCTGCTCCTAGAGAGATGTAGAGTACTGCTCTGTGTGTTGTATTTCTACATGTTCCTAGGGAGATGTAAAATACTGCTCTGTGTGTTGTATTTCTACCTGCTCCTAGAGAGATGTAGAGTACTGCTCTGTGTGTTGTATTTCTATCTGTTCCTAGAGATATGTAGATATGTAGAGCTCTGTGTGTTGTATTTCTACCTGCTCCTAGAGAGATGTAGAGTGCTGCTCTGTGTGTTGTATTTCTACCTGCTCTGATACCTGTCTGGGACCTCTCACGGAAACCACAGGACCAGGACTGGTTTCACTGAGGCCTTAAAACAAATAAGTGCCCCTCGTTCTGAGATGGAACACGCTGCTGAATGAACAGAATAAGACTCTATGCTGCTGAATGAACAGAATAAGACTCTATACTGCTGAATGAACAGAATAAGACTCTATGCTGCTGAATGAACACAATAAGACTCTATACTGCTTGAATCAATAGAATACACTGCTTGAATGAACAGAATAAGACTCTATGCTGCTGAATCAATAGAATACACTGCTTGAATGAACAGAATAAGACTCTATGCTGCTGAATCAATAGAATACACTGCTTGAATGAACAGAATAAGACTCTATGCTGCTGAATCAATAGAATACACTGCTGAATGAACAGAATAAGACTCTATGCTGCTTGAATCAATAGAATAAGACTCTATGCTGCTGAATGAACACAATAAGACTCTATGCTGCTGAATGAACAGAATAAGACTCTATACTGCTTGAATCAATAGAATACACTGCTGAATGAACAGAATAAGACTCTATGCTGCTGAATGAACACAATAAGACTCTATACTGCTTGAATCAATAGAATACACTGCTTGAATGAACAGAATAAGACTCTATGCTGCTGAATCAATAGAATACACTGCTTGAATGAACAGAATAAGACTCTATGCTGCTGAATCAATAGAATACACTGCTTGAATGAACAGAATAAGACTCTATGCTGCTGAATCAATAGAATACACTGCTTGAATGAACAGAATAAGACTCTATGCTGCTGAATGAACAGAATAAGACTCTATGCTGCTGAATGAACAGAATAAGACTCTATGCTGCTGAATGAACAGAATAAGACTCTATACTGCTTGAATCAATAGAATACACTGCTTGAATGAACAGAATAAGACTCTATGCTGCTGAATGAACAGAATAAGACTCTATGCTGCTGAATGAACAGAATAAGACTCTATGCTGCTGAATGAACAGAATAAGACTCTATGCTGCTTGAATGAACAGAATAAGACTCTATACTGCTTGAATCAACATAATTAGACTATATACTGCTTGAATCAACATAATTAGACTATATACTGCTTGAATCAACAGAATAAGACTCTATACTGCTTGAATCAATATAATTAGACTATATACTGCTTGAATCAATAGAATAAGACTCTATGCTGCTGAATGAACAGAATAAGACTATATACTGCTTGAATGAATAGAATAAGACTCTATACTGCTTGAATCAATAGAATAAGACTCTACACTGCTTGAATCAATAGGATAAGACTCTATACTGCTTGAATGAATAGAATAAGACTATATATTGCTTGAATCAATAGAATACACTGCTTGAATGAACAGAATAAGACTCTATGCTGCTGAAGGAACAGAATAAGACTGTATACTGCTTGAATCAATAGAATAATACTCTATACTGCTTGAATCAATAGAATAAGACTCTATGCTGCTGAATGAACAGAATACGACTCTATACTGCTGAATCAACAGAATAAGACTCTATACTGCTTGAATCAATATAATTAGACTCTATGCTGCTGAAGGAACAGAATAAGACTGTATACTGCTGAATCAACAGAATAAGACTCTATACTGCTTGAATCAATATAATTAGACTATATACTGCTGAATCAATAGAATAATACTCTATACTGCTTGAATCAACAGAATAAGACTCTATACTGCTTGAATCAATATAATTAGACTATATACTGCTTGAATCAACAGAAAAGACTCTATACTGCTTGAATCAATAGAATAAGACTCTATACTGCTTGAATCAATATAATTAGACTATATACTGCTGAATCAACAGAATAAGACTCTATACTGCTTGAATCAATATAATTAGACTATATACTGCTTGAATCAACAGAAAAGACTCTATACTGCTTGAATCAATAGAATAAGACTCTATGCTGCTGAATGAACAGAATAAGACTATATACTGCTTGAATGAACAGAATAAGACTCTATACTGCTTGAATGAACAGAATAAGACTCTATACTGCTTGAATGAACAGAATAAGACTCTATACTGCTTGAATCAATAGAATAAGACTCTACACTGCTTGAATCAATAGGATAAGACTCTATACTGCTTGAATCAATAGAATAAGACTGTATACTGCTTGAATCAATAGAATAAGACACTATACTGCTTGAATCAATATAGTTAGACTCTATGCTGCTTGTATTAACATAATAAGACTCTATACTGCTTGAATCAACATTGTGTGTGTGGTATATGACTAATAAGTGTTTCTATATATTACTGTGATAAACGTCTCTATATATTACTGTAATAAATGTTTATATTACTGTAATAAATGTTTCTTTATATTACTGTAATAAACGTTTCTTTATATAACTGTAATAAATGTTTATATTACTGTAATAAATGTTTATATTACTGTAATAAATGTTTCTTTATATTACTGTAATAAATGTTTATATTAATATAATAAACGTTTCTTTATATTACTGTAATAAACGTTTCCTTATATTACTGTAATAAACGTCTCTTTATATTACTGTAATAAACATTTCTTTATATTACTGTAATAAACGTTTCCTTATATTACTGTAATAAATGTTTCTTTATATTACTGTAATAAACATTTTTTTATATTAATATAATAAAAGTTTCTTTATATTACTGTAAAAAACGTTTCTTTATATTACTGTAATAAATGTTCATATTACTGTAATAAACGTTTCTTTATATTACTGTAATAAAGGTTTATATGACTGTAATAAACGTTTCTTTATATTACTGTAATAAAGGTTTATATGACTGTAATAAACGTTTCTTTATATTACTGTAATAAAAGTTTCTTTATATTACTGTAATAAACGTTTCCTTATATTACTGTAATAAAAGTTTCTTTATATTACTGTAATAAACGTTTCTTTATATTACTGTAATAAACGTTTCCTTATATTACTGTAATAAACGTCTCTTTATATTACTGTAATAAACATTTATATTACTGTAATAAACATCTCTTTATATTACTGTAATAAACGTTTCTTTATATTACTGTAATAAACGTCTCTTTATATTACTGTAATAAAAGTTTATATTACTGTAATAAACGTCTCTTTATATTACTGTAATAAACGTCTCTTTATATTACTGTAATAAACATTTCTTTATATTACTGTAATAAACGTTTTTTTTATATTACTGTAATAAAAGTTTATATTACTGTAAAAAACGTTTCTTTATATTACTGTAATAAACATTTCTTTATATTACTGTAATAAACGTCTCTTTATATTACTGTAATAAACGTTTCCTTATATTACTGTAATAAACGTTTCTTTATATTACTGTAATAAACGTTTCTTTATATTACTGTAATAAACGTTTCTATATATTACTGTAATAAACATTTCTTTATATTACTGTAATAAATGTTTCTTTATATTACTATAATAAACGATAACTTAACTGAACAATATCGATCGGCAATAAGGGCCTCCTTGGTGATGGGAAGCCCCGGATCGGCAATACGGGCCTCCTTGGTGATGGGAAGCCCGGATCGGCAATACGGGCCTCCTTGGTGATGGGAAGCTAGTAGCCAGGATCGACTGAAACAGGACGACATTAGGAATGGTAGCTAGGATCAACTGAAACAGGACGACATTAGGAATGGTAGCTAGGATCAACTGAAACAGGGCGACATTAGGAACGGTAGCTAGGATCAACTGAAACAGGGCGACATTAGGAACGGTAGCTAGGATCAACTGAAACAGGACGACATTAGGAACGGTAGCTAGGATCAACTGAAACAGGACGACATTAGGAATGGTAGCTAGGATTAACTGAAACAGGACGACATTAGGAATGGTAGCTAGGATCAACTGAAACAGGACGACATTAGGAATGGTAGCTAGGATCAACTGAAACAGGGCGACATTAGGAATGGTAGCTAGGATCAACTGAAAAAGGACGACATTAGGAATGGTAGCTAGGATCAACTGAAACAGGGCGACATTAGGAATGGTAGCTAGGATTAACTGAAACAGGACGACATTAGGAATGGTAGCTAGGATCAACTGAAACAGGACGACATTAGGAATGGTAGCTAGGATCAACTGAAACAGGACGACATTAGGAACGGTAGCTAGGATCAACTGAAACAGGACGACATTAGGAATGGTAGCTAGGATCAACTGAAACAGGACGACATTAGGAATGGTAGCTAGGATCAACTGAAACAGGGACGACATTAGGAATGGTAGCTAGGATCAACTGAAACAGGAAGACATTAGGAACGGTAGCTAGGATCAACTGAAACAGGACAACATTAGGAATGGTAGCTCGGATCAACTGAAACAGGACTACATTAGGAACGGTAGCTAGGATCAACTGAAACAGGACGACATTAGGAATGGTAGCTCGGATCAACTGAAACAGGACTACATTAGGAATGGTAGCTAGGATCAACTGAAACAGGACTACATTAGGAATGGTAGCTAGGATCAACTGAAGCAGGGCGACATTAGGAATGGTAGCTAGGATCAACTGAAACAGGACGACATTAGGAATGGTAGCTAGGATCAACTGAAACAGGACGACATTAGGAATGGTAGCTAGGATCAACTGAAACAGGAAGACATTAGGAATGGTAGCTAGGATCAACTGAAACAGGACGACATTAGGAATGGTAGCTAGGATCAACTGAAACAGGACTACATTAGGAATGGTAGCTAGGATCAACTGAAACAGGACGACATTAGGAATGGTAGCTAGGATCAACTGAAACAGGACGACATTAGGAATGGTAGCTAGGATCAACTGAAACAGGACGACATTAGGAATGGTAGCTAGGATCAACTGAAACAGGACGACATTAGGAATGGTAGCTAGGATCAACTGAAACAGGACGACATTAGGAATGGTAGCTAGGATCAACTGAAACAGGACGACATTAGGAATGGTAGCTAGGATCAACTGAAACAGGACGACATTAGGAACGGTAGCTAGGATCAACTGAAACAGGACGACATTAGGAATGGTAGCTAGGATCAACTGAAACAGGACGACATTAGGAATGGTAGCTAGGATCAACTGAAACAGGACGACATTAGGAATGGTAGCTAGGATCAACTGAAGCAGACTGAAACCCTGGCTGTCCGTGCATTAAAAAAAAACAAGAAAATTGTGCAATCTGGTTTGCTTAATATAAGACATTTGACATTATTCATATTTTTTACTTTTGATACTTAAGTATATTTAAAACCAAATACTTTTAGACTTACTCAATTAGTAGACTTGAGTCATTTCCTATTAAGGTATCTTTACTTTTACTCAAGTATGACAATTGGGTGTTTTTCTCACCACTCTTGTCTCTGTTATGTATCTCTGGGACGCAATGCGCACTCCGCTCCCCTAGATGGCGCTGTACATTACTTCCCATTGGCAGAAGTCCTAATGTGTTGTCGTTAGCTTACACCGCTGTGTGCTTGTTTGTTGTCGAACGGAGAGGAGGAAAAATATGACAGGGAAACGAAAAACTAAATCTACTCCTCAGGTATCGTCAGACCCATAAAGATGTTTTTATTGGAGCAATGATAGGATGGTTTTAGCCAGCGAGTTATGTAGCAAGGGGGGATTTTTGTCTTGCGTTACAAAACACGGATGGGCCACTATGGCATCTTACATGACTGTCTAAACCTGCTAACAAACTAAACGTGTCTCTAAATAGTTTCATTTTTTTTTTTTTTGCAGTGAGCTTCGGTTATATTACTGTTTTCTCAAGATAGTGTAGCCAGATCATTATATTAGTATAAACTAGCTAACAAACTGATAACCAAGTTACCGTCCATTGACAGTATACCATGAGCTTTTTGCAGAGCGAGCTGCTCCGGGTAACGTTCATTAGCACACACCGTAAGCAAAACGATTTGCAACGGGAAAACTATCGTTTCTTTTTTTGTAATCCAGTGGCGCGTTCAGCAGGACTCAACGTTTTGGAACATTCAGATAGAAATAGGCAATGTAGAACAAACATGCCTCTGACATGTTAGAATAAGTAATCACATCTTCTTTCTTCAAGGCATTTTATATCTGCTACTAAACGTGGTCCCGGGAGTCCCTCCCCCTTTCTCAGTCTGTTTATTCAGGTTTGGTTTCTAATGAATACACCCAGTTATCAAACCACATCTTCAAACTTGACTCAATCAGCTGTAATGTCGTCAGCTGTTTACACGAGCTAGTGAATAGAATTCCACCAACTGTTCATCTTCTTTAGGAGTCCGATTCTGCCGACGGGGAGTTGAAGAAGAAATCCCGGCCGGAGGAGCCGACTGCGAGACCGCCGACTGCTGAGGTACCAGCCAGACTGAGGGAGGAGGTGGAGAGACTCTATAAACTGAGGATGCCTGAAGACTTCTACCTCTTCTGGGACTTCTGCTCCCTGCTCAGCCCCGATAACCCGCGGGGTAGGTTACCCACTCACCCAGTCCAACAACCCCTGGGGTAGTTACCCACTCACCCAGTCCAACAACCCCTGGGGTAGGTTACCCACTCACCCAGTCCAACAACCCCTGGGGTAGTTACCCACTCACCCAGTCCAACAACCCCTGGGGTAGGTTACCCACTCACCCAGCCCCGATAACCCCCAGGGTAGGTTACCCACTCACCCAGTCCAACAACCCCTGGGGTAGGTTACCCACTCACCCAGTCCAACAACCCCTGGGGTAGTTACCCACTCACCCAGTCCAACAACCCCTGGGGTAGGTTACCCACTCACCCAGTCCAACAACCCCTGGGGTAGGTTACCCACTCACCCAGCCCTGACAACACCCGGGGTAGGTTACCCACTCACCCAGTCCAACAACCCCTGGGGTAGGTTACCCACTCACCCAGTCCAACAACCCCTGGGGTAGGTTACCCACTCACCCAGTCCTGACAACCCCTAGGGTAGGTTACTCACTCACCCAGTCCAACAACCCCCAGGGTAGGTTACCCACTCACCCAGTCCAACAACCCCTGGGGTAGGTTACCCACTCACCCAGTCCTGACAACCCCTAGGGTAGGTTACTCACTCACCCAGTCCAACAACCCCCAGGGTAGGTTACCCACTCACCCAGTCCTGACAACCCCCGGGGTAGGTTACCCCCTCACCCAGTCCTGACAACCCCTAGGGTAGGTTACCCACTCACCCAGCCCCCGGAGTAGGTTACCCACTCACCCACAACCAGCCCCGATAACCCCCGGGGTAGGTTACCCACTCACCCAGCCCCGATAACCCCCGGGGTAGGTTACCCACTCACCCAGCCCAGATAACCCCCGGGGTAGTTTACCCACTCACCCAGTCCTGACAACCCCCAGGGTAGGTTACCCACTCACCCAGCCCCGATAACCCCGGGGTAGGTTACCCACTCACTCAGCCCTGACAACCCTCGGGGTAGGTTACCCACTCACCCAGTCCTGATAACCCACGGGGTAGGTTACCCACTCACCCACAACCAGCCCCGATAACCCCCGGGGTAGGTTACCCACTCACCCAGTCCTGACAACCCTTGGGGTAGATTACCCACTCACCCAGTCCTGATTACCCCCGGGGTAGGTTACCCACCCACACTCTATCTTATTAGCATTCAACAGCCCGAAACACTATCCTATTAGCATTCAACATCCTGAAACACTATCCTATTAGCATTCAACAGCCTGACACACTATCCTATTAGCATTCAACATCCTGAAACACTATCCTATTAGCATTCACCAGCCTGACACACTATCCTATTAGCATTCAACAGCCTGAAACACAATCCTATTAGCATTCAGCAGCCCGAAACACTATCCTATTAGCATTCAACATCCTGAAACACACTATCTCATTAGCATTCAACAGCCTGAAACACTATCCTATTAGCATTCAGCAGCCCGAAACACTATCCTATTAGCATTCAACAGCCTGAAACACTATCCTATTAGCATTCAACAGCCTGAAACACTATCCTATTAGCATTCAGCAGCCTGAAACACTATCCTATTAGCATTCAACATCCTGAAACACTATCCTATTAGCATTCAACAGCCTGAAACACTATCCTATTAGCATTCAGCAGCCTGAAACACGCTATTTTAGGATCATATTGACCACATATAATTCCCCTCTCTAGACGCGCTGAAGGACATCCTAGGTTTGAGGTTGGTTGGCCCGTTTGACCTTCTGGCGGAGGCCCACCGTAGCTCAGCCAACCCCCAGCCCAACTACCACCTACACTGGAGGCACTTCTACGACCCTCCGGAGTACCAGACCGTACTGCAAGGGAATGGAGACCACCTGCTACACATGGGTTACTACAGGTAGGGGTTACTACAGGTGATGACCGTCCTACACATGGGTTACTACAGGTAGGGGTTACTACAGGTGATGACCGTCCTACACATGGGTTACTACAGGTAGGGGTTACCACAGGTAGGGGTTACTACAGGTAATGACCGTCCTACACATGGGTTACTACAGGTAGGGGTTACTACAGGTAGGGGTTACTACAGGTAATGACCCTCCTACACATGGGTTACTACAGGTAGAGGTTACTACAGGTAGGGGTTACTACAGGTAGGGGTTACTACAGGTAATGACCGTCCTACACATGGGTTACTACAGGTAATGACCGTCCTACACATGGGTTACTACAGGTTACTACATGTAGGGGTTACTACAGGTAGGGGTTACTACAGGTAATGACCGTCCTACACATGGGTTACTACAGGTTATGACCGTCCTACACATGGGTTAGTACAGGTTACTACAGGTGGGGGTTACTACAGGTAGGGGTTAAAACAGGTAGGGGTTACTACAGGTAACAGGTAGGGGTTACTACAGGTAACAGGTAGTTGTTACTACAGGTAATGACCATCCTACACATGGGTTACTACAGGTAATGACCCTCCTACACATGGGATAGTACAGGTAGGGGTTACTACAGGTAATGACCCTCCTACACATGGGTTACTACAGGTAGGGGTTCCTACAGGTAATGACCCTCCTACACATGGGTTACTACAGGTTACTACAGGTAGGGGTTACTACAGGTAGGGGTTACTACAGGTAATGACCCTCCTACACATGGGATAGTACAGGTAGGGGTTACTACAGGTTACTACAGGTAGGGGTTACTACAGGTTACTACAGGTAGGGGTTACTACAGGTTACTACAGGTAGGGGTTACTACAGGTTACTACAGGTAGGGGTTACTACAGGTAGGGGTTACTACAGGTTACTACAGGTAGGGGTTACTACAGGTTACTACAGGTTACTACAGGTAGGGGTTACTACAGGTTACTACAGGTTTCTACAGGTTACTACAGGTAGGGGTTACTACAGGTTACTACACGTTACTACAGGTAGGGGTTACTACAGGTAGGGGTTACTACAGGTAGGGGTTACTACAGGTAGGGGTACTACAGGTTACTACAGGTAGGGGTTACTACAGGTAGGGGTACTACAGGTTACTACAGGTAGGGGTTACTACAGGTAGGGGTTACTACAGGTTACTACAGGTAGGGGTTACTACAGGTTACTACAGGTAGGGGTTACTACAGGTTACTACAGGTAGGGGTTACTACAGGTTACTACAGGTAGGGGTTACTACAGGTAGGGGTTACTACAGGTTACTACAGGTAGGGGTTACTACAGGTTACTACAGGTTACTACAGGTAGGGGTTACTACAGGTTACTACAGGTTTCTACAGGTTACTACAGGTAGGGGTTACTACAGGTTACTACACGTTACTACAGGTAGGGGTTACTACAGGTAGGGGTTACTACAGGTAGGGGTTACTACAGGTAGGGGTACTACAGGTTACTACAGGTAGGGGTTACTACAGGTAGGGGTACTACAGGTTACTACAGGTAGGGGTTACTACAGGTTACTACAGGTTACTACAGGTAGTGGTTACTACAGATTACTACAGGTAGGGGTTACTACAGGTTACTACAGGTAGGGGTTACTACAGGTTACTACAGGTAGGGGTTATTACAGGTTACTACAGGTAGTGGTTACTACAGGTTACTACAGGTAGTGGTTACTACAGGTTACTACAGGTAGGGGTTACTACAGGTTACTACAGGTAGGGGTTACTACAGGTTACTACAGGTAGGGGTTACTACAGGTTACTACAGGTAGGGGTTACTACAGGTTACTACATGTAGGGTTTACTACAGGTTACTACAGGTAGGGTTTACTACAGGTTACTACAGGTAGGGGTTACTACATGTTTCTACAGGTAGGGGTTACTACAGGTAGGGGTTACTACAGGTTACTACAGGTAGGGTTTACTACAGGTTACTACAGGTAGGGGTTACTACAGGTAGGGGTTACTACAGGTTACTACAGGTAGGGGTTACTACAGGTTACTACAGGTAGGGGTTACTACAGGTTACTACAGGTAGGGGTTACTACAGGTTACTACAGGTAGGGGTTACTACAGGTTACTACAGGTTACTACAGGTAGGGTTTACTACAGGTTACTACAGGTTACTACAGGTTACTACAGGTAGGGGTTACTACAGGTTACTACATGTTACTACAGGTAGGGGTTACTACAGGTTACTACAGGTAGGGGTTACTACAGGTTACTATAGGTAGGGGTTACTACAGGTTACTACAGGTTACTACAGGTAGGGGTTACTACAGGTTACTACAGGTAGGGGTTACTACAGGTTACTACAGGTAGGGGTTACTACAGGTAATGACCCTCCTACACATGGGATAGTACAGGTAGGGGTTACTACAGGTTACTACAGGTAGGGGTTACTACAGGTTACTACAGGTTTCTACAGGTTACTACAGGTAGGGGTTACTACAGGTTACTACAGGTAGGGGTTACTACAGGTTACTACAGGTTACTACAGGTAGGGGTTACTACAGGTTACTACAGGTAGGGGTTACTACAGGTTACTACAGGTAGGGGTTACTACAGGTAATGACCCTCCTACACATGGGATAGTACAGGTAGGGGTTACTACAGGTTACTACAGGTAGGGGTTACTACAGGTTACTACAGGTTTCTACAGGTTACTACAGGTAGGGGTTACTACAGGTTACTACATGTTACTACAGGTAGGGGTTACTACAGATTACTATAGGTAGGGGTTACTACAGATTACTATAGGTAGGGGTTACTACAGATTACTATAGGTAATGACCAGAGAGAGAGGAGCAGCATCCCTTTAGAGAGAGGAGCAGCATCCCTTTAGAGAGAGGAGCAGCATCCCTTTAGAGAGAGGAGCAGCATCCCTTTAGAGAGAGGAGCAGCATCCCTTTAGAGAGAGGAGCAGCATCCCTTTAGAGAGAGGAGCAGCATCCCTTTAGAGAGAGGAGCAGCATCCCTTTAGAGAGAGGAGCAGCATCCCTTTAGAGAGAGGAGCAGCATCCCTTTAGAGAGAAGAGCAGCATCCCTTTAGAGAGAGGAGCAGCATCCCTTTAGAGAGAGAGCAGCATCCCTTTAGAGAGAGGAGCAGCATCCCTTTAGAGAGAGGAGCAGCATCCCTTTAGAGAGAAGAGCAGCATCCCTTTAGAGAGAGGAGCAGCATCCCTTTAGAGTGAGGAGCAGCATCCCTTTAGAGAGAGGAGCAGCATCCCTTTAGAGAGAGGAGCAGCATCCCTTTAGAGAGAGGAGCAGCATCCCTTTAGAGAGAGGAGCAGCATCCCTTTAGAGAGAGGAGCAGCATCCCTTTAGAGGGAGGAGCAGCATCCCTTTAGAGGGAGGGAGGAACAGCATCCCTTTAGAGGGAGGGAGGAACAGCATCCCTTTAGAGGGAGGGAGGAACAGCATCCCTTTAGAGAGAGGAACAGCATCCCTTTAGAGAGAGGAGCAGCATCCCTTTAGAGAGAGAGGAACAGCATCCCTTTAGAGAGAGAGGAACAGCATCCCTTTAGAGAGAGGAACAGCATCCCTTTAGAGAGAGAGGAACAGCATCCCTTTAGAGAGAGGAACAGCATCCCTTTAGAGAGAGGAACAGCATCCCTTTAGAGAGGGAGGAACATCATCCCTTTAGAGAGAGGAACAGCATCCCTTTAGAGAGAGGAACAGCATCCCTTTAGAGAGAGGAACAGCATCCCTTTAGAGAGAGGAACAGCATCCCTTTAGAGAGAGAGGAACAGCATCCCTTTAGAGAGAGGAACAGCATTCCTTTAGAGAGGGAGGAACAGCATCCCTTTAGAGAGAGAGGAACAGCATCCCTTTAGAGAGAGGAACAGCATCCCTTTAGAGAGAGGAACAGCATCCCTTTAGAGAGAGAGGAACAGCATCCTGTTACAGAGAGGAACAGCATCCCTTTAGAGAGAGGAACAGCATCACCTTACAGAGAGGAACAGCATCACCTTACAGAGAGGAACAGCATCCCTTTAGAGAGAGGAACAGCATCCCTTTAGAGAGAGAGGAACAGCATCCCTTTAGAGAGAGGAACAGCATCCCTTTAGAGAGAGGAACAGCATCCCTTTAGAGAGAGAGGAACAGCATCCCTTTAGAGAGAGGAACAGCATTCCTTTAGAGAGGGAGGAACAGCATCCCTTTAGAGAGAGAGGAACAGCATCCCTTTAGAGAGAGGAACAGCATCCCTTTAGAGAGAGGAACAGCATCCCTTTAGAGAGAGGAGCAGCATCCCTTTAGAGAGAGAGGAACAGCATCCCTTTAGAGGGAGGAACAGCATCCCTTTAGAGGGAGGAACAGCATCCCTTTAGAGAGAGAGGAACGGCATCCCTTTAGAGAGAGGAACAGCATCCCTTTAGAGAGAGAGGAACATCATCCCTTTAGAGAGAGAGGAACAGCATCCTGTTACAGAGAGGAACAGCATCTCTTTAGAGAGAGGAGCAGCATCCCTTTAGAGAGAGAGGAACAGCATCCCTTTAGAGAGAGAGGAACAGCATCCCTTTAGAGAGAGGAACAGCATCCCTTTAGAGAGAGGAACAGCATCCCTTTAGAGAGAGGAACAGCATCCCTTTAGAGAGAGGAACAGCATCCCTTTAGAGAGAGGAACAGCATCCCTTTAGAGAGGGAGGAACATCATCCCTTTAGAGAGAGGAACAGCATCCCTTTAGAGAGAGGAACAGCATCCCTTTAGAGGAACAGCATCCCTTTAGAGAGAGGAACAGCATCCCTTTAGAGAGAGGAACAGCATCCCTTTAGAGGAACAGCATTCCTTTAGAGAGGAACGGCATCCCTTTAGAGAGAGAGGAACAGCATCCCTTTGGAGAGAGGAACAGCATCCCTTTAGAGAGAGGAACAGCATCCCTTTAGAGAGAGAGGAACAGCATCCTGTTACAGAGAGGAACAGCATCCCTTTAGAGAGAGGAACAGCATCACCTTACAGAGAGGAACAGCATCACCTTACAGAGAGGAACAGCATCCCTTTAGAGAGAGGAACAGCATCCCTTTAGAGAGAGAGGAACAGCATCCCTTTAGAGAGAGGAACAGCATCCCTTTAGAGAGAGGAACAGCATTCCTTTAGAGAGGGAGGAACAGCATCCCTTTAGAGAGAGAGGAACAGCATCCCTTTAGAGAGAGAACAGCATCCCTTTAGAGAGAGGAACAGCATCCCTTTAGAGAGAGGAGCAGCATCCCTTTAGAGAGAGAGGAACAGCATCCCTTTAGAGGGAGGAACAGCATCCCTTTAGAGGGAGGAACAGCATCCCTTTAGAGAGAGAGGAACGGCATCCCTTTAGAGAGAGGAACAGCATCCCTTTAGAGAGAGAGGAACATCATCCCTTTAGAGAGAGAGGAACAGCATCCTGTTACAGAGAGGAACAGCATCTCTTTAGAGAGAGGAACAGCATCCCTTTAGAGAGAGGAACAGCATCACCTTACAGAGAGGAACAGCATCCCTTTAGAGAGAGAGGAACAGCATCCCTTTAGAGAGAGAGGAGCAGCATCCTTTTAGAGAGAGAGGAACAGCATCCCTTTAGAGAGAGAGGAACAGCATCCCTTTAGAGAGAGAGGAACAGCATCCCTTTAGAGAGAGGAACAGCATCCCTTTAGAGAGAGGACCAGCATCCCTTTAGAGAGAGGACCAGCATCCCTTTAGAGAGAGAGAGGAACAGCATCCCTTTAGAGGGAGGAACAGCATCCCTTTAGAGAGAGAGGAACAGCATCCCTTTAGAGAGAGGAACAGCATCCCTTTAGAGAGAGGACCAGCATCCCTTTAGAGAGAGAGAGGAACAGCATCCCTTTAGAGAGAGGAACAGCATCCCTTTAGAGAGAGGAACAGCATCCCTTTAGAGGGAGGAACAGCATCCCTTTAGAGAGAGGAACAGCATCCCTTTAGAGAGAGGAACAGCATCCCTTTAGAGAGAGGAACAGCATCCCTTTAGAGAGAGGAACAGCATTCCTTTAGAGAGAGAGGAACAGCATCCCTTTAGAGGGAGGAACGGCATCCCTTTAGAGAGAGGAACAGCATCCCTTTAGAGAGAGGAACAGCATTCCTTTAGAGAGAGAGGAACAGCATCCCTTTAGAGAGAGGAACAGCATCCCTTTAGAGAGAGGAACAGCATCACCTTATAGAGGAACAGCATCCCTTTAGAGAGAGGAACAGCATCCTTTTAGAGAGAGGAACAGCATCCCTTCACAACATCATATTAATCTCCACCTCTGTTTTTCAGAGATAGTCCGGACTCCCTGCCTGTGTTCCTAGGGGAGAATGAAGCCAAGAAGGGCTGTACCATCACACAGATGGGGGACAACATGTTTGCTGCTGTCCAGTGAGTGTCCTCCACTAACTAACACACGAGGAACACATGGACCATTTTAAGTAACACAACAACAAGAGAATCCACTGGTTGGTGTGGTCATGGGATGTGACAGAGATGGTGTGGTCATGGGATGTGACAGAGATGGTGTGGTCATGGGATGTGACAGAGATGACTCATTATCAAAACGTATTCTCTTTTTTTCTCGCCATCCCTCGCTCTCTCCTCCCTCACGTCACCTCTCTCCTCCCTCACGTCACCTCTCTCCTCCCTCACCGTCCCCCTCGCTCTCTCCTCCCTCCTGTCACCTCCCTCGCGCTCTCCTCCCTCACTGTCCCCCTCCATCTCCCCTCCCTCACCCACCTCCTCGCTCTCTCCTCCCTCACCCACCCCCTCGCTCTCTCCTCCCTCACCCACCCCCTCGCTCTCTCCTCCCTCACCCACCCCCTCGCTCTCTCCTCCCTCACCCACCCCCTCACTCTCTCCTCCCTCACCCACCCCCTCGCTCTCTCCTCCCTCACTGTCCCCCTCGCTCTCTCCTCCCTCATCCACCCCATCGCTCTCTCTTCCCTCACCGTCCCCCTCGCTCTCCTCCCTCACCGCCCCGTCTCTCTCTCCTCCCTCACCGCCCCGTCTCTCTGACCCCCTCTCTCTCCTCCCTCACTGTCCCGTCTCTCTCCAATCTCTGCCCAAACTCTCCCTCCTTCTCTATCTCTCCCTCCTCTTCTCTCTCCTTCAGTCTGTTTCTGGTTAGGATGAGGAAGGAGAGGGGCGGGCGTAAGGAAGGGGGCAAGGCTCTGGATAACCTGGAGGAGGAGTTAAGAGAGAGGGCGGAGTCTCTGGGCTTTTCCCTGGAGCAGAAGACAAAAGGCATGAAGCAGAGAGACAAGAAGGTAACACCCCGTACTGAGACGGTACTAGAAGGTAACACCCCGTACTGAGACGGTACTAGAAGGTAACGCCCCGTACTGAGACGGTACTAGAAGGTAACGCCCCGTACTGAGACGGTACTAGAAGGTAACGCCCGTACTGAGACGGTACTAGAAGGTAACGCCCGTACTGAGACGGTACTAGAAGGTAACGCCCCGTACTGAGACGGTACTAGAAGGTAACGCCCCGTACTGAGACGGTACTAGAAGGTAACGCCCCGTACTGAGACGGTACTAGAAGGTAACGCCCCGTACTGAGACGGTACTAGAAGGTAACGCCCCGTACTGAGACGGTACTAGAAGGTAACGCCCGTACTGAGACGGTACTAGAAGGTAACGCCCGTACTGAGACGGTACTAGAAGGTAACGCCCCGTACTGAGACGGTACTAGAAGGTAACGCCCGTACTGAGACGGTACTAGAAGGTAACGCCCGTACTGAGACGGTACTAGAAGGTAACGCCCGTACTGAGACGGTACTAGAAGGTAACGCCCGTACTGAGACGGAACTAGAAGGTAACGCCCGTACTGAGACGGTACTAGAAGGTAACGCCCGTACTGAGACGGTACTAGAAGGTAACGCCCGTACTGAGACGGTACTAGAAGGTAACGCCCGTACTGAGACGGTACTAGAAGGTAACGCCCGTACTGAGACGGTACTAGAAGGTAACGCCCGTACTGAGAAGGTAACACCCCGTACTGAGACGGTACCAGAAGGTAACGCCCGTACTGAGACGGTACCAGAAGGTAACGCCCGTACTGAGACGGTACTAGAAGGTAACACCCCGTACTGAGAAGGTAACACCCCGTACTGAGACGGTACCAGAAGGTAACGCCCGTACTGAGACGGTACTAGAAGGTAACGCCCGTACTGAGACGGTACTAGAAGGTAACGCCCCGTACTGAGACGGTACTAGAAGGTAACGCCCCGTACTGAGACGGTACTAGAAGGTAACGCCCCATACTGAGACGGTACTAGAAGGTAACGCCCCGTACTGAGACGGTACTAGAAGGTAACGCCCCGTACTGAGACGGTACTAGAAGGTAACGCCCCGTACTGAGACGGTACTAGAAGGTGACGCCCCGTACTGAGAAGGTAACACCCCGTACTGAGACGGTACTAGAAGGTAACGCCCCGTACTGAGACGGTACTAGAAGGTAACACCCTGTACTGAGACGGTACTAGAAGGTAACGCCCCGTACTGAGACGGTACTAGAAGGTAACGCCCGTACTGAGACGGTACTAGAAGGTAACGCCCGTACTGAGACGGTACTAGAAGGTAACGCCCGTACTGAGACGGTACTAGAAGGTAACGCCCCGTACTGAGACGGTACTAGAAGGTAACGCCCCGTACTGAGACGGTACCAGAAGGTAACGCCCCGTACTAGAAGGTAACGCCCCGTACTAGAAGGTAACACCCCGTACTGAGACGGTACTAGAAGGTAACACCCCGTACTGAGACGGTACTAGAAGGTGACACCCCGTACTGAGACGGTACTAGAAGGTAACACCCCGTACTGAGACGGTACTAGAAGGTAACACCCCGTACTGAGACGGTACCAGAAGGTAACACCCCGTACTGAGACGGTACCAGAAGGTAACACCCCGTACTGAGACGGTACCAGAAGGTAACGCCCGTACTGAGACGGTACTAGAAGGTAACACCCCGTACTGAGACGGTACTAGAAGGTAACACCCCGTACTGAGACGGTACTAGAAGGTGACGCCCGTACTGAGACGGTACTAGAAGGTAACGCCCGTACTGAGACGGTACTAGAAGGTAACGCCCGTACTGAGACGGTACTAGAATGTAACACCCCGTACTGAGACGGTACTAGAAGGTGACGCCCGTACTGAGACGGTACTAGAAGGTAACACCCCTGAGACGGTACTGAGACGGTACGGTAGAAGGTAACGCCCGTACTGAGACGGTACTAGAAGGTAACGCCCGTACTGAGACGGTACTAGAAGGTAACGCCCCGTACTGAGACGGTACTAGAAGGTAACGCCCGTACTGAGACGGTACTAGAAGGTAACGCCCCGTACGGTACTAGAGAACGGTACTGAGACGGTACTAGAAGGTAACCCCGTACTGAGACGGTACTAGAAGGTAACGCCCGTACTGAGACGGTACTAGAAGGTAACGCCCCGTACTGAGACGGTACTAGAAGGTAACACCCCGTACTGAGACGGTACTAGAAGGTAACGCCCCGTACTGAGACGGTACTAGAAGGTAACGCCCCGTACTGAGACGGTACTAGAAGGTAACGCCCCGTACTGAGACGGTACTAGAAGGTAACGCCCGTACTGAGACGGTACTAGAAGGTAACACCCCGTACTGAGACGGTACTAGAAGGTAACGCCCGTACTGAGAAGGTAACACCCCGTACTGAGACGGTACCAGAAGGTAACACCCCGTACTGAGACGGTACCAGAAGGTAACACCCCGTACTGAGACGGTACTAGAAGGTAACACCCCGTACTGAGACGGTAACACCCCGTACTGAGACGGTACTAGAAGGTAACGCCCCGTACTGAGACGGTACTAGAAGGTAACACCCCGTACTGAGACGGTACTAGAAGGTAACGCCCCGTACTGAGACGGTACTAGAAGGTAACGCCCGTACTGAGACGGTACTAGAAGGTAACACCCCGTACTGAGACGTTACCAGAAGGTAACGCCCCGTACTGAGACGGTACCAGAAGGTAACACCCCGTACTGAGACGCTAACACCCCGTACTGAGACGGTACTAGAAGGTACCACCCCGTATGAGACGGTACTAGAAGGTAACACCCCGTACTGAGATGGTACTAGAAGGTAACACCCCGTACTGAGACGCTAACACCCCGTACTGAGGCGGTACTAGAAGGTAACACCCCGTACTGAGACGGTACTAGAAGGTAACGCCCCGTACTGAGACGGTACTAGAAGGTAACACCCCGTACTGAGACGCTAACACCCCGTACTGAGACGGTACCAGAAGGTAACGCCACGTACTGAGACGGTACTAGAAGGTGACACCCCGTACTGAGACGGTACTAGAAGGTAACGCCCCGTACTGAGACGGTACTAGAAGGTAACACCCCGTACTGAGACGCTAACACCCCGTACTGAGACGGTACCAGAAGGTAACGCCCCGTACTGAGACGGTACTAGAAGGTAACGCCCCGTACTGAGACGGTACTAGAAGGTAACACCCCGTACTGAGACGGTACTAGAAGGTAACACCCCGTATGAGACGGTACTAGAAGGTAACACCCCTTACTGAGACGGTACCAGAAGGTAACGCCCCGTACTGAGACGGTACTAGAAGGTAACACCCCGTACTGAGACGGTACTAGAAGGTAACGCCCCGTACTGAGACGGTACTAGAAGGTAACACCCCTTACTGAGACGCTAACACCCCGTACTGAGACGGTACCAGAAGGTAACACCCCGTACTGAGACGGTACTAGAGGTAACACCCCGTACTGAGACGGTACTAGAAGGTAACGCCCCGTACTGAGACGGTACCAGAAGGTGACGCCCGTACTGAGACGGTACTAGAAGGTAACACCCCGTACTGAGACGGTACTAGAAGGTAACACCCCGTACTGAGACGGTACTAGAAGGTAACACCCCGTACTGAGACGGTACTAGAAGGTAACACCCCGTACTGAGACGGTACTAGAAGGTACGCCCCGTACTGAGACGGTACTAGAAGGTAACGGTACCCCCCGTACTGAGACGGTACCAGAAGGTAACGCCCCGTACTGAGACGGTACTAGAAGGTAACGCCCCGTATTGAGACGCTAACACCCCGTACTGAGACGGTACCAGAAGGTGACGCCCCGTACTGAGACGGTACTAGAAGGTAACACCCCGTACTGAGACGGTACTAGAAGGTGACACCCCGTACTGAGACGGTACTAGAAGGTAACGCCCCGTACTGAGACGGTACTAGAAGGTAACACCCCGTACTGAGACGCTAACACCCCGTACTGAGACGGTACCAGAAGGTGACGCCCCGTACTGAGACGGTACTAGAAGGTGACACCCCGTACTGAGACGGTACTAGAAGGTAACGCCCCGTACTGAGACGGTACTAGAAGGTAACACCCCGTACTGAGACGGTACTAGAAGGTAACACCCCGTATGAGACGGTACCAGAAGGTAACACCCCTTCCTGAGACGGTACCAGAAGGTAACGCCCCGTACTGAGACGGTACTAGAAGGTAACGCCCCGTACTGAGACGGTACTAGAAGGTAACGCCCCGTACTGAGACGGTACTAGAAGGTAACACCCCATACTGAGACGGTACTAGAAGGTAACACCCCTTACTGAGACGCTAACACCCCGTACTGAGACGGTACCAGAAGGTAACGCCCCGTACTGAGACGGTACTAGAAGGTAACACCCCATACTGAGACGGTACTAGAAGGTAACACCCCTTACTGAGACGCTAACACCCCGTACTGAGACGGTACCAGAAGGTAACACCCCGTACTGAGACGGTACTAGAAGGTAACGCCCGTACTGAGACGGTACCAGAAGGTGACGCCCGTACTGAGACGGTACTAGAAGGTAACACCCCGTACTGAGACGGTACTAGAAGGTAACACCCCGTACTGAGACGGTACTAGAAGGTAACACCCCGTACTGAGACGGTACCAGAAGGTAACACCCCGTACTGAGACGGTACTAGAAGGTAACACCCCGTACTGAGACGGTACTAGAAGGTAACACCCCGTATGAGACGGTACTAGAAGGTAACACCCCGTACTGAGACGGTACTAGAAGGTAACACCCCGTACTGAGACGGTACTAGAAGGTAACACCCCGTACTGAGACGGTACCAGAAGGTAACACCCCGTACTGAGACGGTACCAGAAGGTAACGCCCGTACTGAGACGGTACCAGAAGGTAACGCCCGTACCCCCAGAAGGTAACACCCCGTGAGACGGTACCAGAAGGTAACACCCCGACTGAGACGGTACTAGAAGGTAACACCCCGTACTGAGACGGTACTAGAAGGTAACACCCCGTACTGAGACGGTACCAGAAGGTAACACCCCGTACTGAGACGGTACTAGGAGGTAACGCCCCGTACTGAGACGGTACTAGGAGGTGACGCCCCGTACTGAGACGGTACTAGGAGGTGACGCCCGTACTGAGACGGTACTAGAAGGTAACGCCCGTACTGAGACGGTACCAGAAGGTAACGCCCCGTACTGAGACGGTACCAGAAGGTAACGCCCGTACTGAGACGGTACCAGAAGGTAACGCCCGTACTGAGACGGTACTAGAAGGTAACGCCCGTACTGAGACGGTACTAGAAGGTAACACCCCGTACTGAGACGGTACTAGAAGGTAACGCCCCGTACTGAGACGGTACTAGAAGGTAACGCCCCGTACTGAGACGGTACTAGAAGGTAACGCCCCGTACTGAGACGGTACTAGAAGGTAACGCCCCGTACTGAGACGGTACTAGAAGGTAACACCCCGTACTGAGACGGTACTAGAAGGTAACACCCCGTACTGAGACGGTACTAGAAGGTAACGCCCCGTACTGAGAAGGTAACACCCCGTACTGAGACGGTACCAGAAGGTAACACCCCGTACTGAGACGGTACCAGAAGGTAACACCCCGTACTGAGACGGTACTAGAAGGTAACACCCCGTACTGAGAAGGTAACACCCCGTACTGAGACGGTACTAGAAGGTAACGCCCCGTACTGAGACGGTACTAGAAGGTAACACCCCGTACTGAGACGGTACTAGAAGGTAACGCCCCGTACTGAGACGGTACTAGAAGGTAACGCCCCGTACTGAGACGGTACTAGAAGGTAACACCCCGTACTGAGACGATACCAGAAGGTAACGCCCCGTACTGAGACGGTACCAGAAGGTAACACCCCGTACTGAGACGCTAACACCCCGTACTGAGACGGTACTAGAAGGTACCACCCCGTATGAGACGGTACTAGAAGGTAACACCCCGTACTGAGATGGTACTAGAAGGTAACACCCCGTACTGAGACGCTAACACCCCGTACTGAGGCGGTACTAGAAGGTAACACCCCGTACTGAGACGGTACTAGAAGGTAACGCCCCGTACTGAGACGGTACTAGAAGGTAACACCCCGTACTGAGACGCTAACACCCCGTACTGAGACGGTACCAGAAGGTAACGCCCCGTACTGAGACGGTACTAGAAGGTGACACCCCGTACTGAGACGGTACTAGAAGGTAACGCCCCGTACTGAGACGGTACTAGAAGGTAACACCCCGTACTGAGACGCTAACACCCCGTACTGAGACGGTACCAGAAGGTAACGCCCCGTACTGAGACGGTACTAGAAGGTAACGCCCCGTACTGAGACGGTACTAGAAGGTAACACCCCGTACTGAGACGGTACTAGAAGGTAACACCCCGTATGAGACGGTACTAGAAGGTAACACCCCTTACTGAGACGGTACCAGAAGGTAACGCCCCGTACTGAGACGGTACTAGAAGGTAACACCCCGTACTGAGACGGTACTAGAAGGTAACGCCCCGTACTGAGACGGTACTAGAAGGTAACACCCCTTACTGAGACGCTAACACCCCGTACTGAGACGGTACCAGAAGGTAACACCCCGTACTGAGACGGTACTAGAAGGTAACACCCCGTACTGAGACGGTACTAGAAGGTAACGCCCCGTACTGAGACGGTACCAGAAGGTGACGCCCCGTACTGAGACGGTACTAGAAGGTAACACCCCGTACTGAGACGGTACTAGAAGGTAACACCCCGTACTGAGACGGTACTAGAAGGTAACACCCCGTACTGAGACGGTACTAGAAGGTAACGCCCCGTACTGAGACGGTACTAGAAGGTAACGCCCCGTACTGAGACGGTACTAGAAGGTAACGCCCCGTACTGAGACGGTACCAGAAGGTAACACCCCGTACTGAGACGGTACCAGAAGGTAACGCCCCGTACTGAGACGGTACTAGAAGGTAACGCCCCGTATTGAGACGCTAACACCCCGTACTGAGACGGTACCAGAAGGTGACGCCCCGTACTGAGACGGTACTAGAAGGTAACACCCCGTACTGAGACGGTACTAGAAGGTGACACCCCGTACTGAGACGGTACTAGAAGGTAACGCCCGTACTGAGACGGTACTAGAAGGTAACACCCCGTACTGAGACGCTAACACCCCGTACTGAGACGGTACCAGAAGGTGACGCCCGTACTGAGACGGTACTAGAAGGTGACACCCCGTACTGAGACGGTACTAGAAGGTAACGCCCGTACTGAGACGGTACTAGAAGGTAACACCCCGTACTGAGACGGTACTAGAAGGTAACACCCCGTATGAGACGGTACTAGAAGGTAACACCCCTTACTGAGACGGTACCAGAAGGTAACGCCCCGTACTGAGACGGTACTAGAAGGTAACACCCCATACTGAGACGGTACTAGAAGGTAACACCCCTTACTGAGACGCTAACACCCCGTACTGAGACGGTACCAGAAGGTAACACCCCGTACTGAGACGGTACTAGAAGGTAACGCCCCGTACTGAGACGGTACCAGAAGGTGACGCCCCGTACTGAGACGGTACTAGAAGGTAACACCCCGTACTGAGACGGTACTAGAAGGTAACACCCCGTACTGAGACGGTACTAGAAGGTAACACCCCGTACTGAGACGGTACCAGAAGGTAACACCCCGTACTGAGACGGTACTAGAAGGTAACACCCCGTACTGAGACGGTACTAGAAGGTAACACCCCGTATGAGACGGTACTAGAAGGTAACACCCCGTACTGAGACGGTACTAGAAGGTAACACCCCGTACTGAGACGGTACTAGAAGGTAACACCCCGTACTGAGACGGTACCAGAAGGTAACACCCCGTACTGAGACGGTACCAGAAGGTAACGCCCCGTACTGAGACGGTACCAGAAGGTAACGCCCCGTACTGAGACGGTACCAGAAGGTAACACCCCGTACTGAGACGGTACCAGAAGGTAACACCCCGTACTGAGACGGTACTAGAAGGTAACACCCCGTACTGAGACGGTACTAGAAGGTAACGCCCCGTACTGAGACGGTACCAGAAGGTAACGCCCGTACTGAGACGGTACCAGAAGGTAACGCCCGTACTGAGACGGTACCAGAAGGTAACGCCCCGTACTGAGACGGTACTAGAAGGTAACGCCCCGTACTGAGACGGTACTAGAAGGTAACGCCCCGTACTGAGACGGTACTAGAAGGTAACGCCCCGTACTGAGACGGTACTAGAAGGTAACGCCCGTACTGAGACGGTACTAGAAGGTAACGCCCGTACTGAGACGGTACCAGAAGGTAACACCCCGTACTGAGACGGGACTAGAAGGTAACGCCCGTACTGAGACGGTACTAGAAGGTAACACCCCGTACTGAGACGGTACTAGAAGGTAACACCCCGTACTGAGACGGTACCAGAAGGTAACACCCCGTACTGAGACGCTAACACCCCGTAATGAGACGGTACTAGAAGGTAACGCCCCGTACTGAGACGGTACTAGAAGGTAACACCCCGTACTGAAACGGTACTAGAAGGTAACGCCCCGTATTGAGACGGTACTAGAAGGTAACACCCCGTACTGAGAAGGTACTAGAAGGTAACACCCCGTACTGAGACGGTACTAGAAGGTGACACACCGTACTGAGACGGTACTAGAAGGTAACGCCCCGTACTGAGACGGTACTAGAAGGTAACGCCCCGTACTGACACGGTACTAGAAGGTAACGCCCCGTACTGAGACGGTACTAGAAGGTAACACCCCGTACTGAGACGGTACTAGAAGGTAACACCCCGTACTGAGACGGTACTAGAAGGTAACACCCCGTACTGAGACGGTACTAGAAGGTAACACCCCGTACTGAGACGGTACTAGAAGGTAACGCCCCGTACTGAGACGCTAACACCCCGTACTGAGACGGTACTAGAAGGTAACGCCCCGTACTGAGACGGTACTAGAAGGTAACACCCCGTACTGAGACGGTACTAGAAGGTAACACCCCGTACTGAGACGGTACCAGAAGGTAACACCCCGTACTGAGACGCTAACACCCCGTACTGAGACGGTACTAGAAGGTAACACCCCGTACTGAGACGGTACTAGAAGGTAACACCCCGTACTGAGACGGTACTAGAAGGTAACACCCCGTACTGAGACGGTACTAGAAGGTAACACCCCGTACTGAGACGGTACCAGAAGGTAACACCCCGTACTGAGACGCTAACACCCCGTACTGAGACGGTACTAGAAGGTAACACCCCGTACTGAGACGGTACTAGAAGGTAACACCCCGTACTGAGACGGTACTAGAAGGTAACACCCCGTACTGAGACGGTACCAGAAGGTAACACCCCGTACTGAGACGCTAACACCCCGTAATGAGACGGTACTAGAAGGTAACACCCCGTACTGAGACGGTACTAGAAGGTAACACCCCGTACTGAGACGGTACTAGAAGGTAACACCCCATACTGAGACGGTACTAGAAGGTAACGCCCCGTACTGAGACGGTACCAGAAGGTAACGCCCCGTACTAGAAGGTAACGCCCCGTACTAGAAGGTAACACCCCGTACTGAGACGGTACTAGAAGGTAACGCCCGTACTGAGACGGTACTAGAAGGTAACGCCCGTACTGAGACGGTACTAGAAGGTAACGCCCGTACTGAGACGGTACTAGAAGGTAACGCCCGTACTGAGACGGTACTAGAAGGTAACGCCCCGTACTGAGACGGTACCAGAAGGTAACGCCCGTACTAGAAGGTAACGCCCCATACTAGAAGGTAACACCCCGTACTGAGACGGTACCAGAAGGTAACGCCCGTACTGAGACGGTACTAGAAGGTAACGCCCGTACTGAGACGGTACTAGAAGGTAACGCCCGTACTGAGACGGTACTAGAAGGTAACGCCCGTACTGAGACGGTACCAGAAGGTAACACCCCGTACTGAGACGGTACTAGAAGGTAACACCCCGTACTGAGACTGTACTAGAAGGTAACACCCCGTACTGAGACGGTACTAGAAGGTAACGCCCCGTACTGAGACGGTACTAGAAGGTAACACCCCGTACTGAGACGGTACCAGAAGGTAACGCCCCGTACTGAGACGGTACCAGAAGGTAACACCCCGTACTGAGACGGTACCAGAAGGTAACACCCCGTACTGAGACGGTACCAGAAGGTAACACCCCGTACTGAGACGGTACCAGAAGGTAACACCCCGTACTGAGACGCTAACACCCCGTACTGAGACGGTACCAGAAGGTAACACCCCTTACTGAGACGCTAACACCCCGTACTGAGACGGTACCAGAAGGTAACACCCCGTACTGAGACGGTACTAGAAGGTAACACCCCGTACTGAGACGGTACTAGAAGGTAACACCCCGTACTGAGACGGTACTAGAAGGTAACACCCCGTACTGAGACGGTACTAGAAGGTAACACCCCGTACTGAGACGGTACTAGAAGGTAACACCCCGTACTGAGACGGTACTAGAAGGTAACACCCCGTACTGAGACGGTACCAGAAGGTGACACCCCGTACTGAGACGGTACCAGAAGGTAACACCCCGTACTGAGACGCTAACACCCCGTACTGAGACGGTACTAGAAGGTAACACCCCGTACTGAGACGGTACTAGAAGGTAACACCCCGTACTGAGACGGTACTAGAAGGTAACGCCCCGTACTGAGACGGTACCAGAAGGTAACGCCCCGTACTAGAAGGTAACGCCCCGTACTAGAAGGTAACACCCCGTACTGAGACGGTACTAGAAGGTAACGCCCCGTACTGAGACGGTACTAGAAGGTAACGCCCCGTACTGAGACGGTACTAGAAGGTAACGCCCCGTACTGAGACGGTACTAGAAGGTAACGCCCCGTACTGAGACGGTACTAGAAGGTAACGCCCCGTACTGAGACGGTACTAGAAGGTAACGCCCCGTACTGAGACGGTACTAGAAGGTAACGCCCCGTACTGAGACGGTACTAGAAGGTAACAGTTTAACCACCCTCTGTCCATGTCCAGGTTGTCACCAAGACGTTCCATGGAGCCGGCCTGGTGGTTCCTGTTGATCAGAATGATGTTGGTTACCGGGAGCTGCCGGAGACAGACGGTAAGACTCCAGAACACTCTAGAACATTGGCAACGAGGTTTGGTCTCGGGCCAATGCCTTTGGTATCTCAGTGGGCCAGAAGATAATTGGTTTATAATATAAACCCAATGCAAAGGCCTACACTACAAGTAGAACACTGTAGAACCACTCAGATACTCCAGAACACTCCATACCACTGTAGAACACTGTAGAACCACTCAGATACTCCAGAACACTCCATACCACTGTAGAACCACTTGAATACTCCAGAACACTCCATACCACTGTCGAACCACTCGAATACTCCAGAACACTGTCGAACCACTCGAATACTCCAGAACACTCCATACCACTGTAGAACCACTCGAATACTCCAGAACACTCCATACCACTGGAGAACCACTCAGATACTCCAGAACACTCCATACCACTGTTGAACACTCTAGAACCACTCAGATACTCCAGAACACTCCATACCACTGTAGAACCACTCGAATACTCCAGAACACTCCATACCACTGTAGAACACTAGAACCACTCAGATACTCCAGAACACTCCATACCACTGTAGAACCACTCAGATACTCCAGAACACTCCATACCACTGTTGAACACTCTAGAACCACTCAGATACTCCAGAACACTCCATACCACTGTAGAACACTGTAGAACCACTCAGATACTCCAGAACACTCCATACCACTGTAGGACCACTCAGATACTCCAGAACACTCCATACCACTGTAGAACACTCTAGAACCACTCAGATACTCCATACCACTGTAGAATACTCTAGAACCACTAGAATACTCCAGACCACTCCATACCACTGTAGAATACTCTAGAACCACTAAAATACTCCATACCACTGTAGAACACTCTAGAACCACTCAGATACTCCATACCACTAGAATACTCTAGATCCACTAGAATACTCCAGACCACTGTAGAATACTCTAGAACCACTAGAATACTCCAGAACACTGTAGAATACTCTAGAACCACTAGAATACTGCAGAACACTGTAGAATACTCTAGAACCACTAGAATACTCCAGACCCACTGTAGATTACTCTAGAACCACTAGAATGATCCATACCACTGTAGAATACTCTAGAACCACTAGAATGATCCATACCACTGTAGAATACTCTAGAACCACTAGAATACTCCAGAACACTGTAGAATACTCTAGAACCACTAGAATACTCCAGAACACTGTAGAATACTCTAGAACCACTAGAATACTCCAGAACACTGTAGAATACTCTAGAACCACTAGCATACTCCAGAACACTGTAGAATACTCGATAGCCACTAGAATACTCCAGAACACTGTAGAATACTCTAGAACCACTAGAATACTCCAGAACACTGTAGAATACTCTAGAACCACTAGAATACTCCAGAACACTTTAGAATACTCTAGAACCACTAGAATACTCCAGAACACTGTAGAATACTCTAGAACCACTAGAATACTCCAGAACACTGTAGAATACTCTAGAACCACTAGAATACTCCAGAACACTTTAGAATACTCTAGAACCACTATAATACTCCAGAACAGGTTTCAGAAACACTTTCCAAATAGATGTTATTCACAATATGTAATGTCCCCCCAACCTCTCCTCTCCCCCCGATTTACAACATCTGGGGTGTGTGTGTGTGTGTGTGTGTGTGTGTGTGTGTGTGTGTAGCGAGTATGAAGAGGCTGTGTAAGGCTATAGCGGAGGCCAGGGGTGACGAAGACAGGATGAAGGCTTTCGGCCCGCTGCAGGAGATGATCACCTTCGTCCAGTTCGCTAACGACGAGTGTGACTACGGCATGGGGCTGGAGCTGGGCATAGACCTCTTCTGTTACGGATCACAGGTACACACACACACACACACACACACACACACACACACACACACACACACACACACACACACACACCTCAACACACGGAGCTGGTACGCTCTCACACCAACAGACATTAACACTATGGTGTAGATCTCAGTGTAGAACTACCAACAGACATTAACAGACATCTTCCATTGTGTGTCTGTCTGACCCTCAGTTTCCTGTCTTCCATTGTGTGTCTGTCTGACTGAGTTTCCTGTCTTCCATTGTGTGTCTGTCTGACTCAGTTTCCTGTCTTCCATTGTGTGTCTGTCTGATCTGTTTCCTGTCTTCCATTGTGTGTCTGTCTGACCCTCAGTTTCCTGTCTTCCATTGTGTGTCTGTCTGACCCTCAGTTTCCTGTCTTCCATTGTGTGTCTGTCTGACCCTCAGTTTCCTGTCTTCCATTGTGTGTCTGTCTGACTCAGTTTCCTGTCTTCCATTGTGTGTCTGTCTGATCTGTTTCCTGTCTTCCATTGTGTGTCTGTCTGACCCTCAGTTTCCTGTCTTCCATTGTGTGTCTGTCTGACCCTCAGTTTCCTGTCTTCCATTGTGTGTCTGACCCTCAGTTTCCTGTCTTCCATTGTGTGTCTGTCTGACTCTCAGTTTCCTGTCTTCCATTGTGTGTCTGTCTGACCCTCAGTTTCCTGTCTTCCATTGTGTCTGTCTGACCCTCAGTTTCCTGTCTTCCATTGTGTGTGTCTCTGACTCAGTTTCCTGTCTTCCATTGTGTGTCTGTCTGACTCAGTTTCCTGTCTTCCATTGTGTGTCTGTCTGACTCAGTTTCCTGTCTTCCATTGTGTGTCTGTCTGACCCTCAGTTTCCTGTCTTCCATTGTGTGTCTGTCTGACCCTCAGTTTCCTGTCTTCCATTGTGTGTCTGTCTGACCCTCAGTTTCCTGTCTTCCATTGTGTGTCTGTCTGACCCTCAGTTTCCTGTCTTCCATTGTGTGTCTGTCTGACTGAGTTTCCTGTCTTCCATTGTGTGTCTGTCTGACTCAGTTTCCTGTCTTCCATTGTGTGTCTGTCTGATCTGTTTCCTGTCTTCCATTGTGTGTCTGTCTGACTCAGTTTCCTGTCTTCCATTGTGTGTCTGTCTGACCCTCAGTTTCCTGTCTTCCATTGTGTGTCTGTCTGACCCTCAGTTTCCTGTCTTCCATTGTGTGTCTGTCTGACCCTCAGTTTCCTGTCTTCCATTGTGTGTCTGTCTGACTCAGTTTCCTGTCTTCCATTGTGTGTCTGTCTGATCTGTTTCCTGTCTTCCATTGTGTGTCTGTCTGACCCTCAGTTTCCTGTCTTCCATTGTGTGTCTGTCTGACCCTCAGTTTCCTGTCTTCCATTGTGTGTCTGTCTGACTCTGTTTCCTGTCTTCCATTGTGTGTCTGTCTGACTCAGTTTCCTGTCTTCCATTGTGTCTGACTCAGTTTCCTGTCTTCCATTGTGTCTGACTCAGTTTCCTGTCTTCCATTGTGTGTCTGTCTGACCCTCAGTTTCCTGTCTTCCATTGTGTGTCTGTCTGACTCTCAGTTTCCTGTCTTCCATTGTGTGTCTGTCTGACCCTCAGTTTCCTGTCTTCCATTGTGTCTGTCTGACCCTCAGTTTCCTGTCTTCCATTGTGTGTCTGTCTGACTCAGTTTCCTGTCTTCCATTGTGTGTCTGTCTGACCCTCAGTTTCCTGTCTTCCATTGTGTGTCTGTCTGACTCAGTTTCCTGTCTTCCATTGTGTGTCTGTCTGACCCTCAGTTTCCTGTCTTCCATTGTGTGTCTGTCTGACCCTCAGTTTCCTGTCTTCCATTGTGTGTCTGTCTGACTCAGTTTCCTGTCTTCCATTGTGTGTCTGTCTGACTCAGTTTCCTGTCTTCCATTGTGTCTGACTCAGTTTCCTGTCTTCCATTGTGTCTGACTCAGTTTCCTGTCTTCCATTGTGTGTCTGTCTGATCTGTTTCCTGTCTTCCATTGTGTGTCTGTTTGACTCTGTTTCCTGTCTTCCATTGTGTGTCTGTCTGACCCTCAGTTTCCTGTCTTCCATTGTGTGTCTGTCTGACCCTCAGTTTCCTGTCTTCCATTGTGTGTCTGTCTGACCCTCAGTTTCCTGTCTTCCATTGTGTGTCTGTCTGACCCTCAGTTTCCTGTCTTCCATTGTGTGTCTGTCTGACCCTCAGTTTCCTGTCTTCCATTGTGTGTCTGTCTGACTCAGTTTCCTGTCTTCCATTGTGTGTCTGTCTGACCCTCAGTTTCCTGTCTTCCATTGTGTGTCTGTCTGACCCTCAGTTTCCTGTCTTCCATTGTGTGTCTGTCTGACCCTCAGTTTCCTGTCTTCCATTGTGTGTCTGTCTGACTCAGTTTCCTGTCTTCCATTGTGTGTCTGTCTGACCCTCAGTTTCCTGTCTTCCATTGTGTGTCTGTCTGACCCTCAGTTTCCTGTCTTCCATTGTGTCTGACTCAGTTTCCTGTCTTCCATTGTGTGTCTGTCTGACTCAGTTTCCTGTCTTCCATTGTGTGTCTGTCTGACCCTCTGTTTCCTGTCTTCCATTGTGTGTCTGTCTGACCCTCAGTTTCCTGTCTTCCATTGTGTGTCTGTCTGACTCAGTTTCCTGTCTTCCATTGTGTGTCTGTCTGACTCAGTTTCCTGTCTTCCATTGTGTCTGTCTGACCCTCAGTTTCCTGTCTTCCATTGTGTGTCTGTCTGACTCAGTTTCCTGTCTTCCATTGTGTGTCTGTCTGACCCTCAGTTTCCTGTCTTCCATTGTGTGTCTGTCTGACCCTCAGTTTCCTGTCTTCCATTGTGTCTGACTCTTTCCTGTCTTCCATTGTGTGTCTGTCTGACTCAGTTTCCTGTCTTCCATTGTGTGTCTGTCTGACCCTCTGTTTCCTGTCTTCCATTGTGTGTCTGTCTGACTCAGTTTCCTGTCTTCCATTGTGTGTCTGTCTGACTCAGTTTCCTGTCTTCCATTGTGTGTCTGTCTGACTGTCAGTTTCCTGTCTTCCATTGTGTCTGACTCAGTTTCCTGTCTTCCATTGTGTGTCTGTCTGACTCAGTTTCCTGTCTTCCATTGTGTGTCTGTCTGACTCAGTTTCCTGTCTTCCATTGTGTGTCTGTCTGACTCTGTTTCCTGTCTTCCATTGTGTGTCTGTCTGACTCTCAGTTTCCTGTCTTCCATTGTGTGTCTGTCTGACTCAGTTTCCTGTCTTCCATTGTGTGTCTGTCTGACTCAGTTTCCTGTCTTCCATTGTGTGTCTGTCTGACTGTCAGTTTCCTGTCTTCCATTGTGTCTGACTCAGTTTCCTGTCTTCCATTGTGTGTCTGTCTGACTCAGTTTCCTGTCTTCCATTGTCTGTCTGTCTGACCCTCAGTTTCCTGTCTTCCATTGTCTTCCATTGTGTGTCTGTCTGACCCTCAGTTTCCTGTCTTCCATTGTGTGTCTGTCTGACCCTCAGTTTCCTGTCTTCCATTGTGTGTCTGTCTGACCCTCAGTTTCCTGTCTTCCATTGTGTGTCTGTCTGACCCTCAGTTTCCTGTCTTCCATTGTGTGTCTGTCTGACCCTCAGTTTCCTGTCTTCCATTGTGTGTCTGTCTGACCCTCAGTTTCCTGTCTTCCATTGTGTGTCTGTCTGACCCTCAGTTTCCTGTCTTCCATTGTGTGTCTGTCTGACTCAGTTTCCTGTCTTCCATTGTGTGTCTGTCTGACCCTCAGTTTCCTGTCTTCCATTGTGTGTCTGTCTGACCCTCAGTTTCCTGTCTTCCATTGTGTGTCTGTCTGACCCTCAGTTTCCTGTCTTCCATTGTGTGTCTGTCTGACCCTCAGTTTCCTGTCTTCCATTGTGTGTCTGTCTGACTTGTGTGTCTGTCTGACTCAGTTTCCTGTCTTCCATTGTGTGTCTGTCTGACTCAGTTTCCTGTCTTCCATTGTGTGTCTGTCTGACCCTCAGTTTCCTGTCTTCCATTGTGTGTCTGTCTGACCCTCAGTTTCCTGTCTTCCATTGTGTGTCTGTCTGACTCAGTTTCCTGTCTTCCATTGTGTGTCTGTCTGACTCAGTTTCCTGTCTTCCATTGTGTCTGACTCAGTTTCCTGTCTTCCATTGTGTCTGACTCAGTTTCCTGTCTTCCATTGTGTGTCTGTCTGACCCTCAGTTTCCTGTCTTCCATTGTGTGTCTGTCTGATCTGTTTCCTGTCTTCCATTGTGTGTCTGTCTGATCTGTTTCCTGTCTTCCATTGTGTGTCTGTTTGACCCTCAGTTTCCTGTCTTCCATTGTGTGTCTGTCTGACCCTCAGTTTCCTGTCTTCCATTGTGTGTCTGTCTGACTCAGTTTCCTGTCTTCCATTGTGTGTCTGTCTGACCCTGAGTTTCCTGTCTTCCATTGTGTGTCTGTCTGACCCTCAGTTTCCTGTCTTCCATTGTGTGTCTGTCTGACTCAGTTTCCTGTCTTCCATTGTGTGTCTGTCTGACCCTCAGTTTCCTGTCTTCCATTGTGTGTCTGTCTGACCCTCAGTTTCCTGTCTTCCATTGTGTCTGACTCAGTTTCCTGTCTTCCATTGTGTGTCTGTCTGACTCAGTTTCCTGTCTTCCATTGTGTGTCTGTCTGACCCTCTGTTTCCTGTCTTCCATTGTGTGTCTGTCTGACTCAGTTTCCTGTCTTCCATTGTGTGTCTCTCTGTCTCAGTTTCCTGTCTTCCATTGTGTGTCTGTCTGACCCTCAGTTTCCTGTCTTCCATTGTGTCTGACTCAGTTTCCTGTCTTCCATTGTGTGTCTGTCTGACCCTCAGTTTCCTGTCTTCCATTGTGTGTCTGTCTGACTCTGTTTCCTGTCTTCCATTGTGTGTCTGTCTGACTCAGTTTCCTGTCTTCCATTGTGTGTGTCTCTGACTCAGTTTCCTGTCTTCCATTGTGTGTCTGTCTGACTCAGTTTCCTGTCTTCCATTGTGTGTCTGTCTGACTCAGTTTCCTGTCTTCCATTGTGTGTCTGTCTGACCCTCAGTTTCCTGTCTTCCATTGTGTGTCTGTCTGACCCTCAGTTTCCTGTCTTCCATTGTGTGTCTGTCTGACTGAGTTTCCTGTCTTCCATTGTGTGTCTGTCTGACCCTCAGTTTCCTGTCTTCCATTGTGTGTCTGTCTGACCCTCAGTTTCCTGTCTTCCATTGTGTGTCTGTCTGACCCTCAGTTTCCTGTCTTCCATTGTGTGTCTGTCTGACTGAGTTTCCTGTCTTCCATTGTGTGTCTGTCTGACTCAGTTTCCTGTCTTCCATTGTGTGTCTGTCTGACCCTCAGTTTCCTGTCTTCCATTGTGTGTCTGTCTGACCCTCAGTTTCCTGTCTTCCATTGTGTGTCTGTCTGACCCTCAGTTTCCTCTCTTCCATTGTGTGTCTGTCTGACCCTCAGTTTCCTGTCTTCCATTGTGTGTCTGTCTGACCCTCAGTTTCCTGTCTTCCATTGTGTGTCTGTCTGACCCTCAGTTTCCTGTCTTCCATTGTGTGTCTGTCTGACCCTCAGTTTCCTGTCTTCCATTGTGTGTCTGTCTGACCCTCAGTTTCCTGTCTTCCATTGTGTGTCTGTCTGACTGAGTTTCCTGTCTTCCATTGTGTGTCTGTCTGACTCAGTTTCCTGTCTTCCATTGTGTGTCTGTCTGACCCTCAGTTTCCTGTCTTCCATTGTGTGTCTGTCTGACCCTCAGTTTCCTGTCTTCCATTGTGTGTCTCTCTGACCCAGTTTCCTGTCTTCCATTGTGTGTCTGTCTGATCTCAGTTTCCAATGTCCCCCAGTACTTCTATAAGGTGATCAGACAGCTGCTGCCCATGGCCTACAGCCTGCTGAAGAGGGGCCTGTTTGGAGAGATCCTGGAGGCTCACCTCTCCAGCCGTTCCCACGACAACCTGGACCAACTCGCCTCAGCCTGAAGAAGACCATGGAAGAGGAAGAAGAGAGAGAAGAAGAGGGCTGGATCGTTGTCAGCTCTGACCACTGTGTGTTTTTATGAGTACTGTGCTGCTGTCGTTTGAGTACCAGCGGCGTCTCTGTGTGCATATGTTGAATAAAGGATTATATTTCTAAGAGATTGTCTTTTTACCGCGTCCTGCTGTCTGTCTGTTACCGCGTCCTGCTGTCTGTCTGTTACCGCGTCCTGCTGTCTGTCTGTCTGTTACCGCGTCCTGCTGTCTGTCTGTCTGTTACCGCGTCCTGCTGTCTGTCTGTCTGTTACCGCGTCCTGCTGTCTGTCTGTTACCGCGTCCTGCTGTCTGTCTGTCTGTTACCGCGTCCTGCTGTCTGTCTGTCTGTTACCGCGTCCTGCTGTCTGTCTGTCTGTTACCGCGTCCTGCTGTCTGTCTGTTACCGCGTCCTGCTGTCTGTCTGTTACCGCGTCCTGCTGTCTGTCTGTCTGTTACCGCGTCCTGCTGTCTGTCTGTTACCTCGTCCTGCTGTCTGTCTGTCTGTTACCGCGTCCTGCTGTCTGTCTGTTACCGCGTCCTGCTGTCTGTCTGTCTTTTTACCGCGTCCTGCTGTCTGTCTGTCTGTTACCGCGTCCTGCTGTCTGTCTGTTACCGCGTCCTGCTGTCTGTCTGTCTGTTACCGCGTCCTGCTGTCTGTCTGTCTGTTACCTTTCCTGTCCCTGCTGTCTGTCTGTCTGTTACCGCGTCCTGATGTCTGTCTGTCTGTTACCTCGTCCTGATGTCTGTCTGTCTGTTACCTCGTCCTGCTGTCTGTCTGTTACCGCGTCCTGATGTCTGTCTGTTTGTTACCTCGTCCTGATGTCTGTCTGTCTGTTACCTCGTCCTGCTGTCTGTCTGTCTGTTACCGCGTCCTGCTGTCTGTCTGTTACCGCGTCCTGCTGTCTGTCTGTTACCGCGTCCTGCTGTCTGTCTGTCTGTTACCGCGTCCTGCTGTCTGTCTGTCTGTTACCGCGTCCTGCTGTCTGTCTGTCTGTTACCGCGCTGTCTGTCTGTCTGTTACCTCGTCCTGCTGTCTGTCTGTCTGTTACCGCGTCCTGCTGTCTGTCTGTCTGTTACCGCGTCCTGCTGTCTGTCTGTCTGTTACCGCGTCCTGCTGTCTGTCTGTCTGTTACCGCGTCCTGCTGTCTGTCTGTTACCGCGTCCTGCTGTCTGTCTGTTACCGCGTCCTGCTGTCTGTCTGTCTGTTACCGCGTCCTGCTGTCTGTCTGTCTGTTACCGCGTCCTGCTGTCTGTCTGTTACCGTTGCTGTCTGTCTGTTACCGCGTCCTGCTGTCTGTCTGTCTGTTACCGCGTCCTGCTGTCTGTCTGTCTGTTACCGCGTCCTGCTGTCTGTCTGTTACCTCGTCCTGCTGTCTGTCTGTCTGTTACCTCGTCCTGCTGTCTGTCTGTCTGTTACCGCGTCCTGCTGTCTGTCTGTTACCGCGTCCTGCTGTCTGTCTGTCTTTTTACCGCGTCCTGCTGTCTGTCTGTTACCGCGTCCTGCTGTCTGTCTGTTACCGCGTCCTGCTGTCTGTCTGTCTGTTACCTCGTCCTGCTGTCTGTCTGTCTGTTACCGCGTCCTGATGTCTGTCTGTCTGTTACCTCGTCCTGATGTCTGTCTGTCTGTTACCTCGTCCTGCTGTCTGTCTGTTACCTCGTCCTGCTGTCTGTCTGTTACCGCGTCCTGCTGTCTGTCTGTTACCGCGTCCTGCTGTCTGTCTGTCTGTTACCGCGTCCTGCTGTCTGTCTGTTACCTCGTCCTGCTGTCTGTCTGTCTGTTACCTCGTCCTGCTGTCTGTCTGTCTGTTACCGCGTCCTGCTGTCTGTCTGTTACCGCGTCCTTCTGTCTGTCTGTTACCAGGTCCTGCTGTCTGTCTGTCTGTTACCGCGTCCTGCTGTCTGTCTGTCTGTTACCGCTGTCCTGCTGTCTGTCTGTCTGTTACCGCGTCCTGCTGTCTGTCTGTCTGTTACCGCGTCCTGCTGTCTGTCTGTCTGTTACCGCGTCCTGCTGTCTGTCTGTCTGTTACCGCGTCCTGCTGTCTGTCTGTCTGTTACCGCTGTTACCTGCTGTCTGTCTGTTACCGCGTCCTGCTGTCTGTCTGTTACCGCGTCCTGCTGTCTGTCTGTCTGTTACCGCGTCCTGCTGTCTGTCTGTCTGTTACCGCGTCCTGCTGTCTGTCTGTCTGTTACCGCGTCCTGCTGTCTGTCTGTTACCGCGTCCTGCTGTCTGTCTGTCTGTTACCGCCCTGTCTGTCTGTCTGTCTGTCTGTTACCGCGTGTCTGTCTGTCTGTTACCGCGTCCTGTCTGTCTACCGCTGTCTGTCTGTCTGTTACCGCGTCCTGCTGTCTGTCTGTCTGTTACCGCGTCCTGCTGTCTGTCTGTTACCGCGTCCTGCTGTCTGTCTGTCTGTTACCGCGTCCTGCTGTCTGTCTGTCTGTTACCGCGTCCTGCTGTCTGTCTGTCTGTTACCGCGTCCTGCTGTCTGTCTGTCTGTTACCGCGTCCTGCTGTCTGTCTGTTACCCCGTCCTGCTGTCTGTCTGTTACCGTGCTGTCTGTCTGTCTGTTACCGCGTCCTGTCTGTCTGTCTGTTACCGCTGCTGTCTGTCTGTCTGTTACCGCGTCCTGCTGTCTGTCTGTCTGTTACCGCGTCCTGCTGTCTGTCTGTTACTGTTACCGGCCCTGCTGTCTGTCTGTTACCGCGTCCTGCTGTCTGTCTGTTACCGCGTCCTGCTGTCTGTCTGTTACTGTCTGTCTGTCTGTTACCGCGTCCTGCTGTCTGTCTGTCTGTTACCGCGTCCTGCTGTCTGTCTGTCTGTTACCGCGTCCTGCTGTCTGTCTGTCTGTTACCGCGTCCTGCTGTCTGTCTGTCTGTTACCGCGTCCTGCTGTCTGTCTGTCTGTTACCGCGTCCTGCTGTCTGTCTGTTACCGCGTCCTGCTGTCTGTCTGTCTGTTACCGCGTCCTGCTGTCTGTCTGTCTGTTACCTGTTACCGCCCTGCTGTCTGTCTGTCTGTTACCGCGTCCTGCTGTCTGTCTGTCTGTTACCGCGTCCTGCTGTCTGTCTGTTACCGCGTCCTGCTGTCTGTCTGTCTGTTACCGCGTCCTGTCTGTCTGTTACCGCGTCCCTGCTGTCTGTCTGTCTGTTACCGCGTCCTGCTGTCTGTCTGTCTGTCACCGCGTCCTGCTGTCTGTCACCGCGTCCTGTCTGTCTGTCACCGCGTCCTGCTGTCTGTCTGTCTGTTACCGCGTCCTGCTGTCTGTCTGTTACCGCGTCCTGCTGTCTGTCTGTCACCGCGTCTTGCTGTCTGTCTGTCACCGCGTCCTGCTGTCTGTCTGTCACCGCCCTGCTGTCTGTCTGTCACCGCCCTGCTGTCTGTCTGTTACCGCGTCCTGCTGTCTGTCTGTCTGTTACCGCGTCCTGCTGTCTGTCTGTTACCGCGTCCTGCTGTCTGTCTGTTACCGCGTCCTGCTGTCTGTCTGTTACCGCGTCCTGTCTGTGTTACCGTCTGTTGTTGTCCGCGTCCTGCTGTCTGTCTGTCTGTTACCGCGTCCTGCTGTCTGTCTGTCTGTTACCGCGTCCTGCTGTCTGTCTGTCTGTTACCGCGTCCTGCTGTCTGTCTGTCTGTTACCGCGTCCTGCTGTCTGTCTGTCTGTCACCGCGTCCTGCTGTCTGTCTGTCACCGCGTCCTGCTGTCTGTCTGTCACCGCGTCCTGCTGTCTGTCTGTCTGTTACCGCGTCCTGCTGTCTGTCTGTTACCGCTTCCTGCTGTCTGTCTGTTACCGCGTCCTGCTGTCTGTCACCGCGTCCTGCTGTCTGTCTGTCACCGCGTCCTGCTGTCTGTCTGTCACCACGTCCTGCTGTCTGTCTGTCACCGCGTCCTGCTGTCTGTCTGTTACCGCGTCCTGCTTACCGTCTGTCTGTCTGTTACCGCGTCCTGCTGTGTGTCTGTTACCGCGTCCTGCTGTCTGTCTGTTACCGCGTCCTGCTGTCTGTCTGTTACCGCGTCCTGCTGTCTGTCTGTTACCGCGTCCTGCTGTCTGTCTGTTACCGCGTCCTGCTGTCTGTCTGTTACCGCGTCCTGCTGTCTGTCTGTCTGTTACCGCGTCCTGCTGTCTGTCTGTCTGTTACCGCGTCCTGCTGTCTGTCTGTCTGTTACCGCGTCCTGCTGTCTGTCTGTCTGTTACCGCGTCCTGCTGTCTGTCTGTTACCGCGTCCTGCTGTCTGTCTGTTACCGCGTCCTGCTGTCTGTCTGTTACCGCGTCCTGCTGTCTGTCTGTCTGTTACCGCGTCCGTCTGTTACCGCGTCCTGCTGTCTGTCTGTCTGTTACCGCGTCCTGCTGTCTGTCTGTCTGTCACCGCGTCCTGCTGTCTGTCTGTCTGTCACCGCGTCCTGCTGTCTGTCTGTCTGTCACCGCGTCCTGCTGTCTGTCTGTCACCGCGTCCTGCTGTCTGTCTGTTACCGCGTCCTGCTGTCTGTCTGTCACCGCGTCCTGCTGTCTGTCTGTCACCGCGTCTTGCTGTCTGTCTGTCACCGCGTCCTGCTGTCTGTCTGTCACCGCGTCCTGCTGTCTGTCTGTCACCGCGTCCTGCTGTCTGTCTGTTACCGCGTCCTGCTGTCTGTCTGTCTGTTACCGCGTCCTGCTGTCTGTCTGTCACCGCGTCATGCTGTCTGTCTGTTACCGCGTCCTGCTGTCTGTCTGTTACCGCGTCCTGCTGTCTGTCTGTTACCGCGTCCTGCTGTCTGTCTGTTACCGCGTCCTGCTGTCTGTCTGTTGTTACCGCGTCCTGCTGTCTGTCTGTTACCGCGTCCTGCTGTCTGTCTGTTACCGCGTCCTGCTGTCTGTCTGTCTGTTACCGCGTCCTGCTGTCTGTCTGTCTGTTACTGTGTCTGTCTGTTACCGCGTCCTGCTGTCTGTCTGTCTGTTACCGCGTCCTGCTGTCTGTCTGTCTGTTACCGCGTCCTGCTGTCTGTCTGTCTGTTACCGCGTCCTGCTGTCTGTCTGTTACCGCCTGCTCCTGCTGTCTGTCTGTTACCGCGTCCTGCTGTCTGTCTGTTACCGCGTCCTGCTGTCTGTCTGTTACCGCGTCCTGCTGTCTGTCTGTTACCGCGTCCTGCTGTCTGTCTGTTACCGCGTCCTGCTGTCTGTCTGTTACCGCGTCCTGCTGTCTGTCTGTTACCGCGTCCTGCTGTCTCTCTGTCTGTTACCGCGTCCTGCTGTCTGTCTGTCTGTTACCGCGTCCTGCTGTCTGTCTGTCTGTTACCGCGTCCTGCTGTCTGTCTGTTACCGCGTCCTGCTGTCTGTCTGTCTGTGACCGCGTCCTGCTGTCTGTCTGTCTGTTACCGCGTCCTGCTGTCTGTCTGTTACCGCGTCCTGCTGTCTGTCTGTTACCGCGTCCTGCTGTCTGTCTGTCTGTTACCGCGTCCTGCTGTCTGTCTGTTACCGCGTCCTGCTGTCTGTCTGTGACCGCGTCCTGCTGTCTGTCTGTGACCGCGTCCTGCTGTCTGTCTGTTACCGCGTCCTGCTGTCTGTCTGTTACCGCGTCCTGCTGTCTGTCTGTCTGTTACCGCGTCCTGCTGTCTGTCTGTCTGTTACCGCGTCCTGCTGTCTGTCTGTTACCGCGTCCTGCTGTCTGTCTGTCTGTTACCGCGTCCGTCTGTTACCGCGTCCTGCTGTCTGTCTGTCTGTTACCGCGTCCTGCTGTCTGTCTGTCTGTCACCGCGTCCTGCTGTCTGTCTGTCACCGCGTCCTGCTGTCTGTCTGTCACCGCGTCCTGCTGTCTGTCTGTCTGTTACCGCGTCCTGCTGTCTGTCTGTTACCGCGTCCTGCTGTCTGTCTGTCACCGCGTCTTGCTGTCTGTCTGTCACCGCGTCCTGCTGTCTGTCTGTCACCGCGTCCTGCTGTCTGTCTGTCACCGCGTCCTGCTGTCTGTCTGTTACCGCGTCCTGCTGTCTGTCTGTCTGTTACCGCGTCCTGCTGTCTGTCTGTTACCGCGTCCTGCTGTCTGTCTGTCTGTTACCGCGTCCTGCTGTCTGTCTGTTACCGCCTGCTGTCTGTCTGTTACCGCGTCCTGCTGTCTGTCTGTCTGTTACCGCGTCCTGCTGTCTGTCTGTCTGTTACCGCGTCCTGCTGTCTGTCTGTCTGTTACCGCGTCCTGCTGTCTGTCTGTCTGTTACCGCGTCCTGCTGTCTGTCTGTCTGTCACAGCGTCCTGCTGTCTGTCTGTCACCGCGTCCTCCTGTCTGTCTGCTGTCTGTCTGTCACCGCGTCCTGCTGTCTGTCTGTCTGTTACCGCGTCCTGCTGTCTGTCTGTTACCGCTTCCTGCTGTCTGTCTGTTACCGCGTCCTGCTGTCTGTCACCGCGTCTTGCTGTCTGTCTGTCACCGCGTCCTGCTGTCTGTCTGTCACCACGTCCTGCTGTCTGTCTGTCACCGCGTCCTGCTGTCTGTCTGTTACCGCGTCCTGCTGTCTGTCTGTCTGTTACCGCGTCCTGCTGTGTGTCTGTTACCGCGTCCTGCTGTCTGTCTGTTACCGCGTCCTGCTGTCTGTCTGTTACCGCGTCCTGCTGTCTGTCTGTTACCGCGTCCTGCTGTCTGTCTGTTACCGCGTCCTGCTGTCTGTCTGTTACCGCGTCCTGCTGTCTGTCTGTCTGTTACCGCGTCCTGCTGTCTGTCTGTCTGTTACCGCGTCCTGCTGTCTGTCTGTCTGTTACCGCGTCCTGCTGTCTGTCTGTCTGTTACCGCGTCCTGCTGTCTGTCTGTTACCGCGTCCTGCTGTCTGTCTGTTACCGCGTCCTGCTGTCTGTCTGTTACCGCGTCCTGCTGTCTGTCTGTCTGTTACCGCGTCCGTCTGTTACCGCGTCCTGCTGTCTGTCTGTCTGTTACCGCGTCCTGCTGTCTGTCTGTCTGTCACCGCGTCCTGCTGTCTGTCTGTCTGTCACCGCGTCCTGCTGTCTGTCTGTCTGTCACCGCGTCCTGCTGTCTGTCTGTCACCGCGTCCTGCTGTCTGTCTGTTACCGCGTCCTGCTGTCTGTCTGTCACCGCGTCCTGCTGTCTGTCTGTCACCGCGTCTTGCTGTCTGTCTGTCACCGCGTCCTGCTGTCTGTCTGTCACCGCGTCCTGCTGTCTGTCTGTCACCGCGTCCTGCTGTCTGTCTGTTACCGCGTCCTGCTGTCTGTCTGTCTGTTACCGCGTCCTGCTGTCTGTCTGTTACCGCGTCCTGCTGTCTGTCTGTTACCGCGTCCTGCTGTCTGTCTGTTACCGCGTCCTGCTGTCTGTCTGTTACCGCGTCCTGCTGTCTGTCTGTTACCGCGTCCTGCTGTCTGTCTGTTACCGCGTCCTGCTGTCTGTCTGTTACCGCGTCCTGCTGTCTGTCTGTTACCGCGTCCTGCTGTCTGTCTGTCTGTTACCGCGTCCTGCTGTCTGTCTGTCTGTTACCGCGTCCTGCTGTCTGTCTGTCTGTTACCGCGTCCTGCTGTCTGTCTGTCTGTTACCGCGTCCTGCTGTCTGTCTGTCTGTTACCGCGTCCTGCTGTCTGTCTGTTACCGCGTCCTGCTGTCTGTCTGTTACCGCGTCCTGCTGTCTGTCTGTTACCGCGTCCTGCTGTCTGTCTGTTACCGCGTCCTGCTGTCTGTCTGTTACCGCGTCCTGCTGTCTGTCTGTTACCGCGTCCTGCTGTCTGTCTGTTACCGCGTGCTGTCCGTCCTGCTGTCTGTCTGTTACCGCGTCCCTGTCTGTCTGTCTGTTACCGCTCCTGTCTGTCTGTCTGTTACCGCGTCCTGCTGTCTCTCTGTCTGTTACCGCGTCCTGCTGTCTGTCTGTCTGTTACCGCGTCCTGCTGTCTGTCTGTTACCGCGTCCTGCTGTCTGTCTGTGACCGCGTCCTGCTGTCTGTCTGTGACCGCGTCCTGCTGTCTGTCTGTTACCGCGTCCTGCTGTCTGTCTGTTACCGCGTCCTGCTGTCTGTCTGTTACCGCGTCCTGCTGTCTGTCTGTTACCGCGTCCTGCTGTCTGTCTGTGACCGCGTCCTGCTGTCTGTCTGTGACCGCGTCCTGCTGTCTGTCTGTTACCGCGTCCTGCTGTCTGTCTGTTACCGCGTCCTGCTGTCTGTCTGTCTGTTACCGCGTCCTGCTGTCTGTCTGTCTGTTACCGCGTCCTGCTGTCTGTCTGTTACCGCGTCCTGCTGTCTGTTATCAAGGGTGCCTCTCAATAGACTAGCTTGGTCTCCTAGGGGTGCATCTCAATAGACTAGCTTGGTCTCCTAGGGGTGCATCTCAATAGACTAGCTTGGTCTCCTAGGGGTGCATCTCAATAGACTAGCTTGGTCTCCTAGGGGTGCATCTCAATAGACTAGCTTGGTCTCCTAGGGGTGCATCTCAAAAGACTAGCTTGGTCTCCTAGGGGTGCATCTCAAAAGACTAGCTTGGTCTCCTAGGGGTGCATCTCAAAAGACTAGCTTGGTCTCCTAGGGGTGCATCTCAATAGACTAGCTTGGTCTCCTAGGGGTGCATCTCAATAGACTAGCTTGGTCTCCTAGGGGTGCATCTCAATAGACTAGCTTGGTCTCCTAGGGGTGCATCTCAATAGACTAGTTTGGTCTCCTAGGGGTGCATCTCAATAGAATAGCTTGGTCTCCTAGGGGTGCATCTCATTAGTCCTTTTGTCTTGTCATGAATCTGAGGATTTGGTTGTCGATATCATAAATGGGAAGAATCTCAATTGCATTTCCTTGGCTCCTCGCTTCTTCAAAACCCATTGGATGAGGAGGTCATCCCCTTTTCTGGAGAGCTTCCTTCCTGTTGGCCTAACCTTGTTCCTGGATAGAGACCATCCGGTTGGCCAAACCCTGTTCCTGGAGATCTACCCTCCTATTGGTCCAACCCTGTTCCTGGAGCGCTACCCTCTAGTTGGCCCAACCTTGTTCCTGGAGATCTACCCTCCTATTGGTCCAACCCTGTTCCTGGAGCGCTACCCTCTAGTTGGCCCAACCTTGTTCCTGGAGAGAGACCCTCCTGTTGGTCCAACATTGCCATTGGCTGCACGGCGTCGAATGAAGAGAGATCCCATGCAGCCTTGTTTATGTCCCAAGACAACAAGGTGGAGGAATCAGGGCACGAGTTGACTTGTCAGAGTCGGTACAGCCACCCGGTTTCGTCACGCATCGCGCCGACAGAAACAAACATCTCTCTGGTAAGAAGGAGGGCGGGGTGTATGCCTTATGATTAATGACTCACGGTGTAATCACAACAACATACAGGAACTCAAGTCCTTTTGTTCACCTGACCTAGAATTCCTTACAATCAAATGCCGACCTCATTATCTTCCAAGAGAATTCTCTTCGATCACAGCCATGTATTTCCTCCCCCCCAAGCAGATACCTCCTCGGCCCTGAAAGAACTTCCCTGGACTCTCTGTAAACTGGAAACCACACATCTGGAGGTTACATTTATTGTAGCTGGGGATTTTAACAAAGCTAATCTGATAACAAGGCTCCCTAAATTCTATCAGCATATTGAATGCGCGACACAAGCTGGTAACATTCTGGATCATTGCTACTCTTAACTTCTGCGACGAATACAAAAGCCCGCCCTGCCTTCAGCAAATCTGACCACGACTCCCATTTTGTTGCTCCCAGCCTATAGACAGAAGCTTAAACAGGAAACGCTCGTGCTCAGGTCTGTTCAACGCTGGTCCGACCAATCGGATTCCACGCTTCTAGATTGCTTCGATCACGTGGATTGGGATATGTTCCGGATAGCCTCAGACAATAACACTGACTCGGTGACTGAGTTCATCAGGAAGTGTCTAGGGGATGTTGTTCCCATGGTGACTATTAAAACCAGTGGCCGAGTTCATCAGGAAAACTGTCTAGGGGATGTTGTTCCCATGGTGACTATTAAAACCAGTGGCTGAGTTCATCAGGAAGTGTCAGGGGATGTTGTTCCCACGGTGACTATTAAAACCAGTGGCCGAGTTCATCAGGAAGTGTCTAGGGGATGTTGTTCCCACGGTGACTATTAAAACCAGTGGACTGAGTTCATCAGGAAGTGTCTAGGGGATGTTGTTCCCATGGTGACTATTAAAACCAGTGGCTGAGTTCATCAGGAAGTGTCTAGGGGATGTTGTTCCCACGGTGACTAGTAAAACCAGTGGCTGAGTTCATCAGGAAGTGTCTAGGGGATGTTGTTCCCACGGTGACTATTAAAACCAGTGGCTGAGTTCATCAGGAAGTGTCTAGGGATGTTGTTCCCATGGTGACTATTAAAACCAGTGGCTGAGTTCATCAGAAGTGTCTAGGGATGTTGTTCCCACTGTGACTATTAAAACCAGTGGCCGAGTTCACCAGGAAGTGTCTACTGGATGTTGTCCCCACACTGACTATTAAAACCAGTGGCTGAGTTCATCAGGAAGTGTCTAAGGGGATGTTGTTCCCACGGTGACTATTAAAACCAGTGGCCGAGTTCATCAGGAAGTGTCTAGGGGATGTTGTCCCCACGGTGACTATTAAAACCAGTGGCTGAGTTCACCAGGAAGTGTCTAAGGGGATGTTGTTCCCACTGTGACTATTAAAACCAGTGGCTGAGTTCATCAGGAAGTGTCTAGGGATGTTGTTCCACGGTGACTATTAAAAACCAGTGGCTGAGTTCATCAGGAAGTGTCTAGGGGATGTTGTTCCCATCGGTGACTATTAAAACCAGTGGCCTGAGTTCATCAGGAAGTGTCTAGGGGATGTTGTTCCCACGGTGACTATTAAAACCAGTGGCTGAGTTCATCAGGAAGTGTCTGGGGATGTTGTTCCCAAGGTGACTATTAAAACCAGTGGCTGATTCATCAGGAAGTGTCTAAGGGATGTGTACAATGTGACTCATTATAACCAGTCCTGATTTCATCAGGAAGTGTCTAGGGATGTTGTTCCCACGGTGACTATTAAAACCAGTGGCTGAGTTCATCAGGAAGTGTCTAGGGGATGTTGTTCCCACTGTGACTATTAAAACCTTTCCTAACAAGAAACCGGTTGATTGATGGTTCATTGATTCATTTGCGCAAAACTGAAAGCGCCAACCATTGCTTTTTATCATGGCAAGGCGACTGGAAACATGGCCGAATAGAAGCAGTGCAGCTATTCTTCCGCAAGGCAATCAAACAAGCTAAGCGTCAGTATAGAGACAAAGTAGAGTCGCACCAACGGCTCAGACACGAGGTATGTGGCAGGGTCTACAGTCAATCACGGACTACAAGAAGAAAACCAGCCCCGTCAACATCTTGCTCCCAGACGAATTAAACAACTTCTTTGCTCGCTTTGAGGACAATAGTGCCACTGACACGGACCGCGGTACATTTTCTCTAGAGGTGACTCTCATTAGTCTCTAGTGTAGTTGAGAGGTGAGTCTCCCATTAGTCTCTAGTGTAGTCTAGGGGTGAGTCTCAATGGTCTGGTTTAATCTAGGGTGAGTCTCATTAGCCTCTAGTGTATCTAGGGGTGAGTCTCAATAGTCCCTAGTTTAGTCTAGGGGTTGAGTCTCATTAGTCTCTAGTGTAGTCTAGGGGTGAGTCTCTATAGTCTAGTTTAGTCTAGGGGTGAGTCTCTATAGTCTAGTGTAGTCTAGGGGTGAGTCTCTATAGTCTAGTTTAGTCTAGGGGTGAGTCCCAATAGTCTAGTGTAGTCTAGGGTGGGGTCTCTATAGTCTAGTTTAGTCTAGGGGTGAGTCTCTATAGTCTAGTGTAGTCTAAGGGTGAGTCCCAATAGTCTCTAGTGTAGTCTAGGGAGTGCTGTCCCAATAGTCTAGTGTAGTCTGGGTGATTCGTCCCAATAGTCTAGTGTAGTCCAGGGGTAAACATTTTGTAAAGAAAGTAACATGCTGAGTCTGGAGGTAAATATTGTTGTTTTAATGAACAAACACCAGTCAGGAACTGACATTAGTTCCTGGGGGATAAAGGACAACACACAGAGGAAGAGGGAGGGGGGACATATTTATCTGTTAGGCATTAAAGAGGAAGTCCCTACTGAGGGACAGGAAGAACTGCGATCCATCAGGATCCAATCTACGGGGGACAAAACCTTAGCAGCAACACGTTAAACATCGTCATAGTAACATCGAGGAAGTGTTTCACTTAGAAAAAAGGTCACAGTATTATTTATAAGCAGAAATGTGGTTCTAGGATCAGGTGGTGTAAAACTACACCATGAACATGTCTAGGATCAGGTGATTTAAACGTGTTGTAATCTACACTATCAACATGTCTAGGATCAGGTGGTGGTGTAATCTACACTATCAACATGTCTAGGATCAGGTGGTGTAATCTACACTATCAACATGTCTAGGATCAGGTGGTGTAATCTACACTATCAACATGTCTAGGATCAGGTGGTGTAATCCACACCATCAACATGTCTAGGATCAGGTGTTGTAATCCACACTATCAACATGTCTAGGATCAGGTGGTGTAATCTACACTATCAACATGTCTAGGATCAGGTGGTGTTGTAATCCACACTATCAACATGTCTAGGATCAGGTGGTGATGTAATCTACACCATCAACATGTCTAGGATCAGGTGGTAGTGTAATCTACACTATCAACATGTCTAGGATCAGGTGTTGTAATCTCACTATCAACATGTCTAGGATCAGGTGGTGTAATCTACAACATCAACATGTCTAGGATCAGGTGGTGTAATCTACACTATCAACATGTCTAGGATCAGGTGGCTGTATAATAGTAGTATAGTGTATCTACACTATCAACATGTCTATGATCAGGTGGTGTTGTAATCTACACCATCAACATGTCTAGGATCAGGTGGTGTAATCTACACTATCAACATGTCTAGGATCAGGTGGTGTTGTAATGTACACCATCAACATGTCTAGGATCTAGGTGTTGTAATCTCACCATCAACATGTCTAGGATCAGGTGGTGATGTAATCTAGTATAGTCACTGCATCAACATGTCTAGGATCAGGTGGTGTAATCCACACTATCAACATGTCTAGGATCCAATAGTGGTGTAATCTACACTATCAACATGTCTAGGTATCAGGTGGTGTAATCTACACTATCAACATGTCTAGGATCAGGTGGTGTAATCTAACTATCAACATGTCTCTAGTGATCAGGTGGTGTCTCTAGTATATCTACACCATCAACATGTCTAGGATCAGGTGTGAGTGTAAACTACACCATCAACATGTCTAGGATCAGGTGGTGTAATCTACACTATCAACATGTCTAGGATCAGGTGGTGTTGTAGTCTAGGGTGATCTACACTATCAACATGTCTAGGATCAAGGTGGTGTGTTGTAATCTACACTATCAACATGTCTAGGATCAGGTGGTGGTGTAATAGTCTACACTATCAACATGTCTAGGATCAGGTGGTGTTGTAATCTAACCATCAACATGTCTAGGATCAGGTGTGTAATCTACACCAAACATGTCTAGTGATCAGGTGGTGATGTAAACAAATCAACATGTCTGGTCTGGAGGTGGTGATGTAATCTACACCATCAACATGTCTAGGATCAGGTGGTGTAATCTACACTATCAACATGTCTAGGATCAGGTGGTGTTGTAATCTGTTACACCATCAACATGTCTAGGATCAGGTGGTGTAAACTGCGATCCATCAACATGTCTAGGATCAAAACCTGTAATCTACACTATCAACATGTCTAGGATCAGGTGGTGTTGTAATCTACAATCAACATGTCTAGGATCAGGTGGTGGTGTTGAAATCTACACCATCAACATGTCTAGGATCAGGTGGTGTTGTAAACTACACCATCAACATGTCTAGGATCAGGTGGTGTAATCTACACTATCAACATGTCTAGGATCAGGTGGTGTTGTAATCTACACTATCAACATGTCTAGGATCAGGTGGTGGTGTAATCTCCACCATCAACATGTCTAGGATCAGGTGGTGTTGTAATCTACACTATCAACATGTCTAGGATCAGGTGGTGGTGTAATCCACACTATCAACATGTCTAGGATCAGGTGGTGTAATCTACACTATCAACATGTCTAGGATCAGGTGGTGTTGTAATCTACACCATCAACATGTCTAGGATCAGGTGGTGTTGTAATCTACACTATCAACATGTCTAGGATCAGGTGGTGGTGTAATCTACACCATCAACATGTCTAGGATCAGGTGGTGTTGTAATCTACACTATCAACATGTCTAGGATCAGGTGGTGGTGTAATCTACACTATCAACATGTCTAGGATCAGGTGGTGTTGTAATCTACACCATCAACATGTCTAGGATCAGGTGTTGTAATCTACACCATCAACATGTCTAGGATCAGGTGGTGATGTAATCTACACCATCAACATGTCTAGGATCAGGTGGTGATGTAATCTACACCATCAACATGTCTAGGATCAGGTGGTGTAATCTACACTATCAACATGTCTAGGATCAGGTGGTGTTGTAATCTACACCATCAACATGTCTAGGATCAGGTGGTGTAAACTACACCATCAACATGTCTAGGATCAGGTGGTGTAATCTACACTATCAACATGTCTAGGATCAGGTGGTGTTGTAATCTACACTATCAACATGTCTAGGATCAGGTGGTGGTGTAATCTACACCATCAACATGTCTAGGATCAGGTGGTGTTGTAAACTACACCATCAACATGTCTAGGATCAGGTGGTGTAATCTACACTATCAACATGTCTAGGATCAGGTGGTGTTGTAATCTACACTATCAACATGTCTAGGATCAGGTGGTGGTGTAATCTCCACCATCAACATGTCTAGGATCAGGTGGTGTTGTAATCTACACTATCAACATGTCTAGGATCAGGTGGTGGTGTAATCCACACTATCAACATGTCTAGGATCAGGTGGTGTAATCTACACTATCAACATGTCTAGGATCAGGTGGTGTTGTAATCTACACCATCAACATGTCTAGGATCAGGTGGTGTTGTAATCTACACTATCAACATGTCTAGGATCAGGTGGTGGTGTAATCTACACCATCAACATGTCTAGGATCAGGTGGTGTAATCTACACTATCAACATGTCTAGGATCAGGTGGTGTTGTAATCTACACCATCAACATGTCTAGGATCAGGTGGTGTAAACTACACCATCAACATGTCTAGGATCAGGTGGTGTAATCTACACTATCAACATGTCTAGGATCAGGTGGTGTTGTAATCTACACTATCAACATGTCTAGGATCAGGTGGTGGTGTTGTAATCTACACTATCAACATGTCTAGGATCAGGTGGTGGTGTAATCTACACTATCAACATGTCTAGGATCAGGTGGTGTTGTAATCTACACCATCAACATGTCTAGGATCAGGTGTTGTAATCTACACCATCAACATGTCTAGGATCAGGTGGTGATGTAATCTACACCATCAACATGTCTAGGATCAGGTGGTGATGTAATCTACACCATCAACATGTCTAGGATCAGGTGGTGTAATCTACACTATCAACATGTCTAGGATCAGGTGGTGTTGTAATCTACACCATCAACATGTCTAGGATCAGGTGGTGTAAACTACACCATCAACATGTCTAGGATCAGGTGGTGTAATCTACACTATCAACATGTCTAGGATCAGGTGGTGTTGTAATCTACACTATCAACATGTCTAGGATCAGGTGGTGGTGTAATCTACACCATCAACATGTCTAGGATCAGGTGGTGTTGTAAACTACACCATCAACATGTCTAGGATCAGGTGGTGTAAACTACACCATCAACATGTCTAGGATCAGGTGGTGTAATCTATCAACATGTCTAGGATCAGGTGGTGTTGTAATCTACACCATCAACATGTCTAGGATCAGGTGGTGATGTAATCTACACCATCAACATGTCTAGGATCAGGTGGTGATGTAATCTACACCATCAACATGTCTAGGATCAGGTGGTGTAATCTACACTATCAACATGTCTAGGATCAGGTGGTGTTGTAATCTACACCATCAACATGTCTAGGATCAGGTGGTGTAACTACACCATCAACATGTCTAGGATCAGGTGGTGTAATCTACACTATCAACATGTCTAGGATCAGGTGGTGTAATCTACACTATCAACATGTCTAGGATCAGGTGGTGGTGTAATCTACACTATCAACATGTCTAGGATCAGGTGGTGTAATCTACACCATCAACATGTCTAGGATCAGGTGGTGTTGTAAACTACACCATCAACATGTCTAGGATCAGGTGGTGTAATCTACACCATCAACATGTCTAGGATCAGGTGGTGTAATCTACACCATCAACATGTCTAGGATCAGGTGGTGTTGTAATCTACACTATCAACATGTCTAGGATCAGGTGGTGGTGTGTAATCTACACTATCAACATGTCTAGGATCAGGTGGTGGTAATCTACACTATCAACATGTCTAGGATCAGGTGGTGTTGTAATCTACACCATCAACATGTCTAGGATCAGGTGTTGTAATCTACACCATCAACATGTCTAGGATCAGGTGGTGATGTAATCTACACCATCAACATGTCTAGGATCAGGTGGTGATGTAATCTACACCATCAACATGTCTAGGATCAGGTGGTGTAATCTACACTATCAACATGTCTAGGATCAGGTGGTGTTGTAATCTACACCATCAACATGTCTAGGATCAGGTGGTGTAAACTACACCATCAACATGTCTAGGATCAGGTGGTGTAATCTACACTATCAACATGTCTAGGATCAGGTGGTGTTGTAATCTACACTATCAACATGTCTAGGATCAGGTGGTGGTGTAATCTACACCATCAACATGTCTAGGATCAGGTGGTGTTGTAAACTACACCATCAACATGTCTAGGATCAGGTGGTGTTGTAATCTACACTATCAACATGTCTAGGATCAGGTGGTGTTGTAATCTAAACTATCAACATGTCTAGGATCAGGTGGTGGTGTAATCTACACTATCAACATGTCTAGGATCAGGTGGTGTAATCTACACCATCAACATGTCTAGGATCAGGTGTTGTAATCCACACCATCAACATGTCTAGGATCAGGTGGTGGTGTAATCTACACTATCAACATGTCTAGGATCAGGTGGTGTTGTAATCTACACCATCAACATGTCTAGGATCAGGTGTTGTAATCCACACCATCAACATGTCTAGGATCAGGTGGTGGTGTAATCCACACCATCAACATGTCTAGGATCAGGTGGTGGTGTAATCCACACTATCAACATGTCTAGGATCAGGTGGTGTTGTAATCCACACCATCAACATGTCTAGGATCAGGTGGTGTAATCTAAACCATCAACATGTCTAGGATCAGGTGGTGTTGTAATCCACACCATCAACATGTCTAGGATCAGGTGGTGGTGTAATCCACACCATCAACATGTCTAGGATCAGGTGGTTGTAATCTACTCCATCAACATGTCTAGGATCAGGTGGTGGTGTAATCTACACCATCAACATGTCTAGGATCAGGTGGTGTAATCCACACTATCAACATGTCTAGGATCAGGTGGTGGTGTAATCTACACTATCAACATGTCTAGGATCAGGTGGTGTAATCCACACTATCAACATGTCTAGGATCAGGTGGTGGTGTAATCTAAACCAACATGTCAGGATCAGGTGGTTTAATCAACACGTCTAGGATCAGGTGGTGTAATGAACGTCAGATAAATGAACTATACACTTATTACTTATCATCATCCTCATCCTCATCATGGCACAATACAAAAAGTCTGAGAGAACATGGTCACAGAAAAACACAGCAATGTCCTCAATCACAACGTCACATTTTTGTAAAGATTAAAATGTAACTAAGTCTTCTGGCCAAAAAAATAATTAAAACACGATAGTTTTACTCAGTGGTGAAAACAACATCAGACTCCTCTCCAACCACCCCCCCCATAGGACACGATATGTTGTTAGTCAATCTAGTCAATCTTTCACTGCCTTTAATACAAAAATAAGAGAGACAAATATAAATTAATATATATTAAAAGAATCAGGCAGGTACATGGGTCAGACAGGTTGTCACAGGAGAGGAGAGGAGGCATGGGGCTAAGGGGTTTAACCTAATTACTACCTTAACAAAACTACACCATCTACGTGAAAGGGTTCCTCCGTCTCCCCCTGACCTGAGACCAGAACACCTCCACCCGGTGGTGAGTGTGTGGTACTACGGTTAATAGAGGGACTCATACGAAACACGGGAAACAGGAAGTACACAACAGGAAGTGGTCGTCCGTCAGTGGGAACACCGCTCGTCATCATGAGTCACCGTGCCAAAACGAAAAAGAAGGAACAGAGTCTTGAGTTTTTAAGTCTTTTTTCTCCACTTGATAATAAAAATAAGTCCTTTTTTTTGTATTTTACAATATAATTCAACATCTCCTCTGAGGCAGTGAACAGTCCAGCGCTGGCTATATTTTTGTTGTTGTAGTTTTTCTTTGTTTCGTCTTGACTTTTGGGGGGTTTACAAAAAGAAGAGGGATGAGATCGGAGGAGAGGGGGGGGATGAGGTCGGAGGACGAGAGGGGGAGTTGGATGAGGGGGATAAGGAGAGGAGGAGGAGGGGGATGTGTTCGGAGGAGGGGGAGAGGGGGATGAGGTTGGAGGAGGAGGAGGGGGATGAGGTCAGAGGGAGAGGAGAGGGGGATGAGGTTGGAGGACGAGAGGGGGGTTGGATGAGGTCGGAGGAGAGGGGAGGGGGATAAGGTCAGAGGAGGAGGAGAGGGGGATGTGTTCGGAGGAGGGGGAGAGAGGGATGAGGTCGGAGGAGGAGGAGAAGTGGAGGAGGTCGGAGGGGGAGAGGGGGATGAGGTCGGAGGGGGAGAGGGGGATGAGGTCGGAGGGGAATGAGGTTGGGGGATGAGGTCGGAGGAGGAGAGAGGGATGAGGTCTGATGAGGATAGAGGGATGAGGTCGGATGAGGAGAGAGGGATGAGGTCTGATGAGGAGGAGAGGGGGATAAGGTCGGAGGAGGAGGAGAGAGGGAAGGGGATGAAGTCGGAGGGGGAGGAGAGAGGGATGAGGTCTGATGATGAGAGAGGGATGAGGTCTGATGAGGAGGAGAGGGGGATAAGGTCGGAGGAGGAGGAGGAGAGAGGGAAGGGGATGAAGTCGGAGGGGGAGGAGAGAGGGATGAGGTCGGATGAGGAGAGAGGGATGAGTTCTGATGAGGAGAGAGGGATGAGGTCTGAGGAGGAGAGAGGGATGAGGCCTGAGGAGGAGAGAGGGATGAGGTCTGAGGAGGAGAGAGGGATGAGGTCTGAGGAGGAGAGAGGGATGAGGTTTCCTTCCAGAGAAAGACAGGAGGCGGAACCTTTCATCCCAGGGTAAAGGGGGGACGTTTTACGAGGGAGGACACTTTGTACAGCCGCACTTCACCACCTTCTCCACTTCCTGTACGAAGGAGGAGCCGTCGGTGCAGTGGAAGGTGTATTTCCTGCGTTTGGAACGTAAAGGGGAGCAGCAGCCGCTCCCGCCCCCTTCAGCCCCCCGGACAGGAGCCGCGGCACTCTAGACGGGAGACCTTCTCCTGGGTTTCACACGCCGAATAGCCCCTCTGGAGCTGGTAGACAGCTCGGAGCCGTTCCCCTCGACAGACCACCTCTACAGGGGAAGAGAGAGAAGAAGGGCTTAGAGAGAGAGAGGAGAGACGGAGAGAGAGAGAGGAGAGACGGAGAGAGAGAGAGAGGAGAGAGAGACAGAGAGAGAAAGAGAGGAGAAACGGAGAGAGAGAGGAGAGAGAGATTTAGAGAGAGAGGAGAGAGAGATTTAGAGAGACGGAGGGAGAGAGAGAGGAGAGAGAGATTTAGAGATACAGAGAGAGAGGAGAGAGAGAGAAGAAGGGTTTAGAAAGAGAGGGCGGTAGTTAGAGGAATAGGTGACAGAGAGGGAGAGAGATGAGAGGTGTGGATGGATGGAGGGAGGGGGAGAGAGAGGGATGAGAGGTGTGGATTGATGGAGGGAGGGGGAGAGGATGGATGGATGGATGGAGGGAGGGGGAGAGAGAGGGATGAGAGGTGTGGATTGATGAAGGAAGGAGGGAAGGAACGAAGGAAGGAGGGAGATAACGAAGGAACAAGGAAGGAAGAGTGTTAAAGGAGAGAGCAGAGGATTCGGGTGGCTGAGGTTGAAACAAGCTCATGTGGAACGGAAGGTCTCCAATGTGATTGGCTGTGGAGGAGGATGGGTTAAGGAGAGGGGGTGGCGGGGCAGAGAGGGCTGACCTCTGACCTCTGACCCTGAGAATCTCACCTGGGTGACCCCTCTGCCGAGGGGCGGTAGATCAGAGGAGGCTGGAGCAGACAGACACACAGACAGACAGACAGACAGCATAAAGTTAGAGCAGACAGACAGTTAAAACACTAACAGTCAGACAGCAGAGAGTTAGAGCAGACAGACAGATAAACAGACAGACAGAGAGAGTTAGAGCAGACAGACAGATAAACAGACAGACAGCAGAGAGTTAGAGCAGACAGACAGACAGCAGAGAGTTAGAGCAGACAGACAGCAGAGAGTTAGAGCAGACAGACAGCAGAGAGTTAGAACAGACAGACAGATGAACAGACAGACAGCAGAGAGTTAGAGCAGACAGACAGATGAACAGACAGACAGCAGAGAGTTAGAGCAGACAGACAGACAGCAGAGAGTTAGAGCAGACAGACAGCAGAGAGTTAGAGCAGACAGACAGATGAACAGATAGACAGCAGAGAGTTAGAACAGACAGACAGATGAACAGACAGACAGCAGAGAGTTAGAGCAGACAGACAGACAGCAGAGAGTTAGAGCAGACAGACAGATGAACAGACAGACAGCAGAGAGTTAGAGCAGACAGACAGATGAACAGATAGACAGCAGAGAGTTAGAGCAGACAGACAGATGAACAGACAGACAGCAGAGAGTTAGAGCAGACAGACAGATGAACAGACAGACAGCAGAGAGTTAGAGCAGACAGACAGACAGCAGAGAGTTAGAGCAGACAGACAGATGAACAGACAGACAGCAGAGAGTTAGAGCAGACAGACAGATGAACAGACAGACAGCAGAGAGTTAGAGCAGACAGACAGATGAACAGACAGACAGCAGAGAGTTAGAACAGACAGACAGATGAACAGACAGACAGCAGAGAGTTAGAACAGACAGACAGACAGCAGAGAGTTAGAGCAGACAGACAGATGAACAGACAGACAGCAGAGAGTTAGAACAGACAGACAGATGAACAGACAGACAGCAGAGAGTTAGAACAGACAGACAGTGGCCAGATGAGACCGATGTCACTCCCTCCCTCCCTCCCTCCCTCCCTCCCTCACCTCTGTCGCAGGCGTCCCCCGTGTATCCTGGGTTACATTGACAGTAGGCCTTGCCCAGGCCAGACAGCCTACATTTCCCATGTTTACATCTGGTCAGCTGACAGGGGTCCAGCACTTCCTGGTCTGCCTCGTCACACAGCACCCCGAGGAATCCTAGCTGGCAGCGACAGGAGTAGGAGTAGGAATTGATAGGAAGACATGAACCATGGATACACCTGCAGGAAGGAGGGAGAGGACGAGAGAGAGATGGGGTGGAGGGAGAGAGATGGGGAGGGAGAGAGAGAAGGGGGAGGGAGATGGGGAGGGAGAGAGAGATGGGGGAGGAAGGGGGGGGGAGGGAGAGGACAGAGAGAGAGAGAGATGGGGGAGGGAGAAAGAGAGAGATGGGGTGGAGGGAGAGAGATGGGGGAGGGAGGGACGGAGATAGAGATGGGGGAGGGAGAGGGAAGGGGGAGGGAGATGGGGAGGGAGAGAGAGATGGGGGAGGGAGAGAGAGGGGGAGGGAGAGGACAGAGAGAGAGATAGGGGGGAGGGAGAGAGAGAAGGGGGAGGGGGAGGGAGAGAGAGAGAAAGATGGGGGAGGGAGAGAGAGAGGGGGGAGGGAGAGATAAAGAGAGAGAGATGGGGGAGGGAGAGAGAGGGGGAGGGAGGGGAGAGGAGAGAGGGAGAGAGAGAAGGGGGAGGGAGAGGATGGAGAGAGATGGGGGGAGAGAGAGAGGGGAGGGAGAGAGAGAGAGGAGAGGGGGAGGAGAGAGATGGGGAGGGAGAGGGACGGAGAGAGAGAGAGATGGGGAGGGAGAGAGAAGGGGGAGGGAGAGAGAGAGAGAGATGGGGGAGGGAGAGAGAAGGTGAGAGATGGGGGAGGGAGAGAGAGAAGGGGGAGGGGAGGACGGAGAGAGAGAAGGGGAGGGAGAGAGAGAAGGGGGGGAGGAGGGGGAGGAGGACAGAGAGAGAGAGAGAAGGGGAGGCAGAGGGGAAATACAATTTAAATGGATCGAAATCCCAATCAATACAACCAAACAGCACCCTCACCCCCATCCTCCCCTCACCCCATCCCTCTCCATCCCCATCCCTCAATCCTCACCCCCATCCTCTCCCCTCACCCTCTCCAACCTCCCCTCCCCCTCTCCATCCCTCCTCTCACCCCCATCCCCCATCCTCCCCTCACCCCTCCCCTCACGCCTCCCTCACCCCCTCCCCTCACCCCATCCCCTCACCCTCCCTCCCCCCCTCCCCTCACCCCATCCCCCATCATCCCCTCACCCCATCCCCCACCCCCTCACCCCTCCCCCCCCCTCCCCCCCCTCCTCCCCTCCCCTCCCCCCCTCACCCCTCCCCTCACCCCATCCCCAGTCCACTGACTTGTTCCCATCACAGGGGTTGTTGACCTGGTCCTGACAATGGTCTCCGGTCCACCCAGGGCGGCAGGTACAGGAGAAATCTCTCTGACCGGTTGGGTGGCACTCACCCTGGCCGCACACCCCTGCCTGGCATGGCTGGCATCCCGCCTCAACGCCAGTCTGGGAAACACAACAGGGTTCAGTTTAGAGGTGGAACAGCATGGCTGGCATCCCGCCTCAACGCCAGTCTGGGAAACACAACAGGGTTCATTTAGGGTGGAACAGCATGGCTGGCATCCCGCCTCAACGCCAGTCTGGGAAACACAACAGGGTTCAGTTTAGAGGTGGAACAGCATGGCTGGCATCCCGCCTCAGGTCTGGGAAACACAACAGGGTTCAGTTTAGAGGTGGAACAGCATGGCTGGCATCCCGCCTCAACGCCAGTCTGGGAAACACAACAGGGTTCAGTTTAGTGGAACAGCATGGCTGGCATCCCGCCTCAACGCCAGTCTGGGAAACACAACAGGGTTCAGTTTAGAGGTGGAACAGCCTGACCTCCAGGTCCTGTCCCTGCTCCAGTCTGACCCCTAGGTCCTGTCCCTGCTCCAGCCTGACCCCCCAGGTCCTGTCCCTGCTCCAGTCTGACCCCCAGGTCCTGTCCCTGCTCCAGCCTGACCCCAGGTCCTGTCCCTGCTCCAGTCTGACCTCTAGGTCCTGTCCCTGCTCCAGCCTGACCCCCAGGTCCTGTCCCTGCTCCAGTCTGACCCCCCAGGTCCTGTCCCTGCTCCAGTACGACCCCAGGTCCTGTCCCTGCTCCAGTCTGACCCCAGGTCCTGTCCCTGCTCCAGCCTGACCCCAGGTCCTGTCCCTGCTCCAGTCTGACCCCAGGTCCCCTGCTCCAGCCTGACCCCCAGGTCCTGACCCTGCTCCAGCCTGACCCCCAGGTCCTGACCCTGCTCCAGCCTGACCTCTAGGTCCTGTCCCTGCTCCAGCCTGACCCCCAGGTCCTGTCCCTGCTCCAGTCTGACCCCCAGGTCCTGTACCTGCTCCAGTCTGACCTCCAGGTCCTGTCCCTGCTCCAGTCTGACCTCCAGGTCCTGTCCCTGCTCCAGTCTGACCTCCAGGTCCTGTCCCTGCTCCAGTCTGACCCCCAGGTCCTGTCCCTGCTCCAGTCTGACCCCCAGGTCCTGTCCCTGCTCCAGCCTGACCCCCAGGTCCTGTCCCTGCTCCAGTCTGACCCCCAGGTCCTGTACCTGCTCCCCCCTGCTCCAGCCTGACCCCCAGGTCCTGTCCCTGCTCCAGTCTGACCCCAGGTATTTTCCCTGCTCCAGCCTGACCCCCAGGTCCTGACCCTGCTCCAGCCTGACCCCCCTGAGGCCTGACCTCTACCTGTCCCTGCTCCAGCCTGACCCCCAGGTCCTGTCCCTGCTCCAGTCTGACCCCAGGTCCTGTACCTGCTCCAGTCTGACCCCAGGTCCGGTACCTGCTCCAGTCTGACCTCCAGGTCCTGTCCCTGCTCCAGTCTGACCACCAGGTCCTGTCCCTGCTCCAGTCTGACCTCCAGGTCCTGTCCCTGCTCCAGTCTGACCCCCAGGTCCTGTCCCTGCTCCAGTAAGACCCCCAGGTCCTGTCCCTGCTCCAGTCTGACCCCCAGGTCCTGTACCTGCTCCAGTATGACCCCTGCTCCAGCCCAACCCCCAGGTCCTGTCCCTGCTCCAGTACGACCCCCAGGTCCTGTCCCTGCTCCAGTACGACCCCCAGGTCCTGTCCCTGCTCCAGTATGACCCCCTGCTCCAGCCCAACCCCCAGGTCCTGTCCCTGCTCCAGTCTGACCCCCAGGTCCTGTCCCTGCTCCAGTCTGACCCCCAGGTCCTGTCCCTGCTCCAGCCTGACCCCCAGGTCCTGTCCCTGCTCCAGCCTGACCTCTGGGTCCTGTCCCTGCTCCAGTCTGACCCCCAGGTCCTGTCCCTGCCTCCCAGTCTGACCCCCAGGTCCTGTCCCTGCTCCAGCCTGACCCCAGGTCCTGTCCCTGCTCCAGTCTGACCCCCAGGTCCTGTCCCTGCTCCAGTCTCCTGTCCCTGCTCCAGCCTGACCCCCAGGTCCTGTCCCTGCTCCAGTCTGACCCCCAGGTCCTGTCCCTGCTCCAGTACGACCCCCAGGTCCTGTCCCTGCTCCAGTCTGACCCCCAGGTCCTGTCCCTGCTCCAGCCCGACCCCCAGGTCCTGTCCCTGCTCCAGCCTGACCTCCAGGTCCTGTCCCTGCTCCAGTCTGACCCCCAGGTCCTGTCCCTGCTCCAGTATGACCCCCTGCTCCAGTCTGACCCCCAGGTCCTGTCCCTGCTCCAGTCTGACCCCAAGGTCCTGTCCCTGCTCCAGTATGACCCCCTGCTCCAGTCTGACCCCCAGGTCCTGTCCCTGCTCCAGTCTGACCTCCAGGTCCTGTCCCTGCTCCAGCCTGACCCCAGGTCCTGTCCCTGCTCCAGCCTGACCCCCAGGTCCTGTCCCTGCTCCAGCCTGACCTCCAGGTCCTGTCCCTGCTCCAGCCTGACCTCCAGGTCCTGTCCCTGCTCCAGTCTGACCCCCAGGTCCTGTCCCTGCTCCAGTCTCCTGTCCCTGCTCCAGTCTGACCTCCAGGTCCTGTCCCTGCTCCAGCCCGACCCCCAGGTCCTGTCCCTGCTCCAGCCTGACCTCCAGGTCCTGTCCCTGCTCCAGCCTGACCCCAGGTCCTGGCCCTGCTCCAGTATGACCCCAGGTCCTGTCCCTGCTCCAGCATGACCCCCAGGTCCTGTCCCTGCTCCAGCCTGACCTCCAGGTCCTGTCCCTGCTCCAGCCTGACCCCAGGTCCTGGCCCTGCTCCAGGACCCCCAGGTCCTGTCCCTGCTCCTGACTCCAGGTCCTGTCCCTGCTCCAGTATGACCTCTAGGTCCTGTCCCTGCTCAGTATGACCTCTAGGTCCTGTCCCTGCTCAGCCTGACCCCCCAGGTCCTGTACCTGCTCCAGTCTGACCCCCAGGTCCTGTCCCTGCTCCAGTCTGACCCCCAGGTCCTGTCCTTGCTCCAGTATGACCTCTAGGTCCTGTCCCTGCTCCAGCCTGACCCCAGGTCCTGTACCTGGTCCCCCAGGTCCTGTCCCTGCTCCAGTACGACCCCCAGGTCCTGTACCTGTCCCTGCTCCAGCCCTGACCCCCAGGTCCTGTACCTGCTCCAGCCTGACCCCAGGTCCTGTCCCTGCTCCAGCCTGACCCCCAGGTCCTGTCCCTGCTCCAGTCTGACTCCCAGGTCCTGTACCTGCTCAGTCTGACCCCCAGGTCCGGTACCTGCTCCAGTCTGACCCCCAGGTCCTGTCCCTGCTCCAGTCTGACCCCCAGGTCCTGTACCTGCTCCAGTCTGACACCAAGGTCCTGTCCTTCTGCTCCCTGACCCCCAGGTCCTATACATGTCCCTGCTCCAGCCTGACCCCCAGGTCCTATACATGTCCTGCTCCAGCCCTGACCCCAGGTCCTGTCCCTGCTCAGCCTGACCCCCAGGTCCTGTACCTGCTCCAGTCTGACACCAAGGTCCTGTCCCTGCTCCAGCCTGACCCCAGGTCCTGTCCCTGCTCCAGTCCTGACCCCCAGGTCTGTACCTGTCCCTGCTCCAGCCCAACCCCAGGTCCTGTAGCTGTCCCTGCCCAGTCTGACCCCCAGGTCCTGTCCCCTGCTCCAGTATGACCTCCAGGTCCTGTCCCTGCTCCAGTCTGACCCCAGGTCCTGTCCCTGCTCCAGTCTGACCCCAGGTCCTGTACCTGCTCCAGCCCGACCCCCAGGTCCTGTACCTGCTCCAGTCTGGCCCCCAGGTCCTGTCCCTGCTCCAGTCTGACCCCAGGTCCTGTCCTGTCCCTGCTCAGTCTGACCCCCAGGTCCTGTCCCTGCTCCAGCCTGACCCCCAGGTCCTGTCCCTGCTCCAGTCTGACCCCCAGGTCCTGTACCTGCTCCAGTCTGACCCCAGGTCCAGCTCCAGTCTGACCCCCAGGTCCTGTCCCTGCTCAGTCTGACCCCAGGTCCTGTACCTGCTCCAGTCTGACACCAAGGTCCTGTCCCTGCTCCAGCCTGACCCCCAGGTCCTATACATGTCCCTGCTCCAGCCTGACCCCAGGTCCTATACATGTCCCTGCTCCAGCCTGACCCCCAGGTCCTGTCCCTGCTCAGCCTGACCCCCCCAGGTCCTGTACCTGCTCCAGTCTGACACCAAGGTCCTGTCCCTGCTCCAGCCTGACCCCCAGGTCCTGTACCTGCTCCAGTCTGACCCCCAGGTCCTGTACCTGTCCCTGCTCAGCCCAACCCCCAGGTCCTGTAGCTGTCCCTAGCAGTCTGACCCCAGGTCCTGTCCCTGCTCCAGTCTGACCCCCAGGTCCTGTCCCTGCTCCAGTCTGACCCCCAGGTCCTGTACCTCCAGCCCGACCCCCAGGTCCTGTACCTGCTCAGTCTGACCCCCAGGTCCTGTCCCTGTCCCCTGCCTGTCCCTGCTCCAGCCTGACCCCCAGGTCCTGTACCTGCTCCAGCTGACCCCAGGTCCTGTCCCTGCTCCAGCCTGACCCCCAGGTCCTGTGCCTGCTCAGTCTGACCCCCAGGTCCTGTCCCTGCTCCAGCCTGACCCCCAGGTCCTGTCCCTGCTCCAGCCTGACCCCCAGGTCCTGTACCTGCTCCAGTCTGACACCAAGGTCCTGTCCCTGCTCCAGCCTGACCCCCAGGTCCTGTCCCTGCTCCAGTCTGACCCCCAGGTCCTGTACCTGTCCCTGCTCCAGCCCGACCCCCAGGTCCTGTACCTGCTCCAGTCTGACCCCCAGGTCCTGTCCCTGCTCCAGTACGACCCCCAGGTCCTGTACCTGTCCCTGCTCCAGCCTGACCCCCAGGTCCTGTCCCTGCTCCAGTACGACCCCCAGGTCCTGTCCCTGCTCCAGTCTGACCTCCAGGTCCTGTCCCTGCTCCAGTCTGACCCCCAGGTCCTGTCCCTGCTCCAGTACAACCCCCAGGTCCTGTCCCTGCTCCAGTCTGACCTCCAGGTCCTGTCCCTGCTCAGCCCGACCCCCAGGTCCTGTCCCTGCTCCAGCCTGACCTCCAGGTCCTGTCCCTGCTCAGCCCTGACCCCCAGGTCCTGGCCCTGCTCAGTATGACCCCCAGGTCCTGTCCCTGCTCCAGCATGACCCCCAGGTCCTGTCCCTGCTCCAGCCTGACCTCCAGGTCCTGTCCCTGCTCCAGCCTGACCCCCAGGTCCTGGCCCTGCTCCAGCATGACCCCCAGGTCCTGTCCCTGCTCCAGCCTGACCTCCAGGTCCTGTCCCTGCTCCAGTATGACCTCTAGGTCCTGTTCCTGCTCCAGTATGACCTCTAGGTCCTGTCCCTGCTCCAGCCTGACCCCCAGGTCCTGTACCTGCTCCAGTCTGACCCCCAGGTCCTGTCCCTGCTCCAGTCTGACCCCAGGTCCTGTCCCTGCTCCAGTCTGACCCCAGGTCCTGTACCTGCTCCAGCCCGACCCCCAGGTCCTGACCTGCTCCAGTCTGACCCCAGGTCCTGTCCCTGCTCCAGTACGACCCCAGGTCCTGTACCTGTCCCTGCTCCAGCCTGACCCCAGGTCCTGTACCTGCTCCAGCCTGACCCCCAGGTCCTGTCCCTGCTCAGTCTGACCCCAGGTCCTGTCCTGCTCAGTCTGACCCCCAGGTCCGGTACCTGCTCCAGTCTGACCCCAGGTCCTGTCCTGCTCCAGTCTGACCCCAGGTCCTGTACCTGCTCCAGTCTGACACCAAGGTCCTGTCCCTGCTCAGCCTGACCCCCAGGTCCTATATACATGTCCCTGCTCCAGCCTGACCCCAGGTCCTATACATGTCCCTGCTCCAGCCTGACCCCCAGGTCCTGTCCCTGCTCCAGCCTGACCCCCAGGTCCTGTACCTGCTCCAGTCTGACACCAAGGTCCTGTCCCTGCTCCAGCCCCCAGGTCCTGTCCCTGCTCCAGTCTGACCCCCAGGTCCTGTACCTGTCCCTGCTCCAGCCCAACCCCCAGGTCCTGTAGCTGTCCCTGCTCCAGTCTGACCCCCAGGTCCTGTCCCTGCTCCAGTCTGACCCCAGGTCCTGTCCCTGCTCCAGTCTGACCCCCAGGTCCTGTACCTGCTCCAGCCCGGCCCCAGGTCCTGTACCTGCTCCAGTCTGACCCCAGGTCCTGTCCCTGCTCCAGTACGACCCCCAGGTCCTGTACCTGTCCCTGCTCAGCCTGACCCCAGGTCCTGTCCCTGCTCCAGTCTGACCCCCAGGTCCTGTCCCTGCTCCAGTCTGACCCCAGGTCCTGTCCCTGCTCCAGCCTGACCCCCAGGTCCTGTCCCTGCTCCAGCCTGACCCCCAGGTCCTGTCCCTGCTCCAGCCTGACCCCAGGTCCTGTACCTGCCCAGTCTGACACCAAGGTCCTGTCCCTGCTCCAGCCTGACCCCCAGGTCCTGTCCCTGCTCCAGTCTGACCCCCAGGTCCTGTACCTGTCCCTGCTCCAGCCCGACCCCCAGGTCCTGTACCTGCTCCAGTCTGACCCCCAGGTCCTGTCCCTGCTCCAGTACGACCCCCAGGTCCTGTACCTGTCCCTGCTCCAGCCTGACCCCCAGGTCCTGACCCTGCTCCAGTACGACCCCCAGGTCCTGTCCCTGCTCCAGTCTGACCTCCAGGTCCTGTCCCTGCTCCAGTCTGACCCCCAGGTCCTGTCCCTGCTCCAGTACGACCCCCAGGTCCTGTCCCTGCTCCAGTCTGACCTCCAGGTCCTGTCCCTGCTCCAGCCCGACCCCCAGGTCCTGTCCCTGCTCCAGCCTGACCTCCAGGTCCTGTCCCTGCTCCAGCCTGACCCCCAGGTCCTGGCCCTGCTCCAGTATGACCCCCAGGTCCTGTCCCTGCTCCAGCTGACCCCCAGGTCCTGTCCCTGCTCCAGCCTGACCTCCAGGTCCTGTCCCTGCTCCAGCCTGACCCCCAGGTCCTGGCCCTGCTCCAGGACCCCCAGGTCCTGTCCCTGCTCAGCCTGACCTCCAGGTCCTGTCCCTGCTCCAGTATGACCTCTAGGTCCTGTCCCTGCTCCAGTATGACCTCTAGGTCCTGTCCCTGCTCCAGCCTGACCCCAGGTCCTGTCCTGCTCAGTCTGACCCCCAGGTCCTGTCCCTGCTCCAGTCTGACCCCCAGGTCCTGTCCTTGCTCCAGTATGACCTCTGGGTCCTGTCCCTGCTCCAGCCTGACCCCCAGGTCCTGTACCTCCAGTCTGACCCCCAGGTCCTGTCCCTGCTCCAGTCTGACCCCAGGTCCTGTACCTGCTCCAGCCCGACCCCCAGGTCCTGTACCTGCTCAGTCTGACCCCCCAGGTCCTGTCCCTGCTCCAGTACGACCCCCCAGGTCCTGTACCTGTCCTGCTCCAGCCTGACCCCCAGGTCCTGTACCTGCTCCAGCCTGACCCCCAGGTCCTGTCCCTGCTCCAGTCTGACCCCCAGGTCCTGTACCTGCTCAGTCTGACCCCAGGTCCGGTGCTCCAGTCTGACCCCAGGTCCTGTCCCTGCTCCAGTCTGACCCCAGGTCCTGTACCTGCTCCAGTCTGACACCAAGGTCCTGTCCCTGCTCCAGCCTGACCCCCAGGTCCTATACATGTCCCTGCTCCAGCCTGACCCCCAGGTCCTATACATGTCCCTGCTCCAGCCTGACCCCCAGGTCCTGTCCCTGCTCCAGCCTCCCCCAGGTCCTGTACCTGCTCAGTCTGACACCAAGGTCCTGTCCCTGCTCCAGCCTGACCCCCAGGTCCTGTCCCTGCTCCAGTCTGACCCCAGGTCCTGTACCTGTCCCTGCTCCAGCCCAACCCCCAGGTCCTGTCTGTCCTGCTCCAGTCTGACCCCAGGTCCTGTCCCTGCTCCAGTATGACCTCCAGGTCCTGTCCCTGCTCCAGTCTGACCCCCAGGTCCTGTCCCTGCTCAGTCTGACCCCCAGGTCCTGTACCTGCTCCAGCCCGACCCCAGGTCCTGTACCTGCTCCAGTCTGACCCCAGGTCCTGTCCCTGCTCCAGTCTGACCCCAGGTCCTGTACCTGCTCCCCGACCCCCAGGTCCTGTACCTGCTCCAGTCTGACCCCAGGTCCTGTCCCTGCTCCAGTCGACCCCCAGGTCCTGTACCTGTCCCTGCTCCAGCCTGACCCCCAGGTCCTGTACCTGCTCCAGCCTGACCCCAGGTCCTGTCCCTGCTCCAGTCTGACCCCCAGGTCCTGTACCTGCTCCAGTCTGACCCCCAGGTCCGGTACCTGCTCCAGTCTGACCCCAGGTCCTGTCCCTGCTCCAGTCTGACCCCCAGGTCCTGTACCTGCTCCAGTCTGACACCAAGGTCCTGTCCCTGCTCCAGCCTGACCCCCAGGTCCTATACATGTCCCTGCTCCAGCCTGACCCCCAGGTCCTATACATGTCCCTGCTCCAGCCTGACCCCAGGTCCTGTCCCTGCTCCAGCCTGACCCCCAGGTCCTGTACCTGCTCCAGTCTGACACCAAGGTCCTGTCCCTGCTCCAGCCTGACCCCCAGGTCCTGTCCCTGCTCCAGTCTGACCCCAGGTCCTGTACCTGTCCCTGCTCCAGCCCAACCCCCAGGTCCTGTAGCTGTCCCTGCTCCAGTCTGACCCCCAGGTCCCGTCCCTGCTCCAGTATGACCTCCAGGTCCTGTCCCTGCTCCAGTCTGACCCCAGGTCCCTGTCCCTGCTCCAGTCTGACCCCAGGTCCTGTACCTGCTCCAGCCCGACCCCAGGTCCTGTACCTGCTCCAGTCTGACCCCAGGTCCTGTCCCTGCTCCAGTACGACCCCAGGTCCTGTACCTGTCCCTGCTCCAGCCTGACCCCCAGGTCCTGTCCCTGCTCCAGCCTGACCCCCAGGTCCTGTCCCTGCTCCAGTCTGACCCCCAGGTCCTGTACCTGCTCCAGTCTGACCCCCAGGTCCGGTACCTGCTCCAGTCTGACCCCCCGGACCTGTCCCTGCTCCAGTCTGACCCCAGGTCCTGTACCTGCTCCAGTCTGACACCAAGGTCCTGTCCCTGCTCCAGCCTGACCCCCAGGTCCTATACATGTCCCTGCTCCCAGCCTGACCCCAGGTCCTATACATGTCCCTGCTCCAGCCTGACCCCCAGGTCCTGTCCCTGCTCCAGCCTGACCCTCAGGTCCTGTACCTGCTCCAGTCTGACACCAGGTCCTGTCCCTGCTCCAGCCTGACCCCAGGTCCTGTCCCTGCTCCAGTCTGACCCCCAGGTCCTGTACCTGTCCCTGCTCCAGCCCAACCCCAGGTCCTGTAGCTGTCCCTGCTCCAGTCTGACCCCCAGGTCCTGTCCCTGCTCCAGTCTGACCCCCAGGTCCTGTCCCTGCTCCAGTCTGACCCCCAGGTCCTGTACCTGCTCCAGCCCGACCCCAGGTCCTGTACCTGCTCCAGTCTGACCCCAGGTCCTGTCCCTGCTCCAGTACGACCCCCAGGTCCTGTACCTGTCCCTGCTCCAGCCTGACCCCAGGTCCTGTACCTGCTCAGCCTGACCCCAGGTCCCTGTCCCTGCTCAGTCTGACCCCAGGTCCTGTACCTGCTCCAGTCTGACCCCCAGGTCCCTGTCCCTGCTCCAGCCTGACCCCCAGGTCCTGTCCCTGCTCCAGTACGACCCCAGGTCCTGTCCCTGCTCCAGTCTGACCCCCAGGTCCTGTACCTGCTCAGCCTGACCCCCAGGTCCTGTCCCTGCTCCAGCCTTCCAGGTCCTGTCCCTGCTCCAGCCTGACCCCAGGTCCTGTACCTGCTCCAGTCTGACACCAAGGTCTGTCCCTGCTCCAGCCTGACCCCCAGGTCCTGTCCCTGCTCCAGTCTGACCCCCAGGTCCTGTACCTGTCCCTGCTCCAGCCCAACCCCCCAGGTCCTGTAGCTGTCCCTGCTCCAGTCTGACCCCCAGGTCCTGTCCCTGCTCCAGTATGACCTCCAGGTCCTGTCTCTGCTCAGTCTGACCCCCAGGTCCTGTCCCTGCTCCAGTCTGACCCCCAGGTCCTGTACCTGAGACCCCCAGGTCCTGTACCTGCTCCAGTCTGACCCCCAGGTCCTGTCCCTGCTCCAGTATGACCCCAGGTCCTGTACCTGTCCCTGCTCCAGCCTGACCCCAGGTCCTGTACCTGCCCAGCCTGACCCCAGGTCCTGTCCCTGCTCCAGTCTGACCCCCAGGTCCTGTACCTGCTCCAGTCTGACCCCAGGTCCTGTACCTGCTCCAGCCCGACCCCCAGGTCCTGTACCTGCTCCAGTCTGACCCCCAGGTCCTGTACCTGCTCCAGCCCGACCCCCAGGTCCTGTACCTGCTCCAGTCTGACCCCCAGGTCCTGTCCCTGCTCCAGCCTGACCCCCAGGTCCTATACATGTCCCTGCTCCAGCCTGACCCCCAGGTCCTGTCCCTGCTCCAGCCTGACCCCCAGGTCCTGTACCTGCTCCAGTCTGACACCAAGGTCCTGTCCTGCTCCAGCCTGACCCCAGGTCCTGTCCCTGCTCCAGTCTGACCCCCAGGTCCTGTACCTGTCCCTGCTCCAGCCCAACCCCCAGGTCCTGGCTGTCCCTGCTCCAGTCTGACCCCAGGTCCTGTCCCTGCTCCAGTATGACCTCCAGGTCCTGTCCCTGCTCCAGTCTGACCCCCAGGTCCTGTCCCTGCTCAGTCTGACCCCAGGTCCTGGCCTGCTCCAGCCCGACCCCCAGGTCCTGTACCTGCTCCAGTCTGACCCCCAGGTCCTGTCCCTGCTCCAGTAGACCCCAGGTCCTGTACCTGTCCCTGCTCCAGCCTGACCCCCAGGTCCTGTACCTGCTCAGCTGACCCCCAGGTCCTGTCCCTGCTCCAGTCTGACCCCCAGGTCCTGTACCTGCTCCAGTCTGACCCCCAGGTCCTGTACCTGCTCCAGTCTGACCCCCAGGTCCTGTACAGTCTGACAGGTCCGGTAGCTCCAGTCTGACCCCCAGGTCCTGTCCCTGCTCCAGTCTGACCCCCAGGTCCTGTACCTGCTCCAGTCTGACACCAAGGTCCTGTCCCTGCTCCAGCCTGACCCCCAGGTCCTAAACATGTCCCTGCTCCAGCCTGACCCCCAGGTCCTATACATGTCCCTGCTCCAGCCTGACCCCCAGGTCCTGTCCCTGCTCCAGCCTGACCCCCAGGTCCTGTACCTGCTCCAGTCTGACACCAAGGTCCTGTCCCTGCTCCAGCCTGACCCCCAGGTCCTGTCCCTGCTCCAGTCTGACCCCCAGGTCCTGTACCTGTCCCTGCTCCAGCCCAACCCCCAGGTCCTGTAGCTGTCCCTGCTCCAGTCTGACCCCAGGTCCTGTCCCTGCTCCAGTCTGACCCCCAGGTCCTGTCCCTGCTCCAGTCTGACCCCCAGGTCCTGTACCTGCTCCAGCCCGACCCCCAGGTCCTGTACCTGCTCCAGTCTGACCCCCAGGTCCTGTCCCTGCTCCAGTACGACCCCAGGTCCTGTACCTGTCCCTGCTCCAGCCTGACCCCAGGTCCTGTACCTGCTCCAGCCTGACCCCCAGGTCCTGTCCCTGCTCCAGTCTGACCCCCAGGTCCTGTACCTGCTCCAGTCTGACCCCCAGGTCCTGTCCCTGCTCCAGCCTGACCCCCAGGTCCTGTCCCTGCTCCAGCCTGACCCCCAGGTCCTGTACCTGCTCCAGTCTGACACCAGAGCCTGACCCCAGGTCCTGTCCCTGCTCCAGTCTGACCCCCAGGTCCTGTACCTGTCCCTGCTCCAGCCCAACCCCCAGGTCCTGTAGCTGTCCCTGCTCCAGTCTGACCCCCAGGTCCTGTCCCTGCTCCAGTATGACCTCCAGGTCCTGTCCCTGCTCCAGTCTGACCCCCAGGTCCTGTCCCTGCTCCAGTCTGACCCCCAGGTCCTGTAACTGCTCCAGCCCGACCCCCAGGTCCTGTACCTGCTCCAGTCTGACCCCCAGGTCCTGTCCCTGCTCCAGTATGACCCCCAGGTCCTGTACCTGTCCCTGCTCCAGCCTGACCCCCAGGTCCTGTACCTGCTCCAGCCTGACCCCCAGGTCCTGTCCCTGCTCCAGTCTGACCCCCAGGTCCTGTACCTGCTCCAGTCTGACCCCCAGGTCCGGTACCTGCTCCAGTCTGACCCCCAGGTCCTGTCCCTGCTCCAGTCTGACCCCCAGGTCCTGTACCTGCTCCAGTCTGACACCAAGGTCCTGTCCCTGCTCCAGCCTGACCCCCAGGTCCTGTCCCTGCTCCAGTCTGACCCCCAGGTCCTGTCCCTGCTCCAGTCTGACCCCCAGGTCCTGTACCTGCTCCAGTCTGACCCCAGGTCCTAAACCTGCTCCAGTCTGACCCCCAGGTCCTGTCCCTGCTCCAGCCTGACCCCCAGGTCCTGTCCCTGCTCCAGTCTGACCCCCAGGTCCTGTCCCTGCTCCAGCCTGACCCCCAGGTCCTGTCCCTGCTCCAGTCTGACCCCCAGGTCCTGTCCCTGCTCCAGTCTGACCTCCAGGTCCTGTCCCTGCTCCAGTCTGACCTCCAGGTCCTGTCCCTGCTCCAGTCTGACCCACAGGTCCTGTCCTTTTCTCCAGTCTGACCCCAGGTCCTGTCCCTGCTCCAGTCTGACCTCCAGGTCCTGTCCCTGCTCCAGTCTGACCTCCAGGTCCTGTCCCTGCTCCAGTCTGACCTCCAGGTCCTGTCCCTGCTCCAGTCTGACCCACAGGTCCTGTCCCTGCTCCAGTCTGACTTCCCAGGTCCTGTCCCTGCTCCAGCCTGACCCCCAGGTCCTGTCCCTGCTCCAGTCTGACCCCCAGGTCCTGTCCCTGCTCCAGTCTGACTCCTCCAGGTCCTGTCCCTGCTCCAGCCTGACCCCAGGTCCTGTCCCTGCTCAGTCTGACCCCCAGGTCCTGTCCCTGCTCCAGTCTGACCCCCAGGTCCTGTCCCTGCTCCAGTCTGACCCCCAGGTCCTGTCCCTGCTCCAGCCTGACCTCTAGGTCCTGTCCCTGCTCCAGCCTGACCCCCAGGTCCTGTCCCTGCTCCAGTCTGACCTCCAAGTCCTGGCCCCTGCTCCAGCCCAACCCCCAGGTCCTGTGCCTGTCCCTGCTCCAGTCTGACCCACAGGTCCTGTCCCTGCTCCAGTCTGACCTCCAGGTCCTGTCCCTGCTCCAGTCTGACCTCCAGGTCCTGACCCTGCTCCAGTCTGACCCACAGGTCCTGTCCCTGCTCCAGTCTGACCTCCAGGTCCTGTCCCTGCTCCAGTCTGACCTCCAGAGTCTGACCCCCAGGTCCTGTCCCTGCTCCCAGCCTGACCTCCAGGTCCTGTCCCTGCTCCAGTCTGACCTCCAGGTCCTGTCCCTGCTCCAGTCTGACCCCCAGGTCCTGTCCCTGCTCCAGCCTGACCTCCAGGTCCTGTCCCTGCTCCAGTCTGACCCACAGGTCCTGTCCTTTCTCCAGTCTGACCCCCAGGTCCTGTCCCTGCTCCAGTCTGACCTCCAGGTCCTGTCCCTGCTCCAGTCTGACCTCCAGGTCCTGTCCCTGCTCCAGTCTGACCTCCAGGTCCTGTCCCTGCTCCAGTCTGACCCACAGGTCCTGTCCCTGCTCCAGTCTGACCCCCAGGTCCTGTCCCTGCTCCAGTCTGACCCCCAGGTCCTGTCCCTGCTTCAGTCTGACCCCCAGGTCCTGTCCCTGCTCCAGTCTGACCACCAGGTCCTGTCCCTGCTCCAGTCTGACCCCCAGGTCCTGTCCCTGCTCCAGTCTGACCCCCAGGTCCTGTCCCTGCTCCAGTATGACCCCCAGGTCCTGTCCCTGCTCCAGCCTGACCCCCAGGTCCTGTCCCTGCTCCAGCCTGACCCCCAGGTCCTGTCCCTGCTCCAGCCTGACCCCCAGGTCCTGTCCCTGCTCCAGTCTGACCCCCAGGTCCTGTCCCTGCTCCAGCCTGACCCCCAGGTCCTGTCCCTGCTCCAGCCTGACCCCCAGGTCCTGTCCCTGCTCCAGTCCCCGAGGTCCTGTCCCTGCTCCAGCCTGACCCCCAGGTCCTGTCCCTGCTCCAGTCTGACCCCAGGTCCTGTCCCTGCTCCAGTCTGACCTCCAGGTCCTGTCCCTGCTCCAGTCTGACCTCCAGGTCCTGTCCCTGCTCCAGTCTGACCCCAGGTCCTGTCCTTTCTCCCAGTCTGACCCCCAGGTCCTGTCCCTGCTCCAGTCTGACCCCAGGTCCTGTCCCTGCTCCAGTCTGACCTCCAGGTCCTGTCCCTGCTCCAGTCTGACCTCCAGGTCCTGTCCCTGCTCCAGTCTGACCCACAGGTCCTGTCCCTGCTCCAGTCTGACCCCCAGGTCCTGTCCCTGCTCCAGCCTGACACCCAGGTCCTGTCCCTGCTCCAGTCTGACCCCCAGGTCCTGTCCCTGCTCCAGTCTGACTGAGCCTGACCCCCAGGTCCTGTCCCTGCTCCAGTCTGACCCCCAGGTCCTGTCCCTGCTCCAGTCTGACCCCCAGGTCCTGTCCCTGCTCCAGTCTGACCCCCAGGTCCTGTCCCTGCTCCAGCCTGACCTCTAGGTCCTGTCCCTGCTCCAGCCTGACCCCCAGGTCCTGTCCCTGCTCCAGTCTGACCTCCAAGTCCTGTCCCTGCTCCAGCCCAACCCCCAGGTCCTGTACCTGTCCCTGCTCCAGTCTGACCCACAGGTCCTGTCCCTGCTCCAGTCTGACCTCCAGGTCCTGTCCCTGCTCCAGTCTGACCTCCAGGTCCTGACCCTGCTCCAGTCTGACCCACAGGTCCTGTCCCTGCTCCAGTCTGACCTCCAGGTCCTGTCCCTGCTCCAGTCTGACCTCCAGGTCCTGTCCCTGCTCCAGTCTGACCCACAGGTCCTGTCCTTTCTCCAGTCTGACCCCCAGGTCCTGTCCCTGCTCCAGTCTGACCTCCAGGTCCTGTCCCTGCTCCAGTCTGACCTCCAGGTCCTGTCCCTGCTCCAGTCTGACCTCCAGGTCCTGTCCCTGCTCCAGTCTGACCCACAGGTCTCCCTGCTCCAGTCTGACCCCAGGTCCTGTCCCTGCTCCAGTCTGACCCCCAGACCTGCTTCAGTCTGACCCCCAGGTCCTGTCCCTGCTCCAGTCTGACCACCAGGTCCTGTCCCTGCTCCAGTCTGACCCCCAGGTCCTGTCCCTGCTCCAGTCTGACCCCCAGGTCCTGTCCCTGCTCCAGTCTGACCACCAGGTCCTGTCCCTGCTCCAGCCTTACCCCCAGGTCCTGTCCCTGCTCCAGTCTGACCCCCAGGTCCTGTCCCTGCTCCAGCCTGACCCCCAGGTCCTGTCACTGCTCCAGTCTGACCTCCAGGTCCTGTCCCTGCTCAGCCCAACCCCCAGGTCCTGTCTGACCCACAGGTCCTGTCCCTGCTCCAGTCTGACCTCCAGGTCCTGTCCCTGCTCCAGTCTGACCTCCAGGTCCTGTCCCTGCTCCAGTCTGACCCCCAGGTCCTGTCCCTGCTCCAGTCTGACCCCCAGGTCCTGTCCCTGCTCCAGTCTGACCTCCAGGTCCTGTCCCTGCTCCAGTCTGACCCCCAGGTCCTGTCCCTGCTCCAGTCCTGTCCCTGCTCCAGTCTGACCCCCAGGTCCTGTCCCTGCTCCAGTCTGACCTCCAGGTCCTGTCCCTGCTCCAGCCTGACCCCCAGGTCCTGTCCCTGCTCCAGCCTGACCCCCAGGTCCTGTCCCTGCTCCAGCCTGACCTCCAGGTCCTGTCCCTGCTCCAGCCTGACCCCCAGGTCCTGTCCCTGCTCCAGTCTGACCTCCAGGTCCTGTCCCTGCTCCAGCCTGACCCCCAGGTCCTGTCCCTGCTCCAGTCTGACCCCCAGGTCCTGTCCCTGCTCCAGTCTGACCCCCAGGTCCTGTCCCTGCTCCAGCCACCCCCAGGTCCTGTACCTGTCCCTGCTCCAGCCTGACCCCCAGGTCCTGTCCCTGCTCCAGCCTGACCCCCAGGTCCTGTCCCTGCTCCAGCCTGACCCCCAGGTCCTGTCCCTGCTCCAGTCTGACCCCAGGTCCTGTCCCTGTCCCTGCTCCAGGGTCCTGTCCCTGTCCCTGCTCCAGCCTGACCCCCAGGTCCTGTCCCTGCTCCAGCCTGACCCACAGGTCCTGTCCCTGCTCCAGCCTGACCCCCAGGTCCTGTACCTGTCCCTGCTCCAGTCTGACCCCCAGGTCCTGTACCTGTCCCTGCTCCAGCCTGACCCACAGGTCCTGTCCCTGCTCAGTCTGACCCCCAGGTCCTGTCCTGTCCCTGCTCCAGTCTGACCCCCAGGTCCTGTACCTGCTCCAGCCCAACCCCCAGGTCCTGTCCCTGCTCCAGCCTGACCCCCAGGTCCTGTCCCTGTCCCTGCCCCAGCCAGCCTGACCCCCAGGTCCTCTACCTGTCCCTGCTCCAGCCTGACCCACAGGTCCTGTCCCTGCTCAGTCTGACCCCAGGTCCTGTACCTGTCCCTGCTCCAGCCCGACCCGAGATCCTGCAGCTGTCCATTGATGTAGAGGTTCCTGAGACAGCCATGGAAGCTGGTCCCGTTCTGCCCCCCAACTCCAGACTGCAGCGCTGCAGAGACTGACCAACGATCTGGCATACCTGGAGAGAGGGAAAGGGAGAGAGAGAAAGAGACAGAGATAGAGAGAGAGAAAGAGAGAGCGAGAGAGAGTTAGAGGGAGAGAGAGTTCTGTAAGTGTAAGTGTAATGTTTACTGTTAATATTTTATTGTTTATTTCACTTTTGTTTATCTACTTCACTTGCTTTGGCAATGTTGACATGTTTTCCCATGCCAATAAAGCCCTTTGAATTGAATTGAATGTAGAGAGACAGACACAGAGAGGTAGAAAGAGAAGAAGAGAAACACACAGAGAGAAAGAAGAAGAGAGAAGAAGAAAGAAGAAGAAGACACAGAGAGGTAGAAAGAGAAGAAGAGAGACACACAGAGAGGTAGAAAGAAGAAGAGAGACACACAGAGAAAGAAAGAGAAGAAGAGAGACACACAGAGAGGAAAGAAGAAGAAGAGAAACACACAGAGGTAGAAAGAGACACAGAAAAACACACAGAGGTAGAAAGAAGAGAGAAACACACAGAGAGAAGAGAAGAAGAGACACACAGAGAAAGAAAGAGAAAAGAGACACACAGAGAAAGAAAGAAGAGAGACACACAGAGAAAAAGAGAAGAGAGACACACAGAGAAGAGAAAGAGAAGAAGAGAGACACACAGAGAAAGAGAAAGAGAAGAAGAGAAACACAGAGAGAAAGACAGAGAGAAGAGAGACACACAGAGAGAAAGAGAAGAAGAGAGACACACACAGAGAGAGAAAGAGAAGAAGAGAAACACACAGAGAAAGAAAGAGAAGAGACACAAGAGAAACACACAGAGAGAGATGATACTTCACATATGGAACCAACACGTTTTAGAGCTAAGAGACAGAGAAAGAAAGCTACAATATGTCCAGAAAAGCCCTCTTCCTGACACACACAGTGTATAACGCACCTCCCAGGTATAGAGGAGAATCGCTGCTGAGTGTTGACTGTTTACTCAGAGAGTTGATAGACTTGACTGGTCCACCATCAATAGACAGAGACACAGTCTGATCTGATGCCACCAACTCTACCACATGGAACACACCATCATTTACCGTCTCCACACTGAGAGGAGAGAGAGAGAGAAAACACACCATCATTTACCGTCTCCACACTGAGAGGAGAGAGAGAGAGAGAGACACACACCATCATTTACCGTCTCCACACAGAGAGGAGAGAGAGAGAACACAGACCATCAAAGACAGAAGAGAGACACTGAGAGAAGAGAGAAGAGAGAACACACACCATCATTTACTCTCCACACTGAGAGAAGAGAGAGAGAGAACACACACCATCATTTACCGTCTCCACACTGAGAGGAGAGAGAGAGAGAACACACACCATCATTTACCGTCTCCACACTGAGAGGAGAGAGAGAGAGACACACACCATCATTTACCGTCTCCACACTGAGAGGAGAGAGAGAGAGAGACACACACACCATCATTTACCGTCTCCACACTGAGAAAGAGAACACAGACCATCAGAGACTCCACACTGAGAGGAGAAGAGAGAGACACACCATCATTTAAGAAGTCTCCACACTGAGAAAGAAAGAGAAGAAGAGAGACACAGAGAGAAGAGAGAGAACACACATCATTTACCGTCTCCACACTGAGAGAGAGAGAGAAAGAGAAGAGAGACACACCATCATTTACCGTCTCCACACTGAGAGAGAGAGAGAACACACACCATCATTTACCGTCTCCACACTGAGAGGAGAGAGAGAGAACACACACCATTATTTACCATCTCCACACTGAGAGGAGAGAGAGAGAGAACACACCATCATTTACCGTCTCCACACTGAGAGGAGAGAGAGAAGAACACACCATCATTTACCGTCTCCACACTGAGAGAAAGAGAGAGAAGAGACACACCATCATTTACCGTCTCCACACTGAGAAAGAGAGAAGAGAGACACACCAGAGAAAGAGAAGAAGAGAGACACACAGAGAGAGAAAGAGAGAAGAGAGATACACACCATCATTTACCATCTCCACACTGAGAGAGAGAGAAGAGAGACACAGACCATCATTTACCGTCTCCACACTGAGAAGAGAGAGAACACACCATCATTTACCGAGAGACACACTGAGAGGAGAGAAGAGAGAACACACCATCATTTACCGTCTCCACACTGAGAGGAGAGAAGAGAACACACCATCATTTACCGTCTCCACACTGAGAGGAGAGGGAGAATATGTCCCAGAACACACACATCATTTACCGTCTCCACACTGAGAGGAGAGAGAGAACACACACCATCATTTACCGTCTCCACACTGAGAGAGACACAGTCTGAGAGAGAACACACCATCATTTACCGTCTCCACACTGAGAGGAGAGAGAGAGAGAACACACACCATCATTTACCGTCTCCACACTGAGAGGAGAGAGAGAGAGAGAGAACACACACCATCATTTACCGTCTCCACACTGAGAGGAGAGAGAGAGAACACACACCATCATTTACCGTCTCCACACTGAGAGGAGAGAGAGAGAGAGAACACACACCATCATTTACCGTCTCCACACTGAGAGGAGAGAGAGAGAGAACACACACCATCATTTACCGTCTCCACACTGAGAGGAGAGAGAGAGAGAACACACACCATCATTTACCGTCTCCACACTGAGAGGAGAGAGAGAGAGAACACACCATCATTTACCGTCTCCACACTGAGAGGAGAGAGAGAGAACACACACCATCATTTACCGTCTCCACACTGAGAGGAGAGAGAGAGAGAGAACACACACCATCATTTACCGTCTCCACACTGAGAGGAGAGAGAACACACACCTTCATTTAAGAGAGAGAGAACACACACCATCATTTACCGTCTCCACACTGAGAGGAGAGAGAACACACACCTTCATTTACCGTCTCCACACTGAGAGGAGAGAGAGAGAGAACACACACCATCATTTACCGTCTCCACACTGAGAGGAGAGAGAGAGAACACACACCATCATTTACCGTCTCCACACTGAGAGGAGAGAGAGAGAGAACACACACCATCATTTACCGTCTCCACACTGAGAGGAGAGAGAGAGAGAGAACACACACCATCATTTACCGTCTCCACACTGAGAGGAGAGAGAGAACACACACCATCATTTACCGTCTCCACCCTGAGAGGAGAGAGAGAGAGAGAACACACACCATCATTTACCGTCTCCACACTGAGAGGAGAGAGAGAGACACACACCATCATTTACCGTCTCCACACTGAGAGGAAGAGAGAGAGAGAACACACCATCATTTACCGTCTCCACACTGAGAGGAGAGAGAGAGAGAACACGCACCATTGGAAATACAACCCATATTTATGCTTATTTATTTTATCTTGTGTCCTTTAACCATTTGCACATTTTTAAAAACACTGTATATATATATATATATGACATTTGTAATGTCTTTATTGTTTTGAAACTTCTGTATGTGTAATGTTTACTGTTAATTTTTATTGTTTATTTCACTTTACATATTCACTTTATATATTATCTACCTCACTTGCTTTGGCAATGTTAACACATGTTTCCCATGGCAATAAAGCCCCTTGAATTGAATTGAAATTGAAATTGAGAGAGAGAGAGAGAGACAGAGAGAGACAGAGAGAGGAGAGAGAGAGACAGAGAGGAGAGAGAGGGAGACAGCAACACAATTAGAGCCAACCAAATCATGAAATGTGTGTGTGGTATGGTGTGTGTGTGTGTGTGTGTTACCTGTATATAGCAGAGGCAGGGTCTGTTCCAGTGTGGTATGGTGTGTGTGTGTGTGTGTTACCTGTATATAGCAGAGGCAGGGTTTGTTCCAGTGTGGTATGGTGTGTGTGTGTGTGTGTGTGTATGTTACCTGTATATAGCAGAGGCAGGGTCTGTTCCAGTGTGGTATGGTGTGTGTGTGTGTGTGTGTGTTACCTGTATATAGCAGAGGCAGGGTTTTCCAGTTCCAGTGTGGTGTGGTATGGTGTGTGTGTGTGTGTGTGTGTGTGTGTTACCTGTATATAGCAGAGGCAGGGTCTGTTCCAGTGTGGTATGATGTGTGTGTGTGTGTGTGTGTGTGTGTGTGTATGTTACCTGTATATAGCAGGGGCAGGGTCTGTTCCAGTGTGGTATGGTGTGTGTGTGTGTGTGTGTTACCTGTATATAGCAGAGGCAGGGTTTGTTCCAGTGTGGTATGGTGTGACATATAGCAGAGGCAGGGTTTGTTCCAGTGTGTGTGTGTGTGTGTGTGTGTGTTACCTGTATATAGCAGAGGCAGGGTTTGTTCCAGTGTGGTATGGTGTGTGTGTGTGTGTGTGTGTGTGTGTGTGTTACCTGTATATAGCAGAGGCAGGGTCTGTTCCAGTGTGGTGTGTGTGTGGTATGGTGTGTGTGTGTGTATATAGCAGAGGCAGGGTGTGTTCCACCTGTATATAGCAGAGGCAGGGTGTGTTCCAGTGTGGTAGTTGACACGGAGACGTCCTCTATACAACTCTATGGTAATGTGGTCCTTGTCTCCTTTATACAGCAACACACCACTGTCCTCATCTGTAGCAATCTGACAGAAACACAGAAACACACGCACACACACACACACACACACACACGCACACACACACACACCACACATACCACACATATACCACACACACACACACACACACACACACACACACACGCACGCACACCTATGTTTAATCACCCCTTATAGTTATAAGTCAGTCAAGGAAGTGATGATGGTATGTGTGTGTGTGTGTGTGTGTGTGTGTGGTATGTGTGTGTGTGTGTGTGTGTGTGTGTGTGTGTGTGTGTGTGTTGTGTGTGTGTGTGTGTGTGTGTGTGTGTGTGTGGTATGTGTGTGTGGTATGTGTGTGTGTGTGTGGTGTGTGGTGTGGTGTGTATGTGGTGTATGTGTGTGTGTGGTGTGTGCTTGTGTGTGGTGAGTGTGTGTGGTGTGTGTGTACCTGTAGTGTGTGTGTGTGTGTGTACCTGTAGTGTGTGTACCTGTAGTGTGTGTGTGTGTGTGTGTGTGTACCTGTAGTGTGATGTTTGTCTCAGGTGTGATTAGACTAGAGGGCAGCTGCAGGTAAGACCGTCGGTTGACGAAGTTGACACTGGCTAGCGTCTCGCACCACTCGCCCTCGTAACCATGGAGACACTGACAGCGGGGGTCCGTCTCCACGACAACGCACTGCGCTCCGTTCATACACTCGTGGTCGTCACAGGGACTGGTGCGCGGCAGAACCATGGGAGGAGAGAACTCACAGAACAGACCGCTGAAAACAAAACAAAACAAAACAACCATCAGGGACTCACAGAACAGACCTCTGAAAACAAACAAAACAACCATCAGGGACTCACAGAACAGACCTCTGAAAACAAAACAAAACAACCATCAGGGACTCACAAAACAGACCGCTGAAAACAAAACAAAACAACCATCAGGGACTCACAGAACAAACCACTGAAAACAAACAAAACAACCATCAGGGACTCACAGAACAAACCACTGAAAACAAAACAAAACAACCATCAGGGACTCACAGAACAGACCGCTGAAAACAAACAAAACAAAACAACGATCAGGGACTCACAGAACAAACCACTGAAAACAAACAAAACAAAACAACCATCAGGGACTCACAGAACAAACCACTGAAAACAAAAAAACAAAACAACCATCAGGGACTCACAGAACAGACCACTGAAAACAAAAAAACAAAACAACCATCAGGGACTCTCAAAACAGACCGCTGAAAACAAACAAAACAAAACAACCATCAGGGACTCACAGAACAGACCTCTGAAAACAAACAAAACAACCATCAGGGACTCACAGAACAGACCTCTGAAAACAAAACAAAACAACCATCAGGGACTGATCAGAACAGACCGCTCCAAAACAAAACTGTCCATGTAATCATATTCATTGTCAGGTAAACAAGATAAACTGATCATAGATCAGCACTCTAAAATGCAAAACAAAACAACACTCTTTTGTTGTTGTTGTGTTAACAAAGTGGAATAAAAAAAACGATTGACACAAAATATTCTGTAATGTGAAAATGGAAACAAAAAAACAATTATAACGATCAGGGACTAAAACATTCATGGAAAAAACAAAACCCATCTAATATATTATATTGATTAGATAAATAAACACCCCCCAAGTTAGAATCACAGTGATAACATCTGAACAGTCTTCTTGAAAATCTCTAAGAGTCATTACAGCTGGGAGTCTTCTTGGGTAAGTCTCTAAGAGTCATTACAGCTCAGGGAGTCTTCTTGGGTAGACCGTCTCGAAAACAAACATTACAGCTCAGGGACTCTTCTTGGGTAAGTCTCTAAGAGTCATTACAGCTGGGAGTCTTCTTGGGTAAGTCTCTAAAGTCACTACTGCTGTTGAGTCTTTCTGAACAGTCTCTAAGAGCCATTACAGCTGGGAGTCTTCTTGGGTACGTCTCTCAGAGTCACTACCGCTGTTGAGTCTTTCTGGGTACAACCTCTAGGGACATTACAGCAGAGTCTTCTGAAAACAAACAAAACAACCTGGGAGTCTTTCTGGGTACGTCTCTAAGAGCTGTGAGTCTTTCTTGACCACCATCTTTCTGGGACTCTCAGAACAGTCAGCTAAAACTGTTGAGTCTTTCTGGGACGTCTCAGAGGCATTACAGCTGGGAACTTCTTGGGTAAGTCTCTAAGAGTCACTACCGCTGAACAGTCTTTCTGGGTACAAAACTAAAGTCACTATCGCTGTTGAGTCTTTCTGAACAGTCTCTAAAAGTCAAACCGCTGTTGAGTCTTTCTGGGTATGTCTCTCAGAGCTGAGTCTTTCTGAAAACAAACTCTAAGAGTCAGTACCACTGTTGAGTCTTTCTGGGTACAAACTCTAAGAGCTGTGAGTCTTTCTGGGTAAGTCTCTAAGAGTCAAAACTACCGCTGTTGAGTCTTTCTGGGTACGTCTCTAAACAAAACACTACTGTTGTTGAGTCTTTCTGGGTATGTCTCTCAGATCAGGGACTGTTGAAACCTTTCTGGGTATGTCTCTCAGAGCTGTTTCAAAACAACCATGGGACTCACAGTCTTTCCATCAGGGACTCACAGAACAGTCTCTGAAAACAAACAAAACAACCATCAGGGACTCACAGAACAGACTCTGAAAACAAACTGTGAACCATCAGGGACTCTCAGAACAGACCGCTGTTGAGTCTTTCTGGGTAAGTGTCAGGGACTCACTACCGAACAGACAGCTGAAAACAAAACTCTAAGAGGGACTTTCTGGAAAAGTCTCTAAAAGTCAAAACAACCATCTGTTGAGTCTTTCTGAACAGACGTCTCTAAAACACTACTGTTGGGAGTCTTTCTGGGGTAGTCTCTCAGAGCTGTTGAGTCTTTCTGGGTACTCTCAGAACAGCCGCTGAAAACTTTCTGGGTAAGTCTCTAAGGGTCACTACAGAACAGTCTTTCTGAAAACAAACAAAACAAAGCTGTGAGTCTTTCTGGGACTCTCTCAGAGCTGTGAAAACTTTCTGGGTAACCTCTCAGGGACTCTCAAAAGTCTTTCTGAAAACAAACAAAACAAAGAGCTGTGAGTCTTTCTGAACAGACTCTGAAAACTGTGAAAACTTTCTCAGGGTCTCTCAGAGCTGACCTTTCTGAAAACAAAACAAAACAAGAGCTGTGAGTCTTTCTGGGTCAGGTCTCCACCTGTCCATGTAATCATTTCATTTTTTATTTTCAAGATAAACTTCATAGCTCTGTCAAGATGCTTGTTGAGTTTTCTGGCCATTTTTAAGTCTTGTCGTATATGTTCAAAGATTTAATAAAAAAAAAAGATTGACTCAAAATATTCTGTACTGTCGAAAATGGAAGTTTTAACGTTTGTCCATGCTGGAAAAATTAATTAATCTCCCATATTGATTAGATAAGCAGACTGAACCAGGTTAAATCACAGTGATAACATCTTGGCCCCTTCTGTTTAAATTTTAAGAGTCATTAACTCCCAGTCTCTCTTGGACAAGCATCTCTAAGAGTCATTACAGCTGAGTCTTTTCTTTGGTTTGCCCCAAATTTCTTTGTAAGAGTCATTACAGCTTTTCAAAAGTGGGTAAGTCTCTAAGAGTCATTACAGCTGCAGTTTTTGGAATATAGTCTATTCTGTAAGATGTCATCTTTTCACACATTTGGATTCTGGACAAAAAGAGTCACTATCCTCTGTTGAGTCTTTCTGGGTCACAGTATTAAGAGTCTGTACAGCTGTTTTAAACAGGATTGGCATGGGTAAATCTCTATGAGTGGTTTCCTGTTGAGTCTTTCTTCTTTTCAGAGCTGTGAGTCTTTTAGGTTATTATTTTGGAGTAACTACCGCTGTTGAGTCTTCTGGGTAGTTTTCACTCCCGCTGTTTAAATCTTTCTGGTAACTGTTCTAAAGTCACTACAGATTGGTCTTGGTGGTAATTCTGGGTACTCTCTGGTTTCCTACCTCTGTTGGTCTGAGCTAGGTAAGTCGCCTGAGTCTTTGTAGTGAGTCTTTCTGGGTCTGCTCTAAGAGTCACTACTTGCTGTTGAGTCTTTCTGGGTCTCTTGAAAACCTCCCTGTCACTACTGCTGTTGAGTCTTTCTGGTTACCCATCTCTCAGAGCTGTGAGTCTTTCTGTTCTGTATGTCTGTTAAGAGTCACTACTCTGCTTGAGTCTTTCTGGGTTCTGTCCTGGTCACTACCGCTGCTCCTGAGTCTTTCTGTTCTGCTCCTGAGCTGTGAGTCTTTCTGGGTCTGTCTCTACTCTGTCCTGGTCTGTTCTGTTCTGTCTCCTGGTCTGTTCTACTCTGCTCCTGAGTCTGTTCTGTTCTGCTCTGGCTGTTCTGTTCTGCTCCTGTCTGTTCTCTCTGCTCCTGGTCTGTTCTGTTCTGCTCCTGTTCTAATAGTTCTGTTCTCTGCTCTGGTTCTGTTCTGTTCTGAGTCACTGTTCTGTTCTGGTCTGTTCTGGGTACTCTGCTCCTGGTCTGTTCTGTTCTGCTCCTGAGCTGTTCTTTCTGCTCCTGGTCTGTTCTGTGAGTCTGCTCTGGGTCTGTTCTGTTCAGCTCCTGGATCTGTTCTACATTTGCTCCTGTTTTCTTTTCATAATTCTTCAAGCTCTGTCAAGTTGGTTGTTCTGCTCCTGTTCTGCCATTTTTAAGTCTTGTCCTGTTCTTTTCAATACGATTTGTCAAAACTGTTCTGTTCTGTTCAGGAACATTCACTGTCTGTTTGGCCTTGTGTTCCTGTTCTGTTGTCCTGCTGAAAGGTGAATTAATCTCTCCTGTGTCTGTTGGAAAGCTGCTCCAGTTCTTTCCTCTGGTCCTTTCCTGTTCTTAGCCCCATTCTGTTTCTTTTCTACCTGCTCCACAGTTCTGTTCTGACAAGCTCCTGTTCTGTTCTACTCTGCCACTGTGCTGAAAATTGGAGAGCGGTACTCTGCTCCTGTTCTGTTCTGGACTTGCTCCAAACACAACACTTTGTATTCTGGACAAAAAGTTCTATTTCTGCTGCCATGTTCTTTCTACTCTGCTCCTGTTCTTGTTGCAAACTCTGTTTTGTTATGTTTTATTCTGCTCCTGGCTCTGTTCTTTTCACTCTGTCATGTTCTGTTCTATTGTGGAGTTCTGTTGTAGATCCATCCTCAGTTGTTCTCCTATCACAGTTCATTAAACTCTGCTAACTGTTTTAAAGTCAGCATTGGCTCCTGTTCTGTTTTCCTTCCTCTCCTGCAACTGAGCTAGGAAGGACGCCTGTATCTTTGTAGTGAATGTTTTTTTTTTACCCATCTACCAATACTTGCCCTTCTGTGTGAGGCATTGGAAAACCTCCTGGTCTTTGTGGTTGAATCTGTGTTTGTTCAAACCTGCTCCTGATAATTGTATGTGTGGGGTACTGTTTTATTCTGCTCCTGTTCTGTTCTACTCTGCTCCTGTTCTGTTCTATTCTGCTCCTGGTCTGTTCTACTCTGCTCCTGGTCTGTTCTATTCTGCTCCTGTTCTGTTCTACTCTGCTCCTGTTCTGTTCTATTCTGCTCCTGGTCTGTTCTGTTCTGCTCTGGTCTGTTGTTCTGTTCTGTTCTGCTCCTGGTCTGTTCTACTCTGCTCCTGGTCTGTTCTGTTCTGCTCCTGGTCTGTTCTACTCTGCTGTTCTGTTCTGTCCTACAAGGTCTGCTCCTGGTCTGTTCTGTTCTGCTCCTGGTTCTGTTCTACCTGCTCCTGGTCTGTTCTAGGTTCTGCTCCTGGTCTGTTCTAAACTCTGCTCCTGGTCTGTTCTGGTTCTGCTCCCTGGTCTGTTACTAAACTGCTCCTGGTCTGTTCTGAACGTTCTGGTTAACTACCCTCCTGGTCTGTTCTAAACCAGCCCCTACCTCTCTATTCTGAACGTTCTGTTCTACCCTGCTCCTGGTCTAAACCAGTTCTACCTGCTCCTGAGTCGTTCTGTTAACTACTCCTGGACTGTTCTAAACCTGCCCTGGTCTGTTCTGAACTGTTCCTGGTCTGTTCTACTCTGCTCAGACTGGTCTGTTCTATTCTGCTCCTGTTCTGCGTTCTGTTAACTACTCTGCTCCTGTTCTGTTCTAAACTCAGCTGTTCTACTGCTCCTGTTCTGTTCATTCTGCGTTCAGGTTAACTACTCCTGACTGGTACTAAACCAGCCCCTGTTCTGCTCCTGAGCGTTCAGGTTAACTACCCCTACAGACTGGTACTAAACCAGCCCCTACCTGTTCCTGAGCGTTCTGTTAACTAAATGTCAGACTGGTACTAAACCAGCCCCTACCTCATCATGAACGTACAGGATAACTACCCCTACAGACTGGTACTAAACCAGCCCCTACCTCATCCTGAACGTTCAGGTTAACTACCCCTACAGACTGGTACTAAACCAGCCCCTACCTCATCATGAACGTTCAGGTTAACTACCCCTACAGACTGGTACTAAACCAGCCCCTACCTTATCATGAACGTTCAGGTTAACTACCCCTACAGACTGGTACTAAACCAGCCCCTACCTTATCATGAACGTTCAGGTTAACTACCCCTACAGACTGGTACTAAACCAGCCCCTACCTTATCATGAACGTTCAGGTTAACTACCCCTACAGACTGGTACTAAACCAGCCCCTACCTCATCCTGAACGTTCAGGTTAACTACCCCTACAGACTGGTACTAAACCAGCCCCTACCTTATCCTGAACGTTCAGGTTAACTACCCCTACAGACTGGTACTAAACCAGCCCCTACCTCATCCTGAACGTTCAGGTTAACTACCCCTACAGACTGGTACTAAACCAGCCCCTACCTTATCATGAACGTTCAGGTTAACTACCCCTACAGACTGGTACTAAACCAGCCCCTACCTTATCATGAACGTTCAGGTTAACTACCCCTACAGACTGGTACTAAACCAGCCCCTACCTCATCATGAACGTTCAGGTTAACTACCCCTACAGACTGGTACTAAACCAGCCCCTACCTCATCCTGAACGTTCAGGTTAACTACCCCTACAGACTGGTACTAAACCAGCCCCTACCTTATCATGAACGTTCAGGTTAACTACCCCTACAGACTGGTACTAAACCAGCCCCTACCTTATCCTGAACGTTCAGGTTAACTACCCCTACAGACTGGTACTAAACCAGCCCCTACCTTATCCTGAACGTTCAGGTTAACTACCCCTACAGACTGGTACTAAACCAGCCCCTACCTTATCCTGAACGTTCAGGTTAACTACCCCTACAGACTGGTACTAAACCAGCCCCTACCTCATCCTGAACGTTCAGGTTAACTACCCCTACAGACTGGTACTAAACCAGCCCCTACCTCATCATGAACGTTCAGGTTAACTACCCCTACAGACTGGTACTAAACCAGCCCCTACCTTATCCTGAACGTTCAGGTTAACTACCCCTACAGACTGGTACTAAACCAGCCCCTACCTTATCCTGAACGTTCAGGTTAACTACCCCTACAGACTGGTACTAAACCAGCCCCTACCTCATCATGAACGTTCAGGTTAACTACCCCTACAGACTGGTACTAAACCAGCCCCTACCTTATCATGAACGTTCAGGTTAACTACCCCTACAGACTGGTACTAAACCAGCCCCTACCTTATCCTGAACGTTCAGGTTAACTACCCCTACAGACTGGTACTAAACCAGCCCCTACCTTATCATGAACGTTCAGGTTAACTACCCCTACAGACTGGTACTAAACCAGCCCCTACCTTATCCTGAACGTTCAGGTTAACTACCCCTACAGACTGGTACTAAACCAGCCCCTACCTTATCCTGAACGTTCAGGTTAACTACCCCTACAGACTGGTACTAAACCAGCCCCTACCTTATCCTGAACGTTCAGGTTAACTACCCCTACAGACTGGTACTAAACCAGCCCCTACCTTATCCTGAACGTTCAGGTTAACTACCCCTACAGACTGGTACTAAACCAGCCCCTACCTTATCCTGAACGTTCAGGTTAACTACCCCTACAGACTGGTACTAAACCAGCCCCTACCTTATCCTGAACGTTCAGGTTAACTACCCCTACAGACTGGTACTAAACCAGCCCCTACCTTATCCTGAGCGTTCAGGTTAACTACCCCTACAGACTGGTACTAAACCAGCCCCTACCTTATCCTGAACGTTCAGGTTAACTACCCCTACAGACTGGTACTAAACCAGCCCCTACCTCATCCTGAACGTTCAGGTTAACTACCCCTACAGACTGGTACTAAACCAGCCCCTACCTTATCCTGAACGTTCAGGTTAACTACCCCTACAGACTGGTACTAAACCAGCCCCTACCTTATCCTGAACGTTCAGGTTAACTACCCCTACAGACTGGTACTAAACCAGCCCCTACCTTATCATGAACGTTCAGGTTAACTACCCCTACAGACTGGTACTAAACCAGCCCCTACCTTATCCTGAACGTTCAGGTTAACTACCCCTACAGACTGGTACTAAACCAGCCCCTACCTCATCCTGAACGTTCAGGTTAACTACCCCTACAGACTGGTACTAAACCAGCCCCTACCTTATCCTGAACGTTCAGGTTAACTACCCCTACAGACTGGTACTAAACCAGCCCCTACCTTATCATGAACGTTCAGGTTAACTACCCCTACAGACTGGTACTAAACCAGCCCCTACCTCATCCTGAACGTTCAGGTTAACTACCCCTACAGACTGGTACTAAACCAGCCCTACCTTATCCTGAACGTTCAGGTTAACTACCCCTACAGACTGGTACTAAACCAGCCCTACCTTATCATGAACGTTCAGGTTAACTACCCCTACAGACTGGTACTAAACCAGCCCCTACCTTATCCTGAACGTTCAGGTTAACTACCCCTACAGACTGGTACTAAACCAGCCCCTACCTTATCATGAACGTTCAGGTTAACTACCCCTACAGACTGGTACTAAACCAGCCCCTACCTTATCCTGAACGTTCAGGTTAACTACCCCTACAGACTGGTACTAAACCAGCCCCTACCTTATCCTGAACGTTCAGGTTAACTACCCCTACAGACTGGTACTAAACCAGCCCCTACCTTATCATGAACGTTCAGGTTAACTACCCCTACAGACTGGTACTAAACCAGCCCCTACCTTATCCTGAACGTTCAGGTTAACTACCCCTACAGACTGGTTCTAAACCAGCCCCTACCTTATCATGAACGTTCAGGTTAACTACCCCTACAGACTGGTACTAAACCAGCCCCTACCTTATCATGAACGTTCAGGTTAACTACCCCTACAGACTGGTACTAAACCAGCCCCTACCTTATCATGAACGTTCAGGTTAACTACCCCTACAGACTGGTACTAAACCAGCCCCTACCTTATCCTGAACGTTCAGGTTAACTACCCCTACAGACTGGTACTAAACCAGCCCCTACCTCATCATGAACGTTCAGGTTAACTACCCCTACAGACTGGTACTAAACCAGCCCCTACCTTATCCTGAACGTTCAGGTTAACTACCCCTACAGACTGGTACTAAACCAGCCCCTACCTTATCATGAACGTTCAGGTTAACTACCCCTACAGACTGGTACTAAACCAGCCCCTACCTCATCATGAACGTTCAGGTTAACTACCCCTACAGACTGGTACTAAACCAGCCCCTACCTTATCCTGAACGTTCAGGTTAACTACCCCTACAGACTGGTACTAAACCAGCCCCTACCTTATCCTGAACGTTCAGGTTAACTACCCCTACAGACTGGTACTAAACCAGCCCCTACCTTATCATGAACGTTCAGGTTAACTACCCCTACAGACTGGTACTAAACCAGCCCCTACCTCATCCTGAACGTTCAGGTTAACTACCCCTACAGACTGGTACTAAACCAGCCCCTACCTCATCATGAACGTTCAGGTTAACTACCCCTACAGACTGGTACTAAACCAGCCCCTACCTCATCATGAACGTTCAGGTTAACTACCCCTACAGACTGGTACTAAACCAGCCCCTACCTCATCATGAACGTTCAGGTTAACTACCCCTACAGACTGGTACTAAACCAGCCCCTACCTCATCATGAACGTTCAGGTTAACTACCCCTACAGACTGGTACTAAACCAGCCCCTACCTCATCATGAACGTTCAGGTTAACTACCCCTACAGACTGGTACTAAACCAGCCCCTACCTCATCCTGAACGTTCAGGTTAACTACCCCTACAGACTGGTACTAAACCAGCCCCTACCTTATCCTGAACGTTCAGGTTAACTACCCCTACAGACTGGTACTAAACCAGCCCCTACCTCATCATGAACGTTCAGGTTAACTACCCCTACAGACTGGTACTAAACCAGCCCCTACCTCATCCTGAACGTTCAGGTTAACTACCCCTACAGACTGGTACTAAACCAGCCCCTACCTTATCCTGAACGTTCAGGTTAACTACCCCTACAGACTGGTACTAAACCAGCCCCTACCTTATCATGAACGTTCAGGTTAACTACCCCTACAGACTGGTACTAAACCAGCCCCTACCTTATCCTGAACGTTCAGGTTAACTACCCCTACAGACTGGTACTAAACCAGCCCCTACCTTATCCTGAACGTTCAGGTTAACTACCCCTACAGACTGGTACTAAACCAGCCCCTACCTCATCCTGAGCGTTCAGGTTAACTACCCCTACAGACTGGTACTAAACCAGCCCCTACCTCATCATGAACGTTCAGGTTAACTACCCCTACAGACTGGTACTAAACCAGCCCCTACCTCATCCTGAACGTTCAGGTTAACTACCCCTACAGACTGGTACTAAACCAGCCCCTACCTTATCATGAACGTTCAGGTTAACTACCCCTACAGACTGGTACTAAACCAGCCCCTACCTTATCCTGAACGTTCAGGTTAACTACCCCTACAGACTGGTACTAAACCAGCCCCTACCTTATCATGAACGTTCAGGTTAACTACCCCTACAGACTGGTACTAAACCAGCCCCTACCTCATCCTGAACGTTCAGGTTAACTACCCCTACAGACTGGTACTAAACCAGCCCCTACCTCATCCTGAACGTTCAGGTTAACTACCCAGACTGGTACTAAACTACAGACTGGTACTAAACCAGCCCCTACCTCATCCTGAACGTTCAGGTTAACTACCCCTACAGACTGGTACTAAACCAGCCCCTACCTCATCATGAACGTTCAGGTTAACTACCCCTACAGACTGGTACTAAACCAGCCCCTACCTCATCCTGAACGTTCAGGATAACTACCCCTACAGACTGGTACTAAACCAGCCCCTACCTTATCATGAACGTTCAGGTTAACTACCCCTACAGACTGGTACTAAACCAGCCCCTACCTTATCCTGAACGTTCAGGTTAACTACCCCTACAGACTGGTACTAAACCAGCCCCTACCTCATCATGAACGTTCAGGTTAACTACCCCTACAGACTGGTACTAAACCAGCCCCTACCTCATCATGAACGTTCAGGTTAACTACCCCTACAGACTGGTACTAAACCAGCCCCTACCTTATCATGAACGTTCAGGTTAACTACCCTTACAGACTGGTACTAAACCAGCCCCTACCTCATCATGAACGTTCAGGTTAACTACCCCTACAGACTGGTACTAAACCAGCCCCTACCTTATCATGAACGTTCAGGTTAACTACCCCTACAGACTGGTACTAAACCAGCCCCTACCTTATCCTGAACGTTCAGGTTAACTACCCCTACAGACTGGTACTAAACCAGCCCCTACCTCATCATGAACGTTCAGGTTAACTAGCCCTACAGACTGGTACTAAACCAGCCCCTACCTCATCCTGAACGTTCAGGTTAACTACCCCTACAGACTGGTACTAAACCAGCCCCTACCTTATCCTGAACGCTCAGGTTAACTACCCCTACAGACTGGTACTAAACCAGCCCCTACCTCATCATGAACGTTCAGGTTAACTACCCCTACAGACTGGTACTAAACCAGCCCCTACCTCATCATGAACGTTCAGGTTAACTACCCCTACAGACTGGTACTAAACCAGCCCCTACCTCATCCTGAACGTTCAGGTTAACTACCCCTACAGACTGGTACTAAACCAGCCCCTACCTCATCCTGAACGTTCAGGTTAACTACCCCTACAGACTGGTACTAAACCAGCCCCTACCTCATCCTGAACGTTCAGGTTAACTACCCCTACAGACTGGTACTAAACCAGCCCCTACCTTATCCTGAACGTTCAGGTTAACTACCCCTACAGACTGGTACTAAACCAGCCCCTACCTTATCATGAACGTTCAGGTTAACTACCCCTACAGACTGGTACTAAACCAGCCTCTACCTTATCATGAACGTTCAGGTTAACTACCCCTACAGACTGGTACTAAACCAGCCCCTACCTTATCATGAACGTTCAGGTTAACTACCCCTACAGACTGGTACTAAACCAGCCTCTACCTTATCATGAACGTTCAGGTTAACTACCCATACAGAGTGAGAGAACAGGATTTTAGAAATGTTTGCAAATGTATAAAAACACATTTTGTTTATGATGCGATTTATTTTTCATGAATGTTCAGGTTGACTGCAGCAGAGGTAACTCTGGGTCTTCCTTTCCTGTGGTGGTCCTCATGAGAGCCAGTTTCATCATAACGCCTGATGGGTTTTGCGACTGCAAATTTCAAAGTTCTTGAAGTTTTCCGTATTGACTGACCTTCATGTCTTAAAGTAATGATGGACTGTCATTTCTCTTTGCTTAGTTGAGCTGTTCTTGCCATAAAATGGACTTGGTCTTTTACCAAATAGGGCTATCTTCTGTATACCACACCTACCTTGACATAACACAACTGATTGGCTCAAACGCATTAAGAAGGAAAGAAATTCCACAAATTAACTTAAGGCACACCCGTTAATTGAAATACATTCCAGGTGACTACCTCATGAAGCTGGTTGAGAGAATGCCAAGAATGTGGAAAACTGTCATCAAGGCAAAGGGTGGATACTTTGAAGAATCTCAAATATAAAATTATATTTGTTGAACACTTTTTTGGTTACTACATGACTCCATATGTGTTATTTCATAGTGTTGATGTCATCACTACTATTCTACAATGTAGAAAATAGTAAAAATAAAGAAAAACCCTGGAATGAGTAGGTGTGTCCAAACTGTTGACTAGTACTGTATGTACGTATGTGTGTGTGTGTGTGTGTGTGTATGTACGTATGTGTGTGTGTGTGTGTGTGTCCTGTTACCTGTATCCCTCAGGACAGACACAGGTGTGTGTGTGTGTGTGTGTGTGTGTGTGTGTGTGTGTGTGTGTGTGTGTGTGTGTGTGTGTGTGTGTATGTACGTATGTGTGTGTGTGTGTGTGTGTCCTGTTACCTGTATCCCTCAGGACAGACACAGGTGTGTGTGTGTGTGTGTGTGTGTGTGTGTGTGTGTGTGCGTATGTGTGTGTGTGTGTATGTACGTATGTGTGTGTGTGTGTGTGTGTCCTGTTACCTGTATCCCTCAGGACAGACACAGGTGTGTGTGTGTGTGTGTGTGTGTGTGCGTATGTGTGTGTGTGTGTGTGTGTGTGTGTGTCCTGTTACCTGTATCCCTCAGGACAGACACAGGTGTGTGTG